>NC_092502.1:16103056-16419787 GCF_047511675.1 Marmota flaviventris
GTAAGCCTCATATACCAAAGCCTATGACAGAAAGAAAAATCTCAATGTCTCAGAAAGAAACTAACTTCACTTCCCAAAATAATATTAAAACCAAGAATGTACCCATGGGCTTATTTTTGCTTTCTTGCTTTGGAAATGTGTAAATGTGTCCTCTTTGGTAACTGAGTGTTATCTGCTCATGTGCATACTGGTATTCCACACGTTCAAAATGTGCTAAGTCTACATAGTGAATAATATTTAGGGTTACTAAAGAAATGTAGTAACTTGTAAAAGAGTAAAAGAAGCATAGAAAGAATAAAATGGTTCCTTCGCCTTTTAAAATTATTAACCCAAAGTTATCAAATATCAAGTTTTGTTTTTTATTCTATTCTTATTATTAGTTATTTTCTTTACAATATGTAAAGTCACTAACCACATGTTAGTGACTTATTTTTATGAAGACCTGAAAATATATAGCAAAATTATTTAAGTTCCCACTGGATATTTTTACTGGGAATGGTCTAAAAGACGCATAGATGTTGTGCCTAGCATAGAGTATGTCTCAGAACATAGAGTATTTCACAGAATATTTGCTGGTTTTCAATATTTCTATGTGAATAAGGTGAACCATTTGATATCTCAGTCACAGAACTCTACCATTGAGCAATTGTTTAAATATTTAGAACAAGGATCACAAAACCAAATGCTGATGGAGCCAAGCAGGCATTTAAAAATGGGTACAGAAAGACCACCATAAGGTGGAAGTAGAAAAAGGGATGAAGTACAAGTTGCCTGTATCACTGAAAAGAAGCCACTCCAACCAGTTCAGGTCCCTACACAGTTCCAGTTTAGCCACAACTTGAGATTCTTTGAGAGAAGCCAGATACTCTCATTGGTCAGTCACATTTTAAATGTTGTTAATGAATTTGTATTTAAATGTTCTTTAGCCCAAACCAAACAGATCTGAATGACAATTTTGTCTAGTGATGTTGTCTATGCTTCTTAAAAAAAAAAAAAAATCAGTAGCAATTTTCAATGACATCACACTAGGGCTTCGATCAATGTCCTACCAAAAACGAGTGAAACCTAAATTCATAGGTAGACTAAAGCCAGGCACATACCACAGAACAGTGTAACAGAATTCATTTAATTAAAAAGAAATATCAAGTGTTTAAGTATGAGTTCAAGAAAATGTGATGTCAGTACTTCCTATGGGCAAAGTCACTTACTTGTGAAGTTGACCACAGGAGTAAGGTCAGGAAGTAACTGCATCAGCACCCATTGACCTTCAGGGTGATGGAGAACCTTAAAGTACAGTATTTGTCAACATAAATGCTTTGAGCTGAAATATCCTGAAATATTCATTATGGACTGTTGAACAGGATAGGGGAGGGGCTAGCAAATATTAACATATCAGTTACTTTACAATTTTTGTGTAGCCTCATACTATGTATAATTTTATCATGAAATTAAATTAATTTAAAAGAAGAAACTTTTGCTGAAACACTTAAAAAAAGCTTTTTTTCCCATTTCCTCTTAAGTCAGTCTACATCATGTAAGAAACTGCATTTATTAAAATATTTTTTGCATAAAAATCTTTGTACTCCCTTGAAAGTTTAAACTATGTTTACCATAATAGGTTGATTTTATTCACAATTTGGATAATTAATTCATTATGATTTCTCTGATCCAGCTTTAATTAACTCAACCTCTATCAACATACTATGAATTGTTTTTAATTAGGAACATGGCTAATGGTATATTTCCTCTTTCAAATAAATATTAGTAAACTATGTAAGCTTAAAAATTATTTTAAAGTACAATGCTTATTTCCCTTTCATGACTCTAGCTCAGACGTTGATGTGCTCTAAACACGTGATGAAATGATTTAAGCAAACAGGTTGTTGATGATCCTAATGGTATCATGGTGTCAAGGTGATGGGAAAACCATTATCCCCTGGACAACTAACTGTCTCAAGAACATGCAATTCTGACAAATTCTAAGAGAAGCAATAAATGATAAAAATGATTATTACCCACCACTTTACTTCCTTCTCCCCTTCTTCCTTTTATCCCTCTCCCCCTTTTTTTTCTCCCTCCTTTTTAGTAAATTCATCATCTTCTTCCTACAAAATAGACTAAAAACAGAAAAACATAAGCTAATTCTGACCAGAATATAATACCATATTCAATTTCCCTTGCCTTTTTTGTAGGTATGATTTTCAACAAGATGTGCCATTGAAAATTACAATAATTCAAAAAATTAGTCTATTAATTAAGTGAGATTACATATATATATATATATATACATTTTTATATATAACACACACACATATGTATATATATATATATGTACTTTTTTACCTAACATAATAAATGTTCACAAATAATATCTATTAGCCAGCTGTCATGGAAAAAAATATCTATTATTAATATTGCTATCAACTCATTATTACTATTAAATTCCTATTGCAATTCACACATAGATAATTGGCGCTTACAACAGTTGTTATATTTTTCACAAATGAAAGTGGGTTTTAGGGCTGGGGTTGTGGCTCAGCAGTAGGGTGCTTGCCTAGCACCTGGGAGGCCCTGGGTTCGATCCTCAGCACCACATAAAAATAAATAAATAAAGGTATTGTGTCCAGCTACTACTAAAAATTATTTTTTTAAAAAGTGGGTTTTGGAGAATTTGTTAGGTTTCTACACCAGATATATTAAAAGTTAATACTAAAATTGACTATTTTCCTTAAGCTTCTTAATAAAAATTCTATCATTACTACAAAGCATTAGAGTTCTTCAATATTACTATCCAGGCAGGTTGATCTGTGGGCTCTGTTCTCATCCATGTGGTGATATCAGAAAGAATCCCACCCCTTGCAACTGTGAGACTGTGAGCAAAGGACAATTTCCTTTACTGAATTTCAGATTAATAGTGATGCTCATTAGTAAAGCCATCAAAATGTCACAGACATCAAAGAATGGCATAATATTGAACATATATCTTTAGAAATGGTTTTTGGCATAGTTTAAATTAACTAGGGACATTATGTTTATTCTCTGCCTAATTTTACAAAAACAAAAGTTTGTGACTGCTTCATTTGTATAATTATAGTTATAAAAAACATGAACATGTAGAAAACCATATGCAACTTTTTGAAAACAGTCTTATAAAACATTTACTCTCAAACATTTACCCTCAAAAATTTACCTTTAAAGATTAGTGCAGGTGCATCTAGGGTACAACATGTGTCACTATCCGTCACTCAATTCACCTTCCCGAATTCCTCAAGTTGCATTTTATTTTTTCTCCCATTTCCCTTGGCTTTCCTATGCAAGATACATCATAGTATGATTTTACCTGGCTAGAATTTGAAGGGTACTCAGGGAGATATGTGACTGTTTTGTAAAATGCTCTGCACTTCCAGGGATATTGCCAGGGATCTCTGTTTCTTCCTTTTTTTCTGTTACTTGAATTGAACATGGTTGCTGTACTTTATTTTCTCTCCTCCCAGGAGGTGGCACAGGTTTTATAATGAAATTCACCAAAACCTCCTTCCAGATCAAGACCATCTGGTTGAACTCAGAGTCCCCCTCACAGTGGAATCAGAAAATACCCAAGCATGGGTTTTCATCAAAACCAAATAGACTTTTTTTTTAATAAATATTTTCAAACAGGCAATAACCTTGACAAAGTTATATTAAAGTAATACTTAAATAATTCAAGTTTATAATGTCACATTGACTTATTATGTGACCATTGTAAAAAAAAAAAATATATATATATATATATATATATATATGTAATTTAAGAAAACCTAAGGCTTTTCTGGTAGGGAGTCAAAAGAATTATGATTAGGAATATTAGAAATTTTATTTTATACAGCAAGGGATATGTGTGATAATAATGTATTTATTACCTAAAATGCAAAGACCACAATTCTTCCACTTATTTCCACTTTATTCCAAATTGTTCTTATTCCTATACGGTTGGAATTAGAGGAAGGCAAAAAAAAAAAAAATGATTATAAGATGCTATGGTCTAAAACATGTGGATCAGAGTCTAAATGCACAGAAGCATCATTCAAAGTCTACAGGGCAATGATACCATGAGTACTGTGAAAAAGTACAGCTTTGTCCTGCTTAGTTCCTATGAGATCCAAACTGATACTTCTAATAATAAATCATTTACTAGAAAATTATTACTAGTAATAAATCAATTACTAGAAAAAAATGATCACATTCATGGATATCATAACAATGTCAAATTGCTATGAATGTTTCCAAATAATTGTTCTTAATTTCTCTAAACATCTCAATGCAGTGCAGCTATAATTGACAGCAAGTAGTGCACCATATTTGATAAGAGAATATGAACATCTGAGAAAAAGTACATTTCATTAATGAAAGCTGAATATTCCAAAAAATGTTCCAAACAAATAAACCAAAACAAAACCTACCCATTTGCAAGGAAAAAGAAAAATTAAAAAAACTTCCTACCATGGAAAAAATAAACAAATTGATATTCACATATGCGAAGACTACATGACCAAAAGAAGCAGCATAATATTGTACCGCTCACTAAAATATGTGACTTCAAAAAGTGATTGCCTGGCTTTTGTCTGTTTTGTGGTTGGCCAAATGATCCTGGAGAGGATAAAATAGTTTTCTGAATTTGAATCCAGATTTTTGGTAATTCATCAGACCTCCTGGGAGTTTTTCCATTCCTCGCTCCAGTGACTGCTGATTCTAGGAGAACAGTCACCCATAAGCTGATTATGGTGTCTCATTGTGCTGCAAAGTTTCTGTCAGCTTCTGCCCAGCACCTCTATCCTCCCTGTGCCACGCAAACTTAAATAATGAGATGACTGGCATTCAGAGGCAATATTACTCCCGTAAAAGTGGATCAGTTTTGAGTTCTCCAACCAAGCCAGTGCTAATCAAAGCCTACTTAAGACCCATTCACAAAATCAAAAATAGATTATTAAGAATTTTCCCTCCCACAACATATTTCTCTACAGTCCAAATGTTTATTCTAAATCAATGAGTTATTTATTTATTTATTTTTTAATTTCAGAGTAGTTCTTGAATTTTTTTTAAAAAGCATGGATTCAGGACTGAGATCTTTCAAAAAACATCTGCTTTTGATCACAAACTATCTGATAATTAAAGAAGATGTTATAAAATAAGCATTTAAAATACAACATATTTATAAAAGATTCTCTTATTGCAGTTATGAAATTTCTTATAGAAATGTTAGAGAAGTTACTTTCACATTATTTTATTAAAATAATCTTCATTATAGGAATGTAATGATATAAATTCCCCCAATATTAGCAGTATTCCTACCAGTACTAGAACTAAGCACCCTAATCAATAGATTCTGTTGTATATTTTGTTGTTTCATTAAAAGGAAATTGCAAGGAAGCAAATAGAGAAAGAACTTCTAGAATGTTACCAAGGGCAAATCAGAAGCTGATCAAGGATATTTCATTAGATTTTCAGTGATTTTCCCTTAAAAACAAAATAAAATAAAAATCTGATTAAATTTGTTAAATAAATATGAGCACAATCAGTATTGAACATTAAGAAAAATAGATCGCATATTTCTGAGAAATAACTTCATGCCTTGGGTGTGTGGAATCTAGTCCTAGAGGGACATAAGACTTTGCCCTTTAAAAATAGGAGAATTCCTTCAAAAGTTCATTGCCCAAGTGACATATTGTTAATACTGCATGAGTTATAAACTGATATATTTTATGCATGCATAAAATTGCAGCTAAGGTACAATGAAGTATGTATACCATGCAAGAACTTCTAACCTTCCTACAATTCTAAATAAAACTTCTAAAAAAGATGTCTGAGGGTAGGAGTGCAAATTCTTAGCCTCCACGGAAACTTTTCTTAATTCACCAGTTCTTCCAATGAGACTGAGATTGATTTCCTTCCTTCCTTCCTTTCTTCCTTCTCCCTTTCACACTCACTGAACACCTATTGACTGGCAGGGTCTGTAGTGAATTTCTTGTAGGGATGAAGATAAAAACATTTCTGATCTACAAGCTCTCTGCCCCAGGGATCAAATTATGTGGTTGGCTTCACTCCACAAGCAAACTAAGAGGTTTTTCTTGGCCTAAAAAGAATTTAATGGAAAATGAGCCTATTACCCAGTCTCCAAATTCAAAAATAGTGCCATGTATTTGCTTGAACTTAGTTGTAAAGCCATACACATAGAGCATCCATTGCTTGTATGTGAGAAATGATTAGTCTTAGAACTAAGGTACCAAAAATTAGAAAAGAACATGAACATAGTTAGTCATAAGAAATGATGATATGTTTTCCAGTGTTATTATCTTTGCTCAAAAATATACTTGTCTTTATTTGTTTTTGTTTTGTTTAACATTTTTTAGCTGTAATGGAACACAATACCCTTATTTTAATTATTTATTTATTTTTATGTGATATTGAGGATCAAACCTAGTGCCTCACTTGTGCTAGGTGAGTGCTCTACCACTGAGCCACAACCCCAGCCCTATTTGTTATTATTTTAGGAAATAACCCTTACAACATCTTAAATAATCCATTAAATATTATTAAAATTCATACATAACTTTTCCTTCAGTATTTAATTATTTTGGAATTAGTCTAAGGGATGACTTAAAAGACATGGAATATGGTATAGGTTTAAAAAAAAAGGAAAGAAAGAAAGAAAGAATGGTAAAATTATTTGCAGTGATGTTACTGGAGAACTTGGGGGAAGGTTCTGGCTCCAGCGTTCCCAACAGACTGGACTGTGCTCCATATAACGATGGTGAAGGGCAAGAAAGGAGCTTTAATCAGCATGGACACAATGAAAGATACAGAGGGACTGTGACCAAAGATCTGTTGTTAGTTCACTGGCAGAAACTTTGAGGCTTTACAGAAAAGGGAACAAAGACCGGGACCAGAGGCTTGCATGGATTTTGTACAGCTGGCAGAGTAGGTCACCTTGGTCATGTCGTAGTCTGGTTGGTCATTATCTCGGGTTAGATGAATTTAAGAAAAATAAACCTGGCAGTATACTCCTTGAGTGATTAGCATATCTACCATCAAAGCTGAGCACAAAACTGACCCTTGAGGTAAAAAAGGAGGCAGAAACATAATGAAGGCAGAGATGCCAAGCCTTATATTGCTTTGAGTCACCCATTGGACATCTGCAGTATAGTGAAGAGTCAGTGCTTTTAGCAAAAAGCAGCTTCTAATTTTCTGTTTTAATGAAATGGTTTTATTAAACTCACAAAGAGGTCACAAAGACGAGTGCACACAAGAAATGTCATAAATTCCTGACATAATGGCAACAAAACCATGACCTCTATAACTTATTATAGAGTCACTTATATGAAACACACACTTCATTTGTCTCTATTAACTTAAAACAAGGATTATTTAATTCCTCATTAATTTAGAGTCAGATAGATGAATATTCATAAAGTCCACAGGTGCCATCATGGTTAAGACAAAATATAAATTTCCACTACTTATTTTGAGGTTTTCAAAAGAATTCTGAATTGTGGAGAGGCTCCATGTCATCAAAGCAACCAGATATTTTCTGAGGGAATTTAGGATTAAGATGACAAAGAACAGAGAAAAACCGTCTAGTAATCTGGAGTCCTCATCCACAGCTAACAGCACACATAAACTCAGTACCAGATCAAAGCCTCAAGAACTTGGAGGGATTCATATGCCAAAAAGTAATTGTAACTTATATTAGTGATGATTTTCTAAGCAGCTAGAAAATTTACTGAATATTCCAATCAAAATGTCTTTTCAGAGTACTAAGGGAACATCCAAGCATATTTCACATATTCTAAGGAGTTTATAAAGTTTCGACTATTGAGTTTTGAAATATGTTACTAAAATTATTTTAGGTTTTAAAAGACACTGTATCAAAGAGTAAATTTATTTGGAATATTCCTACATTTAAAGAAAACATAATTGTAAAATTGGTTTGAAATAGGGTAGTTGCAAGGTCCCAACTTATTAAACACCACCAGAGCAAATAATAATTAATAATTCTATTATTTTCTGGTAGAGTGAGAGTATGGCTAAAATAAAAGTTAAATTTCAACTCTAAATATACTAGAGTAAAATTCAGTTATGTTGGAAATTACAGTATAATAAATACCATATTTGTTAAAATAATTATTTATATTCACTGCTACTTAACTAAGGTTAGTAAGGCTAATATTTATGCATACAGAACAAAAGGTCTCATCAACACTTCCCTGTATTAGTCAGTAACCAGTTGATGCTTTTAAAAAAAGAGCCATTTTATTGATTATATGCAGATTTAAAGTATATCATAAATCAAATTGTATGTACCCCAGATTTATCCTGATATAATCATCAATAGGTCTGAAAGATGAGAAGGAACCAGAAAATGAGATTTAGAAGAACACACATTGGTCTGTGTGTCTGTTTTTATGACAATATCAAATTGTTCTAGTTATTATAACTTTGCGATACATTTTGAGTTCTGGTAGTATGCTGTTTACATCTTTGCTTATTTTAAAACTGCTTCAGCTCTTTGGAAACTTTTGTGATTTCGTGAAAATTGAAGGATCATTTTTCTATTTCTCTGATGAACATTGCATGTAATCTGTGGGTCCCTTTGGGACCTATGGACAATTCAATAATATTAATTCTTCAAATCCATGAATGTGGGAAATCTACTCATTGTATATTCTTTAGTTTCTTTTGACAGTATTTTAGAATTTTTTATTACAGAGATATTTTACCTCTGATAAAGTTTCTTCCTAGGTATTATTTTGTGGCTCTTAAAAATGGAACTGTTCTCTGTATTTCTTTTATAGATAACTGGTTTTTAGCATATGAAAATTTATTGATTTTTACATGTTGATTGTACATCCCACAACTTAACTGATTTTGTTTATTAGCCCCAACATTTTTGGAGGGTTTTCTATATCACATCATGTTCTCTGCAAAAGAGACAATTTGGATACCCTTTATGTGCTTCTGTTGCCTAATTGCCCTCTATCTCACCAGTTACAAACCTCAACTCAAGTAGAGGAAAAACATGAACATGAGACCCAAAACATAGTAAAATAACTGTAGAGGAAATGCTCCAGAATGCCTTGACAATGATTTTGGGGGTCACAAGAAGCAAAGCAAAAATTGATAAATTCAATAATATCTAACTAATACGTTTTTGTATTCCAAAAGGATCAATCAATACAACAAAGAGACAACCTACAGAATGGAAGAAAATACTTACAAACTCTTCAAGTAATGAGGAGTCAATATCTACAGTAAAGAACTCAACACCAAAATTTAAATTTAAAAAGGAGCTAAAATTCTGAAGTCTTTCTCAAAACAATATGTACAAAGAGCTAAGATGTATAAGAAAAAAAGTCTCATTAACAATATTTATTAGGGAAATGCAATCAAAATCTCACAGTTAGATACCATCTCATCCCAGTTAAAATAGCTTTTATCAAAAGGACAACAAATAACCAAGGCTTGTGGGGATGTGGGGAAAGGAATACAAATACATTGATAGTGGGAATGTATAATAGTACAGCCATCATGGAGAACACTGTGGAGATTCCCCACAAAACTGAAGACAGAATTATCATACTATTCATTGTCTAGACATTCTGAAGCATTTCCCCTATGGTTATTTTACTACTCTGATAATTCTAGGTCTCACGTTCAAGTTTTCTCTCTACCTTGAGTTGAGGTTTATAACTGGTGAGATAGAGGGCAATTAGACAACAGATATACATAAAGGGTATCCAAATGTACTACTGGTTAGACACCCCAAAGAAATGAAATCAACATGTGGAAGATACCTCTACAATCCCATGTATATTGTAGCATCATTCACAACAGCCAAGATACAGAAATAACATATGGGTCAATCAACAGAGGAATGGATTAGGGAAATCTAGTATATATACACAACAGAATTCTATTCCACCATAAAAAAAACACATAATTCTGTGATGTGTGACAGCACAAATGGATGTGGAGAACATTATGCAAAATGAAACAGACACCACATGATCTCACTCAAAAGTGGAATATAAGAAATTTACAGCAGAATAAAATAGACATTATTATTGCTGTGGGTACATACATGACTGCATGACCAATGTAATTCTGCAACCTGTAAACTCAGAAAAATAAGAAATTATATCCCATCTGATTCAATGTATGATATGTCAGGATCATTGTACTATCATGTGTAATTAATTAAAACAAATTTAAAAAAATAAATTTGTTTGATAGAAGTAAAGTACAGAATAGTGTTTACCACTGTCTAGTGGGGAATTGAGGGGGTAAGTTGGACAATGTGTATATTGTGATTTTCTGATGGAAGGAATAATTTCTGGTGTTCTTTATCCTAGGAGAATGAATTTCAATGTACAACCATAATAAAATGATGAAAGTTTAAGGTGATAATGTTCATCATTATCCAAAGCATATGTGGATCAAAAGATCACATTGGACCTCTTAAATTTAAAAAGGAGCTAAATATGTAAAAATATTTTGTGAAAATCAACAAATTGAATTTTGAAATTAAAAATAGAAATAAAATTATAATTAGACACATTTTAATTAAAGGAGAAAGAAGAAAACAAAGAACAAGAAGAAAAAATACAGTGAGAAAGGAAGGAATTGCTGCTCTGGGACTCAAAGATGAGAGACTTTCATGGAAGATCATAGATGATTGACATGACGTTCTGTTGATTTATGTAAAATAAAATGATTGGACTAAAGTTATGGAGAGGGATGGTGAGTTTTAAGATATTTCGATAGAGTTGAGGGAGATAACTGATGGGTACAAGTTCAAGAAATTATGGAGAGCATTAACTCTTGATGGATTCTGGTATTAAACACAAACAAATGGAATACTGTGTATGTATAATATGTCAAAATACATTCTACTGTCATATATATCTTAAAGTAACACATATTTTTTAAAAAAAAAATGGAATAGCAGCTAAAAAGGAACATGGAGGGGTCATGATAAGGTTTTTAAGGTGAGAAAATAACTGCATGATTATGTGATAATGTGAAAGATTCAATGGAGGATGCAAGAATATAAATTTCAAAAAGTTCAACAGTTTCATATGAATACATGGTGACTTTCAGTTTGGTTCTTTAGTTATTAATGAGAGAACCAGCTGGTACTAATGATTCAGGCAAAAGAAAGATGGGAATGAGATGTGGGAGTAAGTTTCCAAAGTTTCATACGAAGCCAGTTGACATGTTAAAGCAATTAAGCTACAATCTTTGGGTTTTTTTCCCTTGTGGTGCAGAATGACTTGTCTTTTTCGTAGATGAAAATGATTTATAATGTGTCAATTTTCTACAAGTTAACATCTAACTTTTCAGGTTTGGAAACGTAACCAATGTAAATAGTAAGTCCAAATTACCTTCTTGAGACATATTGATTTTATAATTTATTTAAAAACGCACAAAAGTTTGATTAATACATGGATAGTGGGCTAGACGGATAAAATGATAGGTGAGAAAGTGAATATAGTTAAATATTAATTGTAGAGTTTATTTTACAAGGAATTGTTCACTTTATAATCCTTTAAGATATAATTAATGCAATTAGAAATTTAAAAGTTGGGGGGATAATTCCCAGTTCTTTAGGGAAAATGCTAAGCGATGAATTATAAACAAGATTGTTAGAAAATACTGAGTATAGGAAAAGCAATCTTCTTACCTTATTTTCACATTTGGATAATTTTTTCTCAATGGAAAACAATGATAATCTAGGACAAGGGGGATAGGTGCTAGACTTAATGGTGTAGGGTAAACTAGAACAGAAGGGAACTTATGCAGAAGGAAAGGGATCAGTCTCAGGCAGGACCACAATTAAAATATGAGATTTCTAATGGTTCTTGGGTAGGTGGGAGAGTATGGGCTGTTTCTCATCTGTGCTCAGTGGTACAGATGTAGTTCTAGCATCATTTTACCCAAAGTTGTTGTTTTGTGAGGTGAACATGGCCTAGGCCAAATGTCTCTGTTTTCTAAAGTAATACTTTTTGGCCTGTGATGTTAAGTTTTAGAAAATAATTAATGGTAAGAGTTAACATAAACTTTACCTAGAAAGAGTGAATTTAAGCCACAGTTGAGAGGAGTAATCCATCTTTCCATTTCAGTTACTACATTTTGGAAGCTATTCTCTGCTTTGTAAATTAAATGGGAGCACTCTTTCCACTTAAGGCCATATGTTTAGGCATAGTTTTACATTTCATAAATAATGCTGAGTTTTCCTCTCCATTAACAATAGTAGGAACACATTAATAAGCACAGTTTAGCAAACAAAACAGATGTTTATGCATAGTTCTGAAGATACAAAATTAAACAGAGGAATTGAGGTTTTTTTTAATTGAAGTCACATATATAAACCCTTAAAATTTAGTCCAAGAGTAAGACTAGAAAATATCTATAATGGAATTCTCTTCTGGGTTATCAAAGTATATTTCATAAAACTTTGCACTTTAAGTTACTTTCTTTATACACCTCTGATGAGCTTTTAAAACTTAAAAAAATGATAACTTGTTACAATTTTGCCATTAAAAATTGTCCTATGTTATAATATTAGCTCACATACTAACTTTGTTTTTAAGTGTATGCATTTAATCTTTTTTTTTTTAAATCGCCTCATGCAAATTTAATGAAAAACTAATTATGGTCTCCCACTGAACAGTGTACTTAGACAAATAGTAATTGTATTGGTCTGTCTTCTTTTCTGTTTCTCTGAAAAGTTGCGTTCCTCAAATGAATAATTACCTACAGAATAATTAAATGTTGCTGATATGGTCTACTCATCCCCCTTGTACACAAAAACATCAGAGTCTGTCTTCTTGGAAATCTATCTCCGTCATGTTGGATCAGCTTACTGTCCATCACACAACTGGCATCGATCCCTACTCAATTACACGAGAACATAGCACTATATTAAAAGACAAATAAGGTTTAATTTTAATCGCTGACAGCCTGTAAGTCTGTGTTCCATTATAGATTAAAAGAACCAATTATTTTTTAAAATAAAGCTCTAATGAAGTCTTATGAATATACGGACAGCATGGCTCTGTGTCATCTAAGCCACATTGTCAGAAGTTTGTAAACCCATTAGGCCTTCATAAATATGTCATTTTTCTCCTCTGATAATGGATCTCCTGAAATACCTGAGAAATTATGCTATAGTTCTGTGCACTGCTCTGACACACTCCAGAGCCTACCAGCTGTTTGGACATGCTGAGAACTTGGTATGTGATGCCCTGGGATCTGCTGGAATCTTGGCAGGAGTGTGATGGCAGCTTCCTCTCACAAGTTCCTGAGAGGAACTAGACAACATCAGGTCTCAGAGACAGACCAGCAGGCAGGACACCTAGGTAAAACATTTCCATTTAGAGACTTGTGGGCCTCTCCCAGGGAGGTCAACAATGATGGTAGTGAGTAACTCCAAAAGGATCAAGGAGCTCTCTGAACTTCCAAGGGCTACACCTGCCAAATCTCCCTACCCTGGGGCACAGAAGTCCACAGAAGTGGACTGCCAGGTAATGACACCTTCTCTGCAGACCTCAATATTAAAGGACCATTTTCTCTTTCAATGTGTGCAGGATATTTGCAATGTATAACACTTTGAGAACAGAGGCTGAGCCCAGTGAACAAGAGAACAGAAGACCATCTCAGGGATCCTGATTGCAAGATAAATAGCAGGTGAAGCAGTCACAAGCCTTGGTGACATAAAACTGATGGAGTGGTGGAGGGCAATGTCAACATCTAACCTCAAGTCAGTAATGATATACACATGTTCCAAGTGTGTGCATGTGTATGTGTGTCATATGTAAACACACATATATATGAACTGTACTTTAGAAGTTTACAATGTAACAAAGGGATACACACACATAAACACACATGCATGCACGTCTTCAAACACTTCCTGTTTAATCCCCTTTTGTCTTTAATTTTTTTTAAACATTTAATTCTGTTAAACTTAATTCTTTTACATCTCAATATATCGATTTTATTGAGATATAAATGATACAGGAAAACTATACATATTTCAAGTATGTGACTTTTCTATAAATCACATAAGCAAGAAGTAAGTGTCCTCAGCATCTCCTGAAGTTTCCTCATACTTACCCTTCCCAAGTGCTGCTTCTCTGCACAACCCATTCTCAGGCAATTAATCAGTTTTCTATAGATTGTAGGGAGTATCAACTAGAGATTAGTATGAATTTCTAGAATTCACTAGAATTTCTTACAAATACAATCATACATCATGAACTCTTTTTTTTAAATTTTCCAAATTGCTTACTTTACCATAATTGTTTTTACATTTGCTATAGTTTGAATCTACAATGTCGCCAAAAGGCCTCTGTCTAAAGGCTTGGTCCACACTGTGTGGTGGTGGAACTTTTAAGAGGTGGAGCCTATTGGAGGGTCTTCTGGTTTGAAGAATATTGGAATCTCAGGCCCTTCTCTTTCCTATTTTATATCACAGCAGTAAGGGAAGTAGTTTTCCTCTACCAGTGTGCTTCCACGACTTGGTACCTAAAGCAAACCTGGCTAACTGATTATGGATGGAAAACTTCAAAAGTATTAGCCAAACCCTTTCTGTTTATAAATTATTTATCTTAAGTATTTGTTACAGAGTAATAAACTGACAAGATTCATCAAAGTTGTGTGTATCAATAGTGGATGTTCATTACCTTTTTTAAAAAATATTTTTAGTTGTAGATGGACACTTTATTTTATTTATTTATTTTTATGTGGTGCTGAGGATTGACCTTTCGATGCTATTTTTTTCATTGTATCTACCTCTTTTTGTTTATTCATTCACCTAATGAGAGATATTTGGGTATACTTAACTTTTCAAATCAATTACAAATAAGCCTTCAAGTATTTGTGTGCAAATGCTTCCATTTCCTAAAAGACAAAAAGTAAGAGTGCTGAGTCATAGGTACTATCTATGCTTAACTTTTTGAGGAATTTTAAAATTGCTTTTTAATATGGTTTTACCGTTTTATATTCTATGTAGCAACATATGGGATTACAAGTTGTTTTATTTCCTTGCCATCATTAGGTATGCCATTGTATCTAAATTTTGGACATTCTAGTGGGGGTTTAATGTTATTTCATTGTTTTTGTTTACATTTGCCTATTGATTAATGATGTCCTGTATCAGTTTGGAGGCTTAGTCCCCTTGTATACATTTCTAGTAGTGAAGTGTCTGTTCATTTAGTTGTATGCATTTTTAAACTCATTTGTTTCATTATTATTGAGTATTGAGATATTCTGGTTAAAATGTTTTAACTGTTTATCTTTTAATTCTATTTTTTTTCTTTTTTCAAGTGTAAGACTCTTAAAAATGTTTAAATTGAATCAAATAAGAAACAAACATGTTAGAGAATACGTTTTCTTGTTACAAATAAACTCTTTTCTAAACCAAGGTCAAACAATTTTTTCTAATAAGTTTTATACTTTTAAGCTTTTATTAAGTTTATGATATGTTTGTAAACTAATGTATGCTGATGTTCCACAGTTTGGGTTAAAGGTATTTTTTTTTTTTGTCCTATGAGTGAATTTACAATGATCTCAGACCAGTAATTAGTAATTAAGAATATATTTTCTCCAGTTAGGTGCATTTTTACCTAGTACTTTTACATAAAGATTTTGCTTGTCAACAAAGCTTCTATTAATAAAGCATTAAAATTATATTTGGATTGTGAATCCTTCAATACTGTCATTCCTTTGAAAAGTGATCTTGTCTTGGTTCTTTGTATTTCTAATAGATTCTAGAACTAACACTTTTCAATAAATTTATACTATGTAACTGGCTTTTTAAGTATTATTGAGTCTTTTGGTCCATTAACACAATATACTATTCTATGTGTTTAATTCCTCTTTAACTTATCTTAGGAGTGTTTTGTAAATATTGGTAGATAAGTCTTAACTTTTGTCCCATTCATCTTTTAATAGTTAATATTTTCTGTTTTCCAAAATAATGTTTTAATTGTGTTTTCCAATTTTTACTAGTATATAGAAATATGGTAGAAATATTTATTGGATTTTCATTGTACTGATTTAGTAAAATCACTTTATTCTGATTTTTTTAAAGATTTTATACAATCTTATACTTAGAGAACAATATAGTTTGTAAATAAAGTAAATTTATTTATTTTTTGAAAGTAAGGATGTCTTTCTTTTCTTTCTTTCTTTTTTTTTTCTCCCTGACTTATAACACTGTTAGGACCTCTCGAACAATATGAAGGAGGGACTGGGGAGTGACTTTTTACCTTGATGATGACCTTGCGTGAACAGATTTCAGTTATTCATCTTTACATATAACTTTAACTACACATATTGCATAGCTTCCTGCTAATAAAATATTGTTCTAGTATTTATTAAGATACTAAGCCCACCTTGGGCTGGGGATGTGGCTCAAGTGGTAGCGTGCTCGCCTGGCATGCATGAGGCATTGGGTTCGATCCTCAGCACCACATAAAAATAAAATAAAGATATTTTTAAAAAAATAAACCCACCTTAATCTAAAACAGATACCAGAGAATGGTACCTGCTAAAATAATTTTTATTTAATATCATGTCAACATTTTAATTAAATGCAGTGTAAGAAAATGAACAACAGGAAAAATAATATTTTTATTTTTTGCTAAGTCCAGGCCTTTAGTAAAAATTACTATATGTAAAATAATGTTGTAAGGTGGCTGGAAAAAAAGTAAAATGCAAAGTTACTGATAAGTTTTTTTTTTTTTTTTTACTAGTGCTGTAAGTCAAAGGGGATAATATCACAGTAACAAAATAACTATAAAATGTCAGAAAGTATTAGAATGAATATATTATACAAAATTGTGCATATAAATAAAATGTCAATTCTGCAAAAATTAGTATATAAACTCAATACAATTTCTCTTAGAATATAAAAGAAATGGTATTTTTATGAAAAATGGGATAAAATTATCTTCAAGTTTATGTGGATAAGAAAATACCTATAAATAACCAAATAAAATATAAAAAGGATAGTAAGGGAGAAATTACCTTTTCAGATAACAGAATGTACTATAAATCCTTTCTAGTCAAGTTATGTGGTATTAGTGTATGAAAATACACATTTATCAGAGTAACTGAGCAGAGACACCAAAGCTAGACCCCTATTTATAGGATATTTGCATGATATGGCTTACACAGTTCTTCAATGGAAAAACACACCAAATCTCTATATAAATAGTATTGGCAAAGCTAGCTATCCTTGTAGGGCAAAAAAAAAGTAGAAGAATAGAAAATGTTCTGATTTTTACAATTACAAAATTAAATACTTTGGATGAATTAATATCAAATTTAAGTAATATGAAATATTAAACTCAATAGAAACTCAAATAAAATAGTGGGCTATAGAATAGTAGCTAGCAATGGAATTTTGTTAGACTAAAATTCTAGAAGACAGCAAAATTTGGAAATACAAGTATTATAAAATTACTATTGGCAAAATGTATGGTTAAAAAAGTTCATATCTTAGCAAAATATATAAAAAATATGAATCACATGATAAAATGTTGTGACTGTAATATACTAAGATGTTTTGTAAATTGGGAAGAACACAAGAATTCATTTGAATTATGAAGTAAGTATCTGAGTAAACATTTCACAGAAGGAGCACATATCCCACTAACTTATTAAAATACGTAATTTAGAGTAGCCAGGTACAGTAAAATTAAAGCAGAAGTGAGCTCTATTTTACAACCACCTCTGCAACCAAAAAAAAAAAAAAAAAAAAACCAGTAGTGGGTATTGAACAATTTACATATTTCCCCTGCATGTTTTATTTATTACTTTGAGGCATGGTCTTGCTAAATTGCTCAGGCTGGCCTCACACTTGTAATCCTCCTGCCTCAACTTCTCCAGTAGCTGGGATTACAGGTGTCACCACTATGTCTGGCTATAGCAAAAATTTTAAACAAATGAAAAATAATTTATGTTTAGGAATGTGGAAACGGGGGTAACAGTGCATTAATGATGAAAATATGAATTCCCCTTTCAAAAAGTGATCTGAAAACATAAATTTATATACCCACCTGCATGCACAAACACACAATCTCATAGAGATAAGACAACTTATAATGTGGACATTACCTTGGCTTAATTTACATAGGAATAAGAGCTCCAGGCAGTTTTCTAGTCAACTATTTAGGGTGGCTGCAATTCCAGAACAGCAATAATGAAGGTAAATGAAAGAAGCAAAGCAGCAAAGCAAATTAGGGAACACCAGTATGTGAAGAGGAGTGTTACCAGGCTGGCCACAGCCTCCCTGGAAACAGATCTCTTCTCTTGGCCCCAAGTGACTTCAGTGGAGAGAGAATAGCATGGAAGAGGGTGAGGCCAGGTGAATTATCTACCTGTCTACCTCTCTTATTTCCTAACTGTGCTTAGTCTGCATTCACCCCAACTCACCCATCCAAAATTGTATTCCCAACTTTTCCCCTGGTGGCAAGTGGAGTTCTGCTTTGAACAGAAGAACTTGTTCCATCACAAGCTGGTAGAGGTAGTGGAAAAGCCCCACCTCCATTGTGAAGACAGGGTTAAAAACTGGTGACTAGGATATGAAATGATGGGAGGCATTTAATATTCTCTGGAGCAAAATGCCAGCTGTGGGAATGGAAAGGATGAATGGGGATAAGACAGGCTAGAGAGCTCCATTAATCGGGTCTCAGAGAGATAAGAATAGGATTGATTGAGGCATCATTGTTCATAAAGAGCAAAACAGAAAATAAAACCAATGTCCATATGTAGAAATGGAAGAATTAATTTTGAGATAAGCATACCATGTAAAAATATGTACAGACTATTCTAGATCATTAGTATTATGGGATTTCACAATAAGAAATATTTAATGTTTTTCCTAAAAAAAAAACACAGTAATTATTAAATTGATGGAATTGAATGTTCTGCAGCATTACAGAGATACAATTTGTAAAAAAAAAAATAGTAATTAGTTTCACAGAATAGTTTCTTAGACTATTCTTCCTGAATAAATGATGGTATCACAGCACAGACCTATGCGTATAAAGCTATTTAAAGACATGTTAACACATATAGTATTATTAAGTGAGAAATCCAAGATCCAAACGTATTTAAAACTTTGATGTGTGTTATAGACGTTTACCATATGGAAATGTGTACCCAAGCTATATACATGCTATGTACACATATAGAGATAGACAGGATTCTTTACGTGTATATAAAAAATCATAGAATTGAGGAAGAGTGGTGTTAAAAAAAAACATGAGTGTTTTAAATTATAAACACATAATACTTTTTTTGCACTCATATAAACCTTATTGATATCTTGCTGAATACAAAACGGAAAACACAAGAACAGTACTAACATTCAGTTTAATACAATCCCAACAATGATCATTTCATGCTTCTGTTATTCCAGTTGCCCTGTAGTACAACTTTTCTCGCTTGGTCACTTCCCACTTAATTTCACTGCATGCACTTTGCACAGGTTAACCTTCCTCTCAACCTTTTTTATGTTATCATTTTCCTCCCACTCAAATGGCATCAGAGGCCTTATACTATCTGAAAATCCAGTACAACTCATTCAAACTATGATGGAATATTTTGTTTATCATCTCTGTCAGACCTCATTCTTGCGTCTTCCATGCATCTTATGTATCTCCAACCTCAACTCCCCAATATTACCCTCACTCCCACCAAATCAATATGCCTGCTGTGCCAAATCGCATATTAAGCTTACTGCTGATTCTTTGATCATGTAGTTCTTTCAAATAAAATATTTCCCAACCCACTTCTTCAACAGTTCACATCACTTACTTTCCTTAAAATACCACCTCCTTGCAAATTAAAAGACCAAAACCCATCCTTATCCATTGATCCATTTCTGGGGATAGTCAATGAGGGTCAGAAAGATTTAATGACAAGGATGTTCCCTGAAACTTTGTGTACAATAGAAACAACATCAAAAGTGGCTACGGCTTACCAGGAAAGAATAAGTTAAATTCATTAAAGCAGATAGATACTACAATAGAAAAATCATTCATTATAAATCGTGTCATAGAGAATTATATGATTTCACAATAAGAGATATTTAATGTTTTTCCTAAAAAAACACAGTAATTATTAAATTGATAGAACTGCATGTTCTGCAGCATTACAGAGATACAATTTGTAAGAAAACATAGTAATTAGTTTCACAGAATAGTTTCTTAGAATATTCTTCCTGAATAAATGATGGTATCACAGCCCAGACCTACATGTATAAAGCAATTTAAAGACAGGTTAACACAAAAGGAGGTAGGTAGGACAGCACATAGTGTTCAGCTGGTTGACTTACTAATACAACTCACAGAACTCACATTTAGGACAGACAGGTCACCTCCTTCAGTAAAGCTTTGCTAAACTTTGGGTCTTTTAGCTATAGTTATGCATAGTTGTTAATACTTACTGAGCGGCTGTGAGTTAGAAATTATATTCTCTGACATTTCTGGAGCATAGATATGTTATCAGCTAAATGCAGTCAACAGAATTTATATAAGATTTACATTATCATATGAAATTTTAAGACCAGATATGATAAATGCTGACCCAATAGTCCTTCGCAACTTTCTGTTCTTGTTTAGTGGCAGTAAAAAGTCTAAACATTTAAATACTTGTCTTCCCATCCTCCTTTCCAGGTAGGCATACCCATGTTCCACAGTTATGCACAGTGCGATGCAGCAGGATGTTTTTGGTGGGGTTGGGGAATTTTTGCTTCTTTGATATCAAGGTACCCACACAGTCAGCAAAATTCCCTCCTACTTTTTCTTGCCTTAAGCATGGATATGATGCCTAGAGCTTTTCAAGCTGCCACCAGGGAAGGACCAAGGGGATTGCAGATATTAAATAGAGATTTTGCTTAAGTAATTTGAAGAACTATAGTTTAGATAAGTGCCTCAAAGGAAAATTGGAGGGTCTCCAGCTGGTGCTGAAACATTTGATCTAATACATAATAAATGTTTACTTAATTAAATGCAAATGTATTCTCATGGTAAACACTTAAACAATATCAAAATACATATTGAGTAAAAAACACTCACCATACAACTTCTTCACCCAGATGTGATTCCTTTTCTGAAGGGATTCATGCTAAACATTTTGTGTTATTTTTTTTTCCCTTAAACTTCTGCTTAGGTCTGAAATACCTAAGTGTGTAGTGGATGTAAGTATATGCCTCAGTTTCATGTAACTTAACCAGAAATGATACGATATGTATTATTTTAAAACATTCCTTCATTGCTTGTTAATGCAATAAGCAAAACTTTCCTGATGCATTCATTCAGCTTCATGTTATCTTTTAAAAGTTTTATATTATAATCCACACTGCAAAGACATCAACCTATGTTTGAATATTCCTAATTGAAGGGAATTTAGGTGATACCAAATATGTTTGCTATTAAAATTGTGGCTTCGTTAAACTTCCAACTCCATGACTTTTCTGTGCATATATGTGAGCAAATTTTGGGCTAAATATCTAATAATACAATTGTCAGTGGATGGATAGATAAGTGAGTTATAATTTTTCACAATTACTGTCAAGAATGCTTTGTACATGTAAATGCTTACTGATAAGGAAGATATTGTGTTTACCCTGGATCTTAACCAAAATTGAGGTCGTCAGTCATTTTTGTTTTTGGAGGGCAAGTGTCAAAAACAAAATAAATCTATTTTAATTTGCCTTCTCTGATCATTCAGTCATCTTCTTATACATGTATCAAAGTACACGGAAGATAATTTTATGTATCACTATTTATATATTGTCTTTATAAATGGTTGTCTTTTTCTTACTGATTTTAGTAGTTTTTTTCTTTTTTTTTTTACTTTAGAAAGGAGGAATCTTTTACCAAGTCTGCTAATTTATACGTTATATATTTCACTTCTAAACTTAACTTTTTATACAGTTAAGCTTAAATTTCTTTTTTCTGTAAGATTTCAGGTATATTCTTATTTTTAACAAAAGTTTAAATAAACTATAATTTAAAACTTCCTTTCACTTTTTTTTTTTTTTTTACAGTGCTGGAAGTTGAATCCAGAGTCTCCTACATTCAAAGTAAGTATTCTACACTGATCTATGACCACAGTCCATTTTTTTTTTTTTTTTTTTAGTACCTGGGATGAAACCCAGAGGCACTTAACCACTGAGCAACAACCCCAGCCCTTTTTTGTATTTTATTTACACACAGGGTTTCTTAGGGCCTCACTAAGTTGCTGAGGCTTTATTTTATTTTATTTTTCTTATTTTAAGATAAGGTCTCCTAAATTGTCCTGGCTGACCTTCAACTTGAGGCCTTCCCGCCTCAGCCTTTTGAGTAGCTGGAATTCCAGACCTTCATTAATCCACCCAGTTTAAATGTCATCATATAGTTAGTTTTGATGTAGCTTGTATTTTTCTGCCCATTATGATTTAGGAATCCAACTTTGTTTTCTAAGTGAAAGTTTGATTGGTCCATTATTATTATTATTTAATTAGCTCATGTTGCAGGAAATACTGTTTTTCCTTTTATGCATGCATTCAAACATCATCAATATTATGTCACTATCAACTACTTCTGACATCCAAAAAATCACAAGGAATAAAACAGCAAACATTTAGGGAGCCATTAGCCAACTCCATTTAATAGCATAGTTTGTTTGAGAATAGAAGATTAAAAATTCAGTACAGACACAGGTTTTTCCATTGCTAATTTTATGCCTATCTCTCTTTAGAGATTATTAGTATATGAAAGTTGCTATGCATAATTTCTATCCATGTGGCTATACTGGTTATGATTTCTATATTTGTATGTAGCTATAAACAATAGAAAGAATTTTCTATGTTTTTAAACTTTGTATCAAGTAATCCAGATTTCCACAAAGACTCTCCAATTTTCCTTCTCTGCCAACTTGTTTTCTTAAGATATTTTTCCAAATGGTTATTATATTTTAGTATATAAAAGGGTTTTATATTTAGTCGCATCATTGGTTTCTCTGTGCTCTTATTTCTCTTATTCTAAATATACCTTTTGTATTTTTAAATTCATCTTGCTAATCCATATTCTCTTGAAATGTTTGAGAATATGTCTGTGGGTGGTAAGAATTCTTAGTTTTTATGGTATTGAAACTATTTTTGCTTTGACTTCTCTTTTGAATCATGCTATACCTTATATAGAATTTTGTATTATTTCATTTTATCAAACATATAGTGATTTTCATGATTTACCTGGGATACTGACTCATTTTGGTAGTTTGTTGCTTTTAATATATTTTTAAATTTTTCATACCAGCCTAGGTTTGAGGGCATTTCTGCACAACACATCTGATATAGATCTTCATACATAATGGTGAGAACTGACAGTCCCTCACTCTGGAAGTAACGATGTGTTCATTAGCTTGGGATATTTTCTTCTACAATCTCTGATTATTTCTTTTTCCTTAGAATCAGTTTCTCTTTTGGGAAAACATATTAGATGAAGGATACTTCTTTCTTTTTCTTCTCCCCACTTTAATTCCCTGTATAATTTTTATCTTTGTCCTTCTTTACTATATTTTTAGTATTTTTCTTCCCATTTTTAATATTTTAAAAACATATGTCCTATATATATGGCTATCTAAATAAAAATTTTCCTTGTTGGTAGGAATTTTCACTCTCAAAATATTCATATATTTTCTTTTAAAACACACATTCCATACCTGCAAGATGAAATATCATTCCTATCCTGTGTCAATATAAAATACACATATTTTTCTAAGAACTTGATTTTACTTACCAACATTGTGATTTGGGGCATTATTTTTTCTATTTTTCTATTTACTTGACTTTTAAGTCATTGATTTTCCTCAAGTGCTTGCTCATTTTTTATTATGTGTTGATATTTGTACTTGACATTCCATGTAGAACTATTTTGGGATATTTTTGTATTTATTATATACCGCTTTTGGTGAGTATGAATGATTCACAGGATTGCCGTGAAAGGTAATTTGCTAGTAGTTTGACTTCTGGTCATAGAGGTCGATAAGTCTTAAGCCACTAATAATAGCACTTGGCCCTCTAGGTACAGTGATTCTTTTCTTAATTCTTTCAGTCCAGGGACAAATATCTCACCTGTTGACTACATGATATAGAGAAAGACTAAGGTTTCAGACCCAGTCAGCTAGCTTGCCTGGGATATTTTCCCCAAATATGGGACAGTGACCCTGTAACTCCTATTCAGCTTCTTATATCAATTGCCTCACAGTGAATGAAATAAGCCAAACACACAGATCAGAGGCCTCTCTTTGAGTTGCAGGATTTTAGGAGTTATGAATAGAGCACCAATTTTAAAAAATAAAACACCATTAATCCTCTCACATTACCTGAGTTTGACATGTGGTCCTGGACAAATGATTAGCATTCTCAGAGCAAATTTCCTTATTTGTAGTAAGTATGATAATAGCTTTATTTCAGGTTTGCAGTGCAAATTAGAGATACTATATATGATATCTGAAATAATACTCAATGCATAGTACCTGGTTAAAACATGATATTTCAATGCATTAACTATGGTAATGTGAATATTCATCTAACAAGATAATAACAATGAAGAGATTCAACTTAGCTCTTACTTAGTATAGAGAAAACGTTTTGGAAAATGAGAGTGCTATAGAAGATAATTTTACTGAGTTCAAAGCCCAATAAATATTCATTGTCTGAGTTACTACACTGAGCATTCCAAAAAGCAAAAGCTAAAGAATTTGGAGGAGACTGTCAAAAAAGTAATTCCTGCTCCTTATCACTGGCCCTGTATACCACTTCAGCTAGATGCCAATATAGATGATTGACACTTCTGCTTCCATCTCAGATTTTATGAAGATAAGCAAGGGTTTGTGATCTACCATTCCTACTGCAATTTAAAGAAATTCACAGTTTATGCAACAACTTTGGATATCTGCTTTAAAAAGAAAGAAAGAAGTTGCTCATTTACACAGGTACTTGCAAAAAGGGATTTCACTGGGAACCCAAATGTATTTTTCTAACTATCACTTTGAACTTTCTCCATTTTACAGACAAGGGTCAGTTTCAGAAACTCCACAGTGGATTAGATGCTTTGATAGAACTGATTCTCTTCTTCCATGGCTGATTTGCCTTATTTTTCTATAGAAAATAAAATAAATAGACCAACTGTGCAGATGAGCTGTGATATAGACCATCCTAGAGTCTCAATTAGACTAATAGCTTAGTATCTAATCCATTTTATTAGTTTCATGTACAGAATCATTTGAAAATATTCATTGAATTTCCACTTTGGTAAATTGTTTTATATGGACCCAGTCATTCTCCTGATTATTATAAGTACTTAAAAATGAGCAAGAAAAAGTCTCAGCTTTTTAGAATGCTGACAAGAAACATAAATCACACATTTCAGAGGGGACATGTGTTTTACCACTCCTTCAATAAAGAGGTAGAAAAAGCATTTTTTAAATACAAGAATGAAGGCAAAATTATGAGCTGTTCATGCACACTAGCTCTGAAGTCAAATTATGCAGGAGTTTTTATGTACCTATTTAAAAGCTGCATGACTCTAGGCAACTTCTCTAACCTCTCTATTCCAATTTTCCCCTCCATCTGTAAAACAGAGATAACAATAATACTTGTTCCCTAGGGTGGGGGGAAGAGTAGTACGATATAGGTACAGAACGCATGGCAGCCCAGGGAATTTAATAAGCCCCTAAGTAAACATTAGGTATGATTATTTTACTTGCATCTATTAAGACCTTTTCCTTTTGGCCTTTTACAGTGGGAATTATGGACACGCAGGGCACAACTCAAGCAGATTTTGTTTTGACGGATCCTTAAAACCTGGCAAGGCAATCTCATTCAAAGATGGATTGGTTTTCTGTGTATTTTTGTTCACCTCTAAGCCAGTATAATGTGGAGAATTAAAGAAGAAAACAAACCCTCTAATTTGGTTCTCAGTTTAATCAAGATGGTGAAAATCAGGTCAGTATTTTAAAAAAAAGAATGGATTTGTAAAGCAAATAAACAATTGATTAGCAAGTCAATAGAGACATCAACTCTTTTATCCTGTGATCTTTTTAATTGCAAGTTAAGTTAGACATGATCAGAGAAAGGTAGAATTCAGGACCAGGAAATCTTTGTTATCCTTAATTATAATACAGAAACTTACATACTAGCTGACCTCCTATTATAAAGAGGACAGATCTGCTTTATGTCAAATTCATGTACATTGGGTTCTTTGATTTTGATTATGTTCTTTTAGTTGTCTTCTTTCCTTCTAAATAGTATTAGAGAATACTATTTCCCCTAAGAAGGGCTCAAGATTTTGTCCATAGTCAATAACTGCATAAAAAGGGAGGAATATAAATATTTTTTTTACTGATTTTTAAAGTTTCAGACCAACTGCTGTCTGTGAGTGGCTGACAAATAAAATTGGGATGGGCTGGTTTTTATATTATCTTAAAGTTGTAAGCTTTTATTTAGTCTCCTTATTTTTTCTTTGTCAGGAATATTTGTTATTTATATATGATAATGAACTTCATCATTATTTTAACACTTGAGTTTATGATGAGAGGACCTGAAGTCTGCCTGGATAATTTAGACAGGTATTTATCCCACATCAATAGGCAGAGACATTTCCTTCTTCATTCATTCAAGTGTTCACTCCGCCAACTGTTTGTGCCATAAAGACTATCAAAAGTGATTGAGTTTGGGGTTTGGGAGGAGTAGAAGACTTATTTGTAAAACAAAGTTACAGTTTGTAACTTCCTTCAGCTTTACTGACTGCTTAGAAGATATGGTAATCAGTCATTATTGAATCATTCCAAGAAACACCTTCTCTTTTCCTGTTGTTAATTTTCTGGTATCATATCATACATTAAAAAAACACAAATGTATTGTGCATTAAAACAACAACAACAAATCTTATTCCTGCCTATGACAAGGCCACTTACAAAAGCTTAAAACGCCACTTGGGGGGCGGGGGGGGGGTGATATGGACCAAATTATATTGTGTGCATATATGAATATATAACAACAAATCTTGTAATAATGTATGACTATAATGTACACACACACAAAATGGGGCAACTGGAAAGTAAGAAAAAAAATTTTCAGTGTGGAAACATTGAATGTGCTGCTAACCATGAACTCTGTAACCAGTGAAAATGGCCTCATAAGTTAAAGACAGTAGTTCCATTTCAGGGACAGTAGCGTGAGGAGCAATGCATACTTAGCTCACAGTGAAATAGACAGGGTAAGAACTATAAAAACAAACAAAACAATGCCAATCATTTAATATCTTCAAACTTGTTCTAATGGAATGAAATGACAAATATCTATTAATGAAAATCTACGTATACTTGGTAAAAACAGGGAGAACATGTGGTGTATTTGCCACAGTGTGATCCCTGAAACTCCACCCTCTATTGAGCTGAATAGAAACTTCATTGTGAGTAGAGGAGACCCTTAAGATAGGACTTCCTTCCCTTCAGCTCCTAATCAGAGCCAACTGTGTCTCACTGTGGACAGCTGCCACCAGCAATTGTCATTTCCACCAGCTCTGTATGCTATTTATGAGGCTAGAAAGCTGCACACCTCAGCTTATGTTCTCAGCTTATGTCCTCATCTCCTGCTCCTAAGACAGAGGCTCTATCTCCACAAAACAAGAGGAGAGAGAGAAAGTAAAATTAAAAAAGGAATCACAGAGATAAATGTAAATGCAATCATATCACACCAATATCAAATAAAAATGGAATAAATAACACAACAAACTCATGAACAATGGAAAATAGCTAACTGTATGCTATCTGAAGAAGACACTCTTTGGACTCAAATATACCAAAAAGGTGAACATACAGACAGGATATTAAGGCTGGAGTTGTGGCTCAGTGATAGATTGCTTGCTAGCACATGTGAGGCACTGGGTTCAAACCTCAGCTTCACATGAATACATAAATAAATAAAATTAAGGTATTGAATCCATATATAACTACAAACTATTTTAAAAAGAGAGTTCACTATATATCAAGAAATAATGACCTTGGGAAAATTGGAATAGCAAATATTTTAGTAAAATAGACCTTAAAATGAAAATGTAATGAGAGATAAAGAGGGGTATTTTATAATAATAAAATGGTAAATTATTCAGGAAGTCATACTAATTATGAATACACATAGCTAATAGAGCTTTAAAATACATGAAGTATATTGAACAAAATTTAATGTAAAAGCAGGCAGTTTGTTAATAATTGTTGTAGATGTCAATACCCATTTTCAATAATTAGTGCAACAACTAGGCGGAAGGTCAACAAGGAAAAAGAACTTGAGCAAACTGTACACAAACTAGATACAAGAGACATCTATACATCTCTTAGATGGATGCATACTGACAGATGGAATATTATCAAGTAATGATGCTATTCTAGGCATAAAACAAGTCTGAAAGAAATTAAAAAGTCTCAAAATCATAGAAGTTATATTCCCCAAACACATGAAAATAAATTAGAAATCAATAATAAGTAAATCTGGGAAATTCACAAAAGTATGAAAATTAAATAAAAATAAACAAACCAATGTGTCAAGGAATAAATCACAAGATAAATTACAAAATAATTGGTGATGTTTTAAAGTGCAAACAAAATGTATCAAAACTCATGGAATGCATCTCAGTCAGTGTTTAGAGGAAAACTTATAGCTGTATATGCTTGTATTAGAAAAAGGCCTCAACTATAATATAATCTTTCATCTATGGCACTAGCTTAATTTCTTTTACTAAACCCTAAAGATAATTTCTGATAATTAGTGACAAAAAGCATCTCAGAGTTGCCCAGGTCCACAAATGAATAAGATACATTTGTGTGAATGGGACATCATTAATTTTAGGGATACTGTAAATTTTTTGTATATTGATTATGATTACACAGGTGAATATCTTTGTCAATATGCATTGAATAGTACACTTTAAAAGGTGCATTCATTTATATGTAAATTAGAGCTCAATAAAATTGATACAATAATTTTTAAATAATTAAAAATAATATATATAGTATTCCTTTTCTTTTTTCTTTTCCCTGTATTGGGGATTGAACCCAGGCATGCTTTACCACTGAGCTGTATACTCAGTCCTTTTATGTTTTTCATTTGAGACAGGGTCTTGCGAAGGGTCTTCCCACATTACTGAGGCTGGGCTTGTGATCTTCCTCCCTTAGACTCAGTCTTAAACAGGTGTATTTCACCTGCACAGTCACACATAGTATTCTAGCATCTATACATAAATTGATTGACAGACGAAAGTAGGTAGATGGATGGATGACTACCACTGCAATATGCTGGTATATGCACAGGATAATTTTTTTTTTTTAATTTTTGAAATTGTTTCACTTTCTCATTTAATTACCCATTTTGTTTATTATTTCTCTAATTGTGATTCCAATTCTTTTTTTATTTAATTGATTTTAAATACATGACAGTGGAATGCATTACAATTCTTATTACACATATAGAGCACAATTTTTCTTTCCTTTGTATAGGAAGTATGTTCATGCCATTTCATGAATTCATGTCTTTATGCATGTATTTTTTGCATTACAATTCTTATTACACATATATACCACAATTTTTCATATCTCTGTTTGTATATAAAGTAGGTTGACACCCAATTCGTGTATTCACACATGCATTTTGGGTAATGATGTCCATCACATTCCACCACCCTTGCTAATCCCCTGCCTCCTCCCTATCCCTCCCCCCCCCCCGCTCTTCCCTATCTAGAATTCATCTATTCCTCCATGTTCCCCCTTCCTACCCCACTATGAGTCAGCCTCCTTATATCAGAGAAAACATTCGACATTTGTTTTTTGGGGATTGGCTAACTTCACTTAGCATTATCTTTTCCAGTGTCATCCATTTACCTGCAAATGTCATGATTTTATTCTCTTTTATTGCTGAGTAAAATTCCATTGTGTATATATGCCACATTTTTTTTTTATCCATTCATCCACTGAAGGGCATCTAGGTTGGCTTCACAGTTTAGCTATTATGAATTTGAACAGGATAATTTTAACTTTCAAAAGATAACAGTGGTTGACTTTGGGAAAGTAAGTAACTGGGTTGGTGATGTGTCAATGAGGTTTACTTCTCACACTAAATCCTGTGAAATTCTTAAATTTCTAATGTGTACATGTTTTGATGTTACTTAATTAAAAAATGTGAAAATGCATCAAAAGTATAATATTTAAATTGTTAAAAAAAACTGTGAGACTATTTTTCCACACATATACTCTAAAATGAATAGTAAAATTAGTCAAGCAGAAAAAAAGAAAATAGAAAGGGAAATGGAATTTGTAAAGGTGTATGAGTAATTACTGTATAAACAATATTAAATACATGTAAAAACACAGGCATGATATCAATAATTTTGAATGAAGTAGAATTAACATGTTAATATGCTCTAACATCTTAGCCTTAGTTGGGACATAATAAGAGCATGAGAATATGCTATTACATTTTTAAATAGTTCAAGAGCTAAAATGGTTACAAGAGAATAGAAAGATAATGTTGAACTTAGAAATATCCTGTGACTCATTAATTCCATGCTAAGAGGAACACATTACAAATGTGTACATGTGGGGATGGGGCTGTGGCTCAGTTGTAGAGTACTTTCCTAGCATGTGTGAAACACTGGGTTCAATCCTCAACACTGCATAAAAAAAAAAACAAACAATAAATGCATGTATTATATTCATCTACAGCTAAAATTATTTTTTAAAAAAAGAAAGAAAGAAATGAGTACATGGGACTTCACCATCCCTATTTTCGACTGCTCGTGGCTCATTCAGCCATAGAACAGGTAATTTCAGGCTGCCATTCACCTGCGGCTCGCAGACAAATTACTCAGGCTCAGTGCTAAAGAACCCACGGAAACTGCTTCTTGGAGCCTGCTCTTATCAGAACATACACTGAGCATGGAGTGGCCGAATTCCAGCTCCCAGAACTGCTCTGGCCCAGGGCTAAAGAACCCACGGAAACTCGCGCCTGCAAGGTAGACAGACCTGCGACAGACCGGCGGATCAGGCCCAGCAGCCTGCCAGCATGGTACACAGGTCACCCCAACTGGAGTAGGGGCAGAGCAGAGCCGCCACCCGTGCCCGCAAGGTAGGCAGACATGCGACAGACTGGTGGACCAGGCCCAGCGGCCTGCCTGCATGGTACACACGTCACCTCAATTGGAGTAGGGGCAGAGCAGAGCCGCCGCCCGCGCCTGCAAGGTAGGCAGACCTGCGACAGACTGGTGGACCAGGCCCAGCGGCCTGCCTGCATGGTACACACGTCACCTCAATTGGAGTAGGGGCAGAGCAGAGCCGCCGCCCGCACCCGGAACAGGCCCAGCGACCTGCCGGGGTGGTAGTCACGACACCCCAATTGGAGTAGGGGCAGAGCAGAGCCGCCACCCGCGCCCAAAAGGTAGGCAGACCTGCGACCAACGGGTAGAACAGGCCCAGCGGCTGGCCGGGGTGGTAGGCATGTCACCCCAATTGAAGTAGGAGCAGAGCAGAGCCTTTGCCCACACCCGGAACAGGCCCAAAGGTCCGTGGGTGTGGTAGACAAGTCACACCAATTGGAGGAGGGGCAGAGCAGAGCCGCCGCCTGTGCCTGCAAGGTAGGCATACCTGCAACTGACTGGCGGATCAGGCCCGGTGGCCTGCCGGCATGGTACACACGTCACCCCAATTGCAGTAGGGGCAGAGCAGAGCTTTTGCCCGCGCCCGGGACAGGCCCAGCGGCCCGCCGGCGCGGTAGTCACGTCACCCCAATTGGAGTAGGGGCAGAGCAGAGCCGCCGCCCGCGCCTGCAAGGTAGGCAGACCACCGCCCGACCCTGCAAGGGAGACTTTTCAACTATACAAGAGCAATATAAATATATAGGGGGAAAATTTTTCAAAAAAACAACAGTTTCACCAAGCAGAAAGAAACGCAAGCAGTATGAAAAGACAAGGAAAGAAAGGACCACAAGCAATGCAGGTCAACTCAACTTTAGAAGAGGTAACAGCTGCAGCAGATGGAATGTCAGATAAAGAATTGAGGATATACATGCTTCAGATGATCTGGAGTATCAAGGAAGACATTAGACAGCAAAATCAGACAATGAAAGATCACTTCGACAATGAATTACACAAACAAATCCAGGAAGCAAAAGATCAACTATACAGGGAGATAGAGGTTATAAAAAACAAACAAACAGAAATCCTAGAAATGCAGGAAGCAATAAACCAACTTAAAAACTCAATTGAGAATACTACCAGCAGAGTAGATCACTGATAGAACATCAGACAATGAAGACAAAGTATTTCAACTTGAAAAGAACATAGACAGCTCAGCAAGACTGTTAAGAAACCATGAGCGGAACATCCAAGAAATATGGGATAACATCAAGAGACCAAACTTAAGAGTCATTGGGATACAGGAAGGTATAGAGGTCCAAGCCAAAGGAATGAGCAATCTATTCAATGAAATAATATGAGAAAACTTCCCAGACTTGAAGAATGAGACAGAATCCCAAATCCTAGAAGCCTACATGATGCCGAATGTGCAAAATCATAAGAGATCCACACCTAGACACATTATAATGAAGATGCCCAACATACAGAATAAGGAGAGAATTTTAAAAGCTACAAGAGAAAGGAAGCAGATTACATTTAGGGGTAAGCCAATCAGAATAACAGCTGATCTTTCAACACAGACTCTGAAAGCTAGAAGATCCTGGAATAACATATTTCAAACACTGAAAGAAAATGGGTTCCAACCAAGAATTGTGTATCCAGCGAAATTAAGCTTCAAGATGGAAGATGAAATTAAAACCTTCCACGATAAACAAAAGTTAAAAGAATTTGCAGTTAAAAAACCATCTCTTCAAAACATTCTTGGCAAAACATTACAGGAAGAGGAAATGGAAAATAACAATTAAAACCAACAGTGGTATGTAGGACAGTAAAGGGGGGGAAAATAATCAAAGAGGAAAACAAACCATGTTTAGTAACAGAAATAAACAAATATGGCTGGAAGAACAACCCATATCTCAATAATAACCCTAAATGTTAATGGCTTAAACTCACCAATTAAGAGACACAGGCTAGTAGAATGGATCACAAAACAAGACCCAACAATATGCTGCCTACAGGAGACGCATTTGATAGGAAAAGACATACATAGGCTGAAGGTGAAAGGTTGGGAAAAATCATATCACTCATATGGACTTCGGAAACAAGCAGGAGTGTCCATACTCATATCAAATAAAATAGATTTCAAGCCAAAGTTAATCAAAAGGGATAAAGAGGGACACTACATACTGCTCAAGGGAACCATACACCAACAAGACATAACATTCATAAATATATATGCCCCAAACAATGGTGCAGCTATTTTCATCAAACAAACTCTTCTCAAGTTCAAGAGTCTAATAGACCACCATACGATAATCATGGGAGACTTCAACACACCTCTCTCGCCACTGGACAGATCTTCCAAACAAAAGTTGAATAAGGAAACTATAGAACTGAATAACACAATTAATAACCTAGACTTAATTGACATATATAGAATATGCCACCTAACATCAAGCAGTTACACTTTTTTCTCAGCAGCACATGGATCCTTCTCAAAAATAGATCATATATTATGTCACAGGGCAACTCTTAGACAATATAAAGGAGTAGAGATAATACCATGCATCTTATCTGATCATAATGGAATGAAACTGAAAATCAACGATAAAAGAAGGAAGGAAAAATCATGCATCACTTGGAGAATGAACAATAGGTTACTGAATGATCAATGGGTTATAGAAGACATCAAGGTGGAAATTAAAAAATTCTTAGAGATAAATGAAAACACAGACACACCATATCGGAATCTATGGGACACATTGAAAGCAGTTCTAAGAGGAAAATTCATTGCTTGGCGTTCATTCCTTAAAAAAAGGAAAAACCAACAAATAAATGATCTCATACTTCATCTCAAAATCCTAGAAAAAGAAGAGCAAAACAACAGCAAAAGAAGTAGAAGGCAAGAAATAATTAAAATCAGAGATGAAATTAATGAAATCGAAACAAAAGTAACAATTGAAAAAACTGACAAAACTAAAAGTTGGTTCTTTGAAAAAATAAATAAAATCGACAGACCCTTAGCCATGCTAACGAAGAGGAGAGAGAACTCAAATTACTAGCATACGGGATGAAAAAGGCAATATCACAACAGACACTTCAGAAATACAGAAGATAATCAAAAATTATTTTGAATCCTTATACTCCAATAAATTAGAAGATAGTGAAGGCATCAATAAATTTCTTAAGTCATATGATCTGCCCAGATTGAGTCAGGAGGATATAGACAACCTAAACAGACCAATATCAATTGAGGAAATAGAAGAAACCATCAAAAGACTACCAACTAAGAAAAGCCCAGGACCCGATGGGTATACAGCAGAGTTTTACAAAACCTTTAAAGAGGAACTAATACCAATACTTTTCAAGCTACTTCAGGAAATAGAAAAAGAGGGAGAACTACCAAATTCATTCTACGAGGCCAACATCACCCTGATACCTAAACCAGACAAAGACACTTCAAAGAAAGAAAACTACAGACCAATATCTCTAATGAACCTAGATGCAAAAATCCTCAATAAAATTCTGGCGAATCGGATACAAAAACATATCAAAAAAATTGTGCACCATGATCAAGTAGGATTCATCCCTGGGATGCAAGGCTGGTTCAATATACGGAAATCAATAAATGTTATTCACCACATCAATAGACTTAAAAATAAGAACCATATAATCATCTCGATAGATGCAGAAAAAGCATTCGACAAAGTACAGCATCCCTTTATGTTCAAAACTCTAGAAAAACTAGGGATAACAGGAACATACCTCAATATTGTAAAAACAATCTATGCTAAGCCTCAGGCTAGCATCATTCTGAATGGAGAAAAATTGAAGGCATTCCCTCTAAAATCTGGAACAAGACAGGGATGCCCTCTCTCACCACTTCTGTTCAACATAGTTCTCGAAACGCTGGCCAGAGCAATTAGACGAAAGAAATTAAAGGCACAAAAATAGGAAAAGAAGAACTTAAATTATCACTATTTGCTGAAGACATGATTCTATACCTAGCAGACCCAAAAGGGTCTACAAAGAAACTATTAGAGCTAATAAATGAATTCAGCATAGTGGCAGGATATAAAATCAACACGCATAAATCAAAGGCATTCCTGTATATCAGTGACAAATCCTCTGAAATGGAAATGAGGACAACCACTCCATTCACAATATCCTCAAAAAAAAAAAAAATACTTGGGAATCAACCTAACAAAAGAGGTGAAAGACATACAATGAAAACTACAGAACCCTAAAGAGAGAAATAGAAGAAGATCTTAGAAGATGGAAAAATATACCCTGTTCATGGATAGGCAGAACTAACATCATCAAAATGGCGATATTACCAAAAGTTCTCTATAGGTTTAATGCAATGCCAATCAAAATCCCAATGGCATTTTTTGTAGAAATAGAGAAAGCAATCATGAAATTCATATGGAAAAATAAAAGACCCAGAATAGCAAAACAATGATAAGCAGGAAGTGTGAATCAGGCGGTATAGCGATACCAGACTTCAAACTATACTACAGAGCAATAGTAACAAAAACAGCATGGCACTGGTACCAAAACAGGCGGGTGGACCAATGGTACAGAATAGAGGACACAGAAACCAATCCACAAAACTACAATTATCTTATATTTGATAAAGGGCTAAAAGCATGCAATGGAGGAAGGATAGCATCTTCAACAAATGGTGCTGGGAAAACTGGAAATCCATATGCAACAAAATGAAACTGAATCCCTTTCTCTCGCCATGCACAAAAGTTAATTCAAAATGGATCAAGGAGCTTGATATCAAATCAGAGACACGCCGTCTGATAGAAGAAAAAGTTGGCTACGATCTACATACTGTGGGGTCGGGCTCCAAATTCCTCAATAGGACACCCATAGCACAAAAGTTAATAACTAGAATCAACAAATGGGACTTACTCAAACTAAAAAGTTTTTTCTCAGCAAAAGAAACAATAAGAGAGGTAAACAGGGAGCCTACATCTGGTTACAAATCTTTACTCCTCACACTTCAGAGAGAGCCCTAATATCCAGAGTATACAAAGAACTCAAAAAATTAAACAATAAGATAACAAATAACCCAATCAACAAATGGGCCAAGGACCTGAACAGATACTTCTCAGAGGAGGACATACAATCAATCAACAAGTACATGAAAAAATGCTCACCATCTCTAGCAGTCAGAGAAATGCAAATCAAAACCACCCTAAGATACCATCTCACTCCAGTAAGATTGGCAGCCATTATGAAGTCAAACAACAACAAGTGCTGGCGAGGATGTGGGGAAAAGGGTACACTTGTACATTGCTGGTGGGACTGCAAATTGGTGCAGCCAATTTGGAAAGCAGTATGGAGATTTCTTGGAAAGCTGGGAATGGAACCACCATTTGACCCAGTTATTCCCCTTCTCGGTCTATTCCCTAAAGACCTAAAAAGAGCATGCTACAGGGACACTGCTACATGGATGTTCATAGCAGCACAATTCACAATAGCAAGACTGTGGAACCAACCTAGATGCCCTTCAGTAGATGAATGGATAAAAAAAAATGTGGCATTTATACACAATGGAGTATTACTCTGCATTAAAAAATGACAAAATCATAGAATTTGCAGGGAAATAGATGGCATTAGAGCAGATTATGCTAAGTGAAGCTAGCCAATCCCTAAAAAACAAATGCCAAATGTCTTCTTTGATATAAGGAGAGTAACTAAGAACAGAGTAGGGATGAAGAGCATGAGAAGAAGATTAACATTTAACTGGGATGAGAGGTGGGAGGGAAAGGGAGAGAGAAGGGAAATTGCATGGAAATGGAAGGAGACCCTCAGGGTTATACAAAATTACATACAAGAGGAAGTGAGGGGAAAGGGAAAAATAATACAAGGGGGAGAAATGAATGACAGTAGAGTGGGTAGAGAGAGAAGAGGGGAGGGGAGGGGAGGGGAGGGGGGATAGTAGAGGATAGGAAAGGCAGCAGAATACAACAGACACTAGTATGGCAATATGTAAATCAATGGATGTGTAACTGATGTGATTCTGCAATCTGTATATGGGCTAAAAATGGGAGTTCATAACCCACTTGAATCAAAGTGTGAAATATGATATATCAAGAACTATGTAATGTTTTGAACAACCAACAATAAAAAATTAAAAAAAAAAAAGAAATGAGTACATGGGTGCCTAAAGGTCAGAGACAAGAATACTCATTCCTGTACTATTTATCATAGAAAAACATAGAAAATACTCAAGATCCCATTAGGAATGGAAGAGGTAAATGATTATGCTCAGAGAGTCCTCTAGAGTATAACAGTGAAAGAAGTACTTTCTTCCCGTAATACAGACAATCACATGATATTAAGTGAAAAAATGGCAAACGACTGAAGTTTACAAATAGAACCCATCTGTGGGAAGTAAATGAGAAGTCTGAATAATATGTTTCTTTTGGATCCAATAGAAAAGGCACTGAGACGACATGTAAAAGTGGCCTCTGACATCTTAGAGATGGTTCAACTGTCTACCTGGCTGGTGGGTGCACGGTGTATTAACATTTCCATTTTCACTGCATAGATGATAAGTGAAATTCTATGGGTTATATTTTAAAATAACTTGCTATTATATTAAAGTCACTGATAAAGTACAATTGAACTAAACATATCCACTGACACTTTTCAAAAATATATTATTTTCTGTTGATCTTTAATCTCTTTAAGGAAGAAATCCCATCAATTAGTGATTTAATAGCATTATGATGTCTATGAAAATGCTTACTAACCAACATGCTCATAGTCTTATTTCCATTAATGTATCTACATCAAACTACTTAAATAATGCAGGTTTTTGTAAAAAATTGCATACATCTATATGTATATACATATACTTAACTATTTTAAGTATATTGTAATGTGATTAATAAAAATATGTTTCCTTAAAATTGATACATTTGATAAATATACTTTAAAACAGTATATTGAACAAATCACATTGCTTCACAATAATATTCCTAAAGAAGAGTGATAAAACAATCAAATACATGTGTACTAAATAATGTTTTACTGTTGCAAAGCTAAATATTAAAACCCAAGTACCTTCTCATGAGCACAATCTCATATCTTTCACTGGAATTTCTATTATTACATATCTTGTGAAATACACAAAATAATTTTATTTATCTATGATCCCTTTTATTAATTCCTACTTTCATTCCTTCCTTTATTCTATTTTTCCTTGTTGTTTTCTTCATTGTTTTTCTTATCATTTAGGTAAAAATTCTTGTTTTCAAGAAGTGATATTGCTGCTCAGAAAAGTGCACTTCAAAGTGTGGCATGGTGAGTACTTTGCACTGAAGGAGACTAGAGGTTTTCAGAAGCAAAGTCTGTCTGGGACCTTCTCCTGTCCTCTTGTCTCCTACACCTCTTTCTTCCCCTCACTGGGTCATAGAAACCAGAATTCCTCTTCCTCAAGGTAATTCATGGAAATTAGGACCTCTAGCGACAAGCAAGCCATAAAACCAACAAATATCACTCTCATGCTTCTCATTTGAGGTCTCCTATACTCAAGAGGAAGCAATACTATACAAAGTGGGGAGAATCTAAATAGATAGACCTTTCTGGGTTCCCCATCCCAATCTATTATCCTAACATCATAACACTTTTGCCCAATCATGCATGATTATCCATTCTTCACTGAACCTAAGCATGCAAATAGACAGTTCTACCTGGGTCTTTGGCTTTCATTTCTGAAGCCTTTTGGGTCATGTTGACTGTGACCCTTCTAATAGTTGAGGCAAAGAATCATACCTTTCCATAATTACAGGGACAATATCACTCTTAGCACATGACATGATTTTCTGTACATTAGAGCAAGGTACCCTTTGTTTTGGGAGACAGAGTCAGGTCATCTTGGTAAGCAAAAGTTGGAAGAAATTCAATTGCCTCATTCCCCTTACCCCACTTATCTGGGTGCTAAAGCACAGGTCAAGACTGACTGCAGTTCTTTATTTACCCAAATGAAGGAATGGAAGTAAAGATCCTTTCCCCCAACATGTGACAAGGAAATAATTAAGTCACTGGTGATTCTAGGAATGTGCAAATGGTAAGTAGATTACAATTAAGAACATGAGTTAAAGGAAAAATACAATTTTTAAATGTGAAAATCAGGAAAAATTAGACCTACAGAATTGGAAAAAAAAATGTATGAAACCATAGACAGGGGGACCATATGATCTTTATCATGGAGGACTTGAAAAGATGCAAAATCCTCCAAATGACAATGGAAAGTGTAAATATATCATTTTAAGGGGAAGGATAGTGAATGTGAGATGACTCAATGACTCTGTGTTGTAGATAATTGAAAATTGGAAAGTAAGCTGAATGACAATTTAAACACACTTCAAAGTCAGCAACACATGTTGTTTATATAAATAATCCAGATTATGTAAATAATCTTTTTTGAAATGAAAGATGAATTAATGGATAAGAAGCCTGCAGCCATATAACATGAAGGTTTTGTTTGCCCCAGTCAAGATGGAAAAGATGCTGAACTGAGTCGGGTAGAGGTTCTAGATTAAATCATGCCAAGTACACAGGGAAAGGAAAAAAAAAAGATGGAGTAGATAAACATGTAGTGAACAGATAACTTTATGGACATGGCAAACACTCAACCATTTGAGAGAATTTAAGGCCAAAATTTTAACTGTTAACTTAAGATGGCCTTAAGATCAAGTTAATAAGCTAGAAAAATGTACATTGCAAAAATAATTCTAATCCAGAGAAAGGATCCTGGAATGACTTGCGGTGTCAGCAATCTTTTCCACAGAAGGCAAGTGGGGGCTTCTGCTAATCCTAGATACTGAGAAGACTGAGGCAGCAGAATCACAAGTTCAAGGCCAGCCTCAGCAACTCCAGGAGACCCTAACTCAAAATAAAAAGTACTCGGAATGTAGTAATGTGCTCTTAAGTTCAATCCCCATAACAACAACAACAACAAAACAATGTGTGAAGTTAGATGTGCACATGCCTGTAATCCCAGTTGCTTAGGAAGCTGATGCTGGAGGATTGCAAATTCTAGGTCAGGCTGGGCAATTTAATGAGATTCTGTCTCAAATTAAACTGAAAAAAAAAAATGGTTTCAGGATGAAAGTAGTAGAGCAAAACCATGGGTTCAATCCTCAGCACTGCAAAATAAATAAATAAATAAATAAATAAATAAATAAATAAATGTGTGGTGAGATAATGACGTTTTTTTATAAGGGAAAATTTGCTATGACTATTAGAGTAATTGTGTTATTATAATGCATTTTTATAATAATCTTAATTCAACAACTTTGCAGGTCAGTATAGATATCCACATTTGGTTAGAGGAAAATTCTACGTTTCAAGCAAAATGTGTATTTATTTATTATGCAAATCTTGGGGGATCATATTGAAAGTAAAGATATGAACTCTATTTGCCTTTCAATACTCGAGAGACAAGCTAAATAGAAAACCATAATACAAATAACAGAAGTATTATAATCTACAAGAGAGGGAGAGAAACTATAGTGTGGAAAACCCTGTAAAAGAAGGGTATGACATAATGAGAAATATATTCAGTGTTTTTTCCAAGTAGACAATAATATACAAATAAGATGAATGAGGGCAGCTCCCTTGGCCTCAGGATGAGGACTGTCAGGAGAAAGGCCAGTTGATGAAAGAGTTGGAAATTTCAGCCCCACCCAACTACCTTCAGGAAAACAGTTGGGCTGCAGACTAAAATCTAGGAACCCTCCTAAAGGAAGAGACTTGAGTTGTGGAGGACAGCACACCTGAGAACCCAGAGCCTTGCACACTCTCTACCCCCACCCCGTCCCTTGGGCTCTTCTCTCTCATTTGTGGTTCCTGAGTTTTATCCTGTACAGTAAATCAGTCAACTGAAGTATTTTCTTAATTCTGTGAGCAATTATAGTAAATTTTTGAAAGAGGGGGCTGTGGGAATCCCCAATCTGTAGTCAAGTCAGAGAGAATGTTTATGGGTCAACTGAGGACCCACTACTTGTGCCTGGTATCTGAGTGGGGGACACTCTTGCACACAATGCTCTTAACCTGTGAATATGCTCTAAGGTATGCTAGTTAGTGTCTGAATTGACTTGAATCTATAAATACACAGTCAGTGGCTACAGAATTTGACAACTGGATATTGGCTTGGTCAATCCCCAGATGGTGAGTGTAAGAAGTGTCGTGAGCAGAGGAAATCTTTTCATTCAGATAAAATGACTCATTTTTCAAGGTAAATAGATTCTTCACCATTGTAGAGAAAATGATTCACCTGCATCTTAGAAGAATACAAAGGGATGGGCATTTTGGTAAAAGGATGACTGAGAAACATATAAAAAATTACAAATACTAAAACTGCAAAAGTTAAATTTGCCACTGTCTTTAGTTTCATGAATATCCATTTCATGATCATCCTATGCAGATGCTAGGGTTGTCCATCTAAACATGCACAAGAAAGAACACACATAAATATTTCATACATCTTAAAAGAATATTATATGAAAGTTTTATGGATATGCATGTCAATAGTTTTCTTAAAAATTATCAATATTATATTAGAAATGTCATGTAAATAAAATATTTAATTCACAATAGAAACATAATTTAAAAAGAGAGAGAGTAAGTGATATACAAAACAGGAAGTATCATACTTGAAAAATAAGCATAGACACTTGAATTAGAGTCTTGTCAAGGCAAATAATATAAATAATCGAGATGGGGATATTTGATTCTCTACCAATTATTTAACAAGAGAAAGCAATGTGAGTCAACACGGAATTTCTTTGTTGGGGTTTGGCGAATATAATTTACAAAATATATTCTGCTCTCATGACCTGGAAGAACAAGTGAGGAAGCTAGAGACACCTTTCAAAAGCAGGAGTAATAAGGAAGCCTCTCCACTAGTTCAATGGCACCAGAAACACAGGGATGACTAGAAGGCAATTTTCCCAAAGGAGTGAGAGGGTAGAAGAGGTGGAGCTCTTAAAGGAAGGAGAGATGGGAATTCCTATGCAACAATGATAAAAGATGTGATTTTTTTAATATTTATTTTTTCAGTTGTAGTTGGACACAATACCTTTATTTCACTTATTTATTTTCATGTGGTACTGAGGATCGAACCCAGGGTCTCGCATGTGCGAGGCGAGCGCTCCACTGCTGAGCAGTAACCCCAGCCCAAAAGATGTGATCTTAAACCATAGCTTAAAATACATTTACATTGGTCAGACTGTAAATGGTAAAGGGAATTAAGATGGTCAATGTAGGAACATACAGCATCATTAATGTCAGTTAGAATGTTTGGATGTCTCCTATTATATTGGTATTGGTTGAGAGGAGGTTAACAGATCTCAGGTCGGCTAATGTCCCATCAGAAATGGCTAGACATGTTAGGCACTCCTGCTTTTAAGATCCCATTGCAGTGGGAAAGTCTCATAATACTTGCAGATGAAGCTCAATGGGGAGAAATCATCTCTGTGTGTCCCCCGTACTTGGCAAGGAAGAGACATGGCATTATACATATATCGAGAAACTCATTTTGGCTGAGAAAGCCGGGTCTTGAAATGTGCTTGCCAAGAGAGTAAAATGATACAAATATGCATGCTAAATTATACATAAATATGCATATATACATAGCCACCCACACAGACCATGCTTGGATGATAAATAGACCAAAGACTGGTTCTGCACTCTTTCCATAGTCAAATGGTTGTCTGGGAGGGTGCAGGATGCGTGGCACTCTTGGAAAATATTAAGCACCCCCCACACCATAACATGTTTTCCAGAAACCATTTAATCTGGGTTCACAGGGATTTGAGGCTCTTGAACTGTTAGGAGTTGAAAGATGAGAATGGGCTGCCTATGACATGAGCCACAAATCTTGAGCATATGGAAGGGGCTGGCCTGCTGTGCTCCACAAATGAGAAATTTGTCTCTCTGGGCTTTTTAGGAGGTGCTCTGTGCTGAGACACCAGGAAAGAACCGCTCTACCAGCAAAGCCTGAAGTGTCACTGGCTTTATTCACAACACCTTGCAATTTAAGTTTGAGGCAGAATCTAATGTGCTGGGAAAGAGGTCAATTGTAACAAACAGAGGGGAAAAGAGCCCCACAGCTGTTACTTTTACCATCAAAGCTCCTCAGCCAGATTTATATTTCAAATGTGAGGCAGAAAAAGGTTTGAGGAAAGAGTCTAGTTTTCCTCTAAACAAAACAAAATGAAAACATAATAGTGTATTCTAGCATGAGGAACTGACAAGTACGACTTGGGTGAGTTAGCCCTGGAAACCTTGGCATGAGGGGCGGGGGATCTGCTTCATATCAAAAGTTTTGGATTTTACTTGTTTTAATAAAATAAGGTCCAATGACCAATAAAGCTTAACCCATTTGCATTTTCTCCTTCGCTTGTTATTTTTAAGGTATGATGGTTTGCAGATTTTGGCTCTTCTCGCTGAACATGCCAAGAGCTGGGGAAGCTGAGCTATGTTTACATTAATAGCACCTGGCATTAACTTCATCAGGTGATACTTGTTGCCTTATTAGGTAACAGTGGAAATAATTTGGCCCTCTAATTGCTCTCAGGAACAAGAGGAAACACCTGCACCCTCCGTCGTTCCTCATCTCAAAGGCAGGTTTATGAGATTCTTTGTAAACTCGCCAGCCTTAAGCCTCCTCAGATCAATAATTACAGTCCTTAAATTCTCCTACCCAAGATGAGGACTCTCCCCCTTTTCATCAAGTCATCCTTCACATATCCCTCTGAAATATATCTCTTAATGAAATAATGGGACCAAACAAATATGTTTCTCTTGGGATGACACACTGGCCAGGCTTGCTGGAGAGCAGAAGTGGTAAACCAGGAAGGCGGTGTTCATGAAAGTGATTAAAACCACCAGCTTTGACAGGGCAGTAACTATAAAATCTTGCTGCTAGTAATAATCTCTACAATACAACCACAATACCAGCGCACCATATGTCATAGCCTGGCAATCCATCTCCCCACATGTCACTTACTTAAGCAGGTTCTAGAAGAACCTATCATTACTTTTGAGTAGGGGGGAAAGGACACAATTCCATTGCTGTACTACATTAGTCACTGTAGTTCTAGCCTTCCGTGGGCTTGTTTTCATGAAAAGGAATCTATAAACTTCAAGGTGTTAGGTCAGGTATCATGAGTCTATAGTCCACATTTTTTGTTTGTATTCTTTGGGTCATTTATTCCTTATTCTACAGGCTTCTGGGAGTGTGAACTTGCCTCGTAATCCTTTTTTAATTTAGATGACAAAAGTCTCTTAATTTTGTTAGCAATTTTGCTATCACACACACACACACACACACACACACAGGCACACACACATTATACACACAATATTGGATGTAAGATGAACTCAGTATCTATAGCTGTTCTAACACATGGGCTTTAAAGACAAAAATAACAGTACATAACAGCAAAGTGGCAAAGACATCTTTAGGATTTAACAATAACAAAAGGAACTTGCCTTTTAAATCCTACTGGACCTTTCCCATAGGAGTCTCTTATATTATAGCAAAGTATCAATGACTAAGTAACTATTTCCAGGGTTCATGTGTATAAAGCAAGACATGTTGAGAATGAATAAATTAATTGTGTTGCTGTAGTTAAAGGGAAAAGTTATTTTCCACAGAAAATATCTTTTGGAGAAAGCATCTAGGAGCGATAAGCTCATAAATTTAATATTTTTAGTTTCAGAAAGACTTGTTTTAGTTTCTATATTATATCTCCAAAGCACAAATTTGGAGGTAATTGGACAAGTTACTTAGTGCTTTCCCTCTCTATAAAACAGAATAAAAACACATACCTCAGACTATTGCTGTGATGATTAATTAGTTAATAAATGTGAAGTTCTTAGAATTGTTCCTCCATGGTGATAAACATCATACAACTCTTTGCTTCCAGGGTTATATTGTTGTTATTATTTACCAGATTTAAGTATGGAGCTGGAGGAGCCTGAATTCAAGCGCTGGACCACCAATTGTTAGCTGGGTGATTTTAAGACTTTTCAATACCCTGTAAAATGGGATCACACTGGGAGGAGAAGTCAAGGTCATATAGAGAGAGTAAGCTCTTTCCCACTTCTGAAACAGAGTAAATCTAACTATTTGCTCTAATAGTAAAGAAAAAGTCTGTATGATAACACTATTCCATTGAAATAAGGAATTAATCTAACTAAGCCAAGAGAATTTGCTTGTGTTTCCCAACCTTTTAAATGCACATATTTCGCTAAAAGCAGTTATCTATTCCCTGAGTACATCCAGATAGTCTCCAATTACCCAGTTTTGTATGGGACTTGCTCAGCATTTGATGCAAAGATCTGAAACACCTAAAATCACATCACAGGAATGGGTGCAAATATTTTTACTCCAATGTGAGGTGAGACGGAGCCAGCTTGTAAGGATGAGACGGTTGGCGACACACTCCTTTCTATGCACTTCTCCAGCAAGGTGGTATTTCAAATTCCCCAGCAGATGGGAAAAAAAAACACGAGGACAGCTTGTTAGAAAGAGACCCAGACTGTTAAGTCCATCACAGCTCCCTTTTTCTTTCCTCATTAATTCCCTGATCCTTATTCCATTGTATAACTTAACAACTATCTCTACAGGAGAGGGAGGAAAAAAACACAAAAAAAACTGTATCTAGTTCTCAGTACCACTCTGCAGAGGCTCGTGCAGGTCTTGAGGTATAAGCCAAGAGGTTTTCCCTAAATGAGAAGCCAGCAGGACACTCAGAGCTCTGCAGGAGAGCAACAGTTTGCAGTGAATCTCAATGAACTTCGTACACCTGCTCTTTTGTTTCAATGTTTGATGTTACAGGTAGAGAAGGCATTTCACTCCTTTGAGGACCCATAGGTCGCAGTACTCAAACAGAAACATATCACCAGAGATCTAAAAGGAAAGAATAAAAGAGGAAATGGGGCTCTACATAGGAAAGAAAAATGCATTCTATTTGGTTGCAACACACATTCGGTAACCAAATGAGATTTACTGATGTGCCCCTCAACCTGTTCTTGTATTCCCCTCTCATTCACTCTTGTTGACAAGGAGCCTGTGGTGTTCCCATGAAGATACCTCACATGGTTCACTTAGGGCTTCTTTTCTAATTAATGATTAATACCGTCTCCTAATTACAGAGAGTGGCAGGTTCAATAATGTAAAAGAGAACCAACATGTAACATGGCCTTACATTTTCCTCATCATAACAGGGAATAAAATTCTAAAACAGAGGAGGGGACTTTTTGCAAAGAGAACTCTCAGGTTGTATTTGGGTAGCTTATGTGCTCAAAACAATCCACAGAGGTACTTCTGTTGGCAGATGTCTTTAGAAGGTTTGGGTATTACGTTAACATTAGGGGGAGTATTAGCAGGTAATGATTTGGGTTTCGAGTTCCTCTGGAAAGACTTGACAACCTGGCAGCATGGGACCAGAACACCTGTGTGTCAAGGTGGCTAAGTGGCAGCTGCTTCTTTGTGGCGGAATTTGTATTGTCTGTTTTATCACAGATTCCCTAATAGGCCTTTTCTTATCATTGGAACTCTTGTCTCTTTGCTGCATCCGCATGGCCTCAGGAAGCCTTTGATTTTATGACCCCGAGTTTGAAGAATCAAAACTCAATTCTTCCCCATCAAGTTAGCAAGAAACCAAACAAGTAAACAACTCACCCTGCTGCTGGGGATACACATAGGAGACAATCATCTCATGGAATTTCTGATCTAGCAAGAATGATTAAATACACTCTAAAAATAAATAAACAAAATAAAAGTAGAACTGTAAACTTGCCAGGGAAGCTCACCATGTCACCAGTACTTCTGGTGGCTTGCAAATAAGTGGGGCAAGGGAAAGCAGAAATGTCCCTAAACTATTCATCAAAAGATATTTGACAATAATGGCTGTAGTCAAGCTCCCTCAGCAAGGATTCTAGTGGGCTATGTTGTGCTTTTAGTGTGTAGACAGGGCTGGTAACCAGCTATATTATGATTAGTCAAGGCGACAAAGTTAGAAATGGTTAGTCAAGGCCAGAAACACTCTCATCCATCATATAAACTTGAGGTCATAAACATTAACTGTGAGCATACGCCCCCTTAAGTAACCTTTCAGAAGTGTGCCTTCTTTGTTTGACCTACATATAAAACAGGGGCAAATGGAAAAGACTTGGGGGCTAATGGAGACAAAATCAGGTCAAAATGAGGGCTAAAATGTAACTGGGTGGGGGCTGCAGCTAAAGCTGGAGGCTGGAGGCTGGAAGCTGTGTTCACTTGTGAATAAAGCATGTCTACTATTCTTACCAAATCTTGCATCTTCTTTCACCTGCAGAGCCGTGAACCTTGTTTCCTGGGTGAGAGCCTTCACAGGACAGATATATTTTAATAAAATGTCTGGGCTGGGTGTGGTGGCACACATCTGTAATCCCAGTGACTCAGGAGGCTGAAGCATGAGAATCCCAAGTTTATGGCCAGCCTCAGCAATTTAGAGAGACCCTAAGCAACTTACAGAGACCCTGTCCCAAAATAAAAATAAAAAAGACTGGGGATATGGTCAGTGGTAAAGCATACCTGGGTTAAATCCCCAGTACTACATACATACATACATACATACATACATACATACATACATACATTATTTGTGTTTAAGCTTATGTATCTGGCCCTGCATGGCCTGGACTCTTCCCATATAAGGTGATCTTTACTCCCTAGAAACCCAGAATTTTTTTTTTTATACCACTGTACTAAAACAAACAAAAAAAAACCCAGATATTTCCAGCTCCATAATATTCTGTTTCCATAATTGCAGAAAGTTTTATTTTTTTAATAGTACAGTTTTGGAACACATTCAAGTGGTATGCCAGATTTATGGAAATCCAAACCATTTTCTGGGAAAACTATGTCCCTTTCAATGCGATTGTGAGTCAGATGTGTAACGATAATACATGTTTAGTCAGATGCTAAGTAAATTATCGGGTTTTTTATTGTAAAAAGCAATAAAATAATTGAAGTTTCTTAAACAATGCATATTATTGATATTAATACATACATAGTGCTTAACAACCAGAAATTTAAAATACATTAGAAAATTTGCCAAACTATGATATATATATATATATATATATATATATATATATATATGTGTGTGTGTGTGTGTGTTCAATTAAGTTATTTGCTTGTGTAATTGAATAATCCAGAGTTATCATCTAGCCTAGTTTCTAGAACAAGTGAATTTGGGTGTTCAAATGCTGAATTCTGAATGTGGTCTTAATCTGTTTTGCTGTATTTTATTAACCCAATGATCAAGCATATTGTCTCTTGGTGGTGTTGGGGCTCAGAAAACAATTCCACAAGATATGGTGCTTTGACTTGTCAAGCTCGAGAAACTGTCTCAGAACTAATCTCTCTGACTTTCCCTGATGAACTCTTGACCATCTTTTTTTTTTTTTTTCTTTGTAACGGGGATTGAATTTAAGGGCACTCTACCACTGAGCCACATCTATAGCCATATTTTTGTATTTTATTTAGAGACAGGGTCTCACTGAGTAGCTTAGTGCCTCGGTTTTGCTGAGGCTGGCTTTGAACTCCTGATTTTCCTGCCTCAGTCTCTCAAGCCACTGGGATTATAGGCATGTGACACAGTGTCTGGCTTCTCGACCATCTTTGATCCTCTTTCTCTCCTAAGTATAGGAAGAAACTCTCTCTGGAATCTATTGATCTGCCTGAAGACGAAACACAACAATGAGGAAAACAATGGCTTCAATCACCTCCTTGATGTCTGATTAACAAAATTCAAAATTCAGGATGGAAGACTGAAGAATGTCATTAAACTTTGCCAGAGACTATCATGAGCTATTATTTGTACCCAGGCCCAGTGAATTTCCAAGGAGAGTCATTTATGAACTATTATCTGGCCTTTAGGCCCATTCTGTTTCTCTAAAAATAATTCAATACTCCTCAAAATTACCTGTACTTCCCTCTCTTCCTCTTTCCTATGAAGGATGATAAATAACCAGTGGAATCTCCTTGGTTCGTTGAGCACTTATCTCCCTGTGGTGCCTGTGCACGTTAACAAATTAATAAATTCCTATGTCTTCTTCTCCTGGTCATTTGTCTGTAGTCGGTGCATTCTAGTGAAAGTTCATAAGGCAGAGTGGAAACTACCCCTAGTCCCACAGTGGCAAGATAGCTACCAGCAATTCTAGTCTTTATCCCATGAGGTAGGATTCTCAAACTTATAGCAATTCTGTCAAATCAAGGTTTGAGGTCCATAAGTGCAGATTAAGCAGGTGTGGAACATCTATTCATGGATTAATTAACTACACTTTGCCAGTCTACTCACTGAAGAAGCCCAATTCCTGTATTTGCTTCTGAGTTCTATGGCATTGTCAAGCCACTTGAATACAGGTAGGTATAAGAGTCATTTTCCAGAGGAGAACTGACATGTCATTATGCAAAGGCAAATATGTGGAAGATGAACAGGCAAAACAGACTGACATTTACTAGATTAAATCATGTAGAATCCCGAGTACTTCCCTGTAGCTTTCAGATGAACAGGGTTTTGTTAGTATCTGTTCCTGTCCTGGGATATGCTGGCACCTCTAGAAAGCACAGATGTTGAGCGGTCCTCTGGTAGTTCATTCAGGGCAGCATCATTTACATATTATTGACAAAGATTTTTTTCCCTGACCAAACTCTAAGCCTTCTGTAAATTAGGTCCAGTCCTTGGGACTTGTGTTTGTAAGAGTCCAGTTTTAGCAAATATCCTGTCAGTTTAGCCAGAATCAACCACCCTCCATTTCTTATCACCCCTGATATTTATCAAGTTTTTTATCCCCTATTATCCTTCAGATTTACATGAACACCCTGGTCTTGGAGCAGAATTCCTGTCAGGACAGTTTAACATAGTGTTACCCTGTCCTCTTAGCAATTCTCATCCACTGACACTGGCCTCCCCAATGCCTGCTTCTTGGCTAAAAATCCCCACCTTTTTGCTGTATTCAGAGTTGTGCCCCCTTCCTGTCTCTCCTGCAAAACTCCAGTGCCATCGTTCTCCATCCATTACAGCCTTGAATGGTCTGTTTTGCGATTTTAAATTATGTCATAAATACTTTTTCTTCAACATTACAGACATCAATAGACAAATTCTTCAAGGAAACATAAAATTCCTCAGTATATTTAGTTGAATATTGAAAAAAAAAAGAATCAATGGGTTGCTTATTCTAGCACTGCATAATTTGTCCTAGTGTTTGAACTCTAAGTTATTTTATGTCTTCCTATTGCAGCTAATAAGATCTCTTCAAAGAAAACTCTATGACACTATTTCTAGATAATTCCTAATTGCCTTTTAAATGTTTTCACTAACTTTGTTCTTGAGCGTTTCATTTTATTTCAACTCAGTACATTTTCTACGATTAAATGAAATGTGCACCATGACTTATATTTATTCACATTTTCAAGGTGTAAAAAAACAGTTCAAGCATCAAGTGTAGGTGTTTGTGCAGTATGGACACCTGTCTCTTACAGATTAGGTGAGCCATACCTTACTGCTTCTTGGTAATTTTATTCCCAATCAGTTCTTAGTTGTTCACTTGCTTTTGGGTTATTTTATTTTAGGATAGTTTATTTAATTTGATAATATCCTGCAATTTAGTAATCTACACTGACAAATTCAATAGCTTCAATAAAATATTCAAATACTTTGAACTAATTTATTACAGATAATAGAGGTGTCAACAACATCTCTATTTTACAGAACTTGTACTTGGTTAACTTTAAGCAGCATCTGTAATAAACATCAAAAAAGTTTTGCTTACTGCATTACAAGAAAATATCAATCTAATTTTAATAAAGTGTAGGTGTGTGGTATGAACTCAGACTGGTTTAAAAGAAAAATGTCATGATCATAAATACTGTACTACAACAGATAATTCTCGGACAATTGCCACGTCACTATTTTTGTCTTGATAATTCATAAATAACTACTTTTATCATTTTAATAATTTAAAAACAGAAAGTTGTCTACAAGAGATTAGGTCCACGAAATTGTTATTTCTTTGGAAATTTAGAGGTTAAAAAGAGCTTCTGCTAATTCTTGTTTAATTCTTATTTAAATACAGAACAAAGTAACTAACAAATTGCTTTACATACTTTTATGGGTAAACAAGACTTAAATTACCAAATATTTTTCAAGTTATATTTTCATTCCATTTTCCCAAGACATGTAAATAGTCTCTTGTGTTTCTTACCTCAGAAAAGGAGATTACTGCAGAAGAATCAATGAAAACAATATTTCAGACCAAACTATCAAGAAAATTAAAGACTCTGCCTGTGTTTATTGAATGAATTACCTTCAAGCTTTATTATTAAAAGTACTATAGAATACCAGTCATTTCATCTTCAGTAACGCAACTGAATGTTAAGAAGTCATTAAGAGCATTTTAGTCACTCAATATATAATGGCTGAATGAATATGTACAAGGCAAAGGCAATGGTTTTATATCTATTTCCTTTCTTTCTTTGTTATTGTTGTTATTTCTATTTCAGTGGAGAGTACAGTGCCAAGGTAGAATAGTTTCAAATGAAGGCAAATCAAAATGAAAGGTTGGCTGTAGTCTAATCAGCTGCATTAAATATCCATATTTCTTGCTTATAATAAAAGACAGAATCTTAAATTAACTGCTTCTGAGGGTCTATATGTTTTAAAGGTGCAGGTGACTTAAAAAATTTTATTGAGTATGATTTTAACTCAGATCTTGTACAAAACTGAATTCTTATGCTCCATATTTGCAAATTCAATATCAGTGCTAAGAATCGGCATTTTAAATAAATAACCCATTTTTTTGACTGGCCATTATTATGCCATATAATAGACATTGTATGTCTCCTTGTAAATAAATACAATCTTTAGAAAATTGCTGTTTTTGGATTCTGTCTCTACACCTGTTCTCAAATCTGTTCATATTTATGTTTTATATTACTCCCTGAACTTTAATCAATGGCATAAGAATTGGGCATGTAATACAATAATTATTTAAATGGCTGTTCAAGATATTAAGCATATTGTATTGAAGCCATATCAACATATTTAAAAATATCCATTGTTTTGTGAAACTTTAAAAGAATGAAATGTTTAGGTGAAACAAATACAAGTTTCTATTTTTGTATTTCTTTCTTCTGTTTATAATTATAAATGGCTTTTTCTCCTGATAGAAGTTGGTGTCAAAATCACAAGAAAAGTGGCTTTAAAATCCATCAGATATCTACTCTGGTAGAATGGCATATTTCCACAAGTGTTCTCTAGGTAGTCCAGTATAATCTGTGGCCCCTCAGGCTATCAGCAGTGGGAAGAGGTCATTTTGCATCTCTCAGATGTAAATCGATATAATAAAATTATTACCCAGCCCTCAACCAGCTCCTTCCACCCTAATGGCATGCACTTAAAATTAAAGTAAGAGTACAGATTCCACTTCCTTGAATTGTTGAAAAATTTTGGTGACTGAAGTTTCCATGATGATGTGAATGATAACATCATACCTAATGGAGCAAGATTTCTTTATTTTGATTGTTCTTTGAATTTCCCTCTCTGTCCTCATTCTCTTGGCTCTCCTTTTTCTTTTCCTGTTGCTTACTGAAATATGCTTATTCTAAGGCTTGACACCTTGGCACACCATTCTTGTGTGTTAGAACTGCACCCTCAGACCGACATGCTATCCACTCCCATCCTCCCAGAAACAAAGGCTACTCTTCTATTAATGGACCCTTCCCTTTAAAACTAAAGAATAAATTCATTTTTCTTTCCTGTCACTTCACTAAAATGGAGTCAGTTAAACCATTCCTGACTTGAATGTAGTATATACAGTAAATTATGCTTGTACAGTGAAGGGACAAGTTATCAAAGAAGGAGGATGTTTAGCAGACAATTGGAAACTTGGGTCAGCAGAAAGAACAATGTTCCCACGGATTACCTAGAAAAGTTGGATCTGATGATGTCCAAATAATAAGGGTGGGTTGTCTAATGATTGTGGGGGTAGAGGTTGTTGTTTTGTCTAGAACTCAATCTCAAACATCACCAGGAAGCTGACAAACATGATAAAATGGATCTGTAGTCACTGAACTGATAAATATTCATAAGAAAATTTAAACATATTTTAAGGAAAAAACAGATATTATAATCACTTCTGACTTTTTACTTAAAATGACAACAACAGCCCTTTAACACCAAATTAAAAAACAAAATATTTGGCTTAATCTTGAATGGAGTATTTGCTGAAAGTGTCTATATGTGGAATATTATATTTAGCGCATGGAAACAGCTTGAATTTCCCTTCCTTCTTCCCTTTAGACAGTTGTCAGTACAGGTAGTTTTATATAATTTCTACATATCTGTATTTGCAGGACAATAGGAATGCCTGAGTTCTATAACATTTTTGTTTTCAATTTAAAAAAAAGCATAAGCTCTACTAAGGTGCTGTCACAGATGACAAACAAATACATAAAAGGTAAATTACAATTACTTAAAAATGATCTATGATACATATATTTAGCTATAGTCACCAAGCACTAAGCAAATGCTTCCCATGTTTAGACAAAAGCACTGACTTTTTGCTGTGGGAGGTCACATGTTTCGAAGTGACAATTCAAGTAGGAGTATTTTGCCCCTAGAGTCTTCATTCAGAGTATTTTCTGGTGGTGTCACAAACAGATAAATGCACCTAATTACTAGATTGCACATCCTGATGTATGTTTATTTGACTATACAAACAACCCACCAAATGTACAATTTTCTCTTCTTAAAAAACACAGTAATTTAAATGCAAAAGATATGTTAATCAGCATTATCATTGAGATTTTTCATATGTCAAGTTAGGATGCCTGGAATTATCATTTTGCTGTCAGCAATAAAGCCACTTACACTGGAACCCATTATGGAGACATCTCCACATACTCAAGGAAATGGAACCCGTAGTTCCCCATCAGACTAAGGCATATGATGATAATTGGGTAGGCATAAACTGTTTCCAACAAAAATAGGGAAAGGTAAAGTCCACTATGATGCTGTAGGAAAAGAATATGTAAAACATTCAGAAGAATACAATTTGAAAATGAAGGGACTAAACAGAATGTGCTCTTCCAAATGACTGTAGAAGTTCTTTTGAAAGAGTAGTCATTACAATGTGAAAGTATGACGTTGAGGGGTTTTAATGATACTGGGAATGGTCAGGACTCAGCCAGCAGAAGGATGCTCCCATAAGCATCTTCTGCAGTAATTGTTATTTTAATTGGCTGAAATAAACTATAATGCCCTCAGGCCAGTGATAAAACTGTATAGGTAGGCAGATTTTCCCTTTAGGAAAAAATCCCACTAAGAAAGTTTGTAGTTTGAATTAAAAAAAACAAAAATAGGAGTATTGTTACTCATTTTATCAACAAAACTGTTTGAAAAACTCTTCCCATGTCCCCTCTATCAGACAACCACATGTCAGATTTTTGTTTTATTTTCAGACTGAACATTTTCTTCTAGGGAGAAGTTACTCTCTAACCAATAATTTTCTTCAAATTGCCTCCAAACCATCATCTCTGCCTTATCCCTCTTCTTCCTGAGTCTTGGAAACTTAGGGAACTGCTATTTTGTGACAAATTCTACTCAATAAATGTCATGAGTATTTATAAATGTCTGGCAATAAATATATTTTCAAAATGAAATAATTTCAGTCCTGCTATATCTGTGTACTAAATCTATGTACCATTACATAATTTCAGAGATGAAAATGCTATTCACCTCACCACAAGTTTAGAATTAAGGTAATGAGATGCATCAAAAATTTTATGAACTGGTAGAAATAACAGAAGTTAATATTCAAGGAATCCAATTATTTTACTTTGGTACAGGCTGATTTTAAATTTGGGATATAGAGGTAAAGGCCTGTTAGGATTAGAATATGTTAGCTCAAGAAAAAAAAAAAAAAGAAAGCTTATATAGTTGTGGTTGCAGTTAAACTGTACAAAGGACAGAGTAAAAGACTTGATCTAAAATTTAGCCACATTAGTGTCAAAGACTATAATGTACTTGTGATATAAAAGGAGAGGAAGGATACAAAAATAATGATAATGGTATAAATCCTGTGAGACTGAGAGAAGAACAAAATTGGGAAGGAAAAACACTGAAGTGAAAAAGATTAGCCATGTTGAGGCATTATAAGTCAAAGACAAGTTGGTCTTTTTCCTTTACAGATGTCCATTTCTAGACATTTGTGTTTAAGAATAGTTGAAGCAGTAAAAGCGAAATAGAGTTATATGCACATTATTTAAATTTCCTGACGAACTAAAGAGAGTAATATGTGACACAAATATTGCACTGAAAATATAGTATACGTCTGTCAGTTTAGAAAATTGTCCATATTTTACAATACATCAATAGACAAAATATTTCAATAATATGATAACATTAGTTAATAAACTGCAACTGCGAGCACCGTTTCTAGATACTGGGATAATGTAAACAAAAAAGAACTCTGGGTGATCTTCCCTGATCCACCCTATAAAATTTTAAGCTGTCACCCATGTTGCAACTTTTCAATAATCTGTTGAATTAGTGACTTTGGTTTGTGTTTCTCCTCCCACAATCCTTACAGCTGCTTATGCACCCTGAGGGTTTAGCTTTACATCCATTTGAATCCAAGTCCCACTGTTTTTCATGTATCACAGTTGGATGATTCTGGAGATTAGTAAATTTCCAGGGAAATATCACAGGAAAGACAACCAAACAAAACAACCACCATAAAGCCCTGTAGTCAAATTATATGTGGGGGAATCTAAGACACAGACTCAGAAGAAGTACCATTAGAATGGCTTTTCTGTAAGACACAGAGAAACAAGCATGCAAACCTTCTGTCAGGGAGCATCTATTTCCTCTGTGAAAATGGAAGATAAGAGTGACTGAAAATTGTTTATATCCACTTCATTCAAGCCTAAAATGCTTCTGTTTCCTCCTTCACACATTTAATGGTCCCCTTCTCCAGGAGAACAACCTTCCCATCCATTGAGATTCAGTGGGTAGAGGCACACACAGCTATTTCAAAATGGCTGTCATCAGACTACATTCTTTAAAGTGGATTTCTTTAGAATAAACAATAAGAAATCACCTGTGGAATTTAAAAAAAAAAAAGCAATACGGTAACTACTGAATTTTCTACTGAATATAATCACTCCAATTTGGAAGAAAGTTAGTAAGATCTATCCCATAATCAAAGTTAATCATATTTTTATGTTTTAGAAATAGGAAAAAAATAAAAAAAATCTCTTTCCTATAAAGGCCTTTGCAAAAATTCTTAAGAGAAATGCAGGTTGCTGGACCTACCTGTGGTAAGAATGAGCAGGTTTTCTGATGATTGGAACCAGGACAAGGATATCTGCAGAACAAGGCTTCTTAAAGTGCTTCAAGGTCCCTGTCTGCTATTTTCTTATCTAACATATCTTCACCTCTCAGCCCTTAATGACAGTGTTCTTAGGACCTAAAAAGGGAGGAAAAAAAAAGACATTTTTGAAAAGACTGCTGAGTTATAGCAAAGTCACCTTGTACTGGCTTCAGCTGTGGTGTGCTCAGGAATATAAAACAGAAACTTCTTGTTATAACAGTCAACTTGCTGAACACAGGGAAAGGGTGGAAAGGCTAAGACACATTCAAGCAATGTAAAAGGGGAAAAAATAATGACTTTCATTGTGCACAAGGCCGTTTTGGTTTTGAGAGTCATCCATATCAGGAATGTTGCTGCATTTGCTTGAGGACTGGGCTGGCAGGAGGTGGAGAGGGAATCCTGAGATTGTCATTCAGTATGTCCTTTTGCAATGCCCACTACGTGTAGTCACAATGACCAGCAAGATAGATTTTTGCCTTTCTCAAGTTTACAGTTTAACTGGGTGAAATATAAGCATGTATACATGGAGTTCTAATGCAGTGGGATCAGGGGATGTCAGGTGATATGCATGACTTTGATGAGATCTACACAATCCCATAACTTGGGAGATGGCAAGCTTATTGGTGAAGGCTGTCACTTCCCGGGAGAAGAGCCATCTGACCAGAGAGCTGAAGGGAGTGTGGCTCACCAGAGGAGAACCCTGGAACAGCAGTGTGTACATAGAGGGGAAAAGTGAGAGCAGGATGGGCTAAGGAGGAGGAAACTCAAAGGATGAGTGCTCACCCTGCCTTCCAGCCCTTATTTAAGTAATCCATAAATGCCATTCAGATCTTAAGCAATAAAAGTGATGCCCAGTGCAGTGTCAGTCTTCCTCAGAGGCCTTGACAAAGTCTTCCTGAATTATCTTAGCCAGCTTACTTTTAACACATTAATAAAGCTTTATTTTTTTTTCCTGAAGCTAATTTAAAAGAGGTTGAATTTAGTGTGTCTTTGGACCTCTATCAAATGAATATATGTAGCATATGTAATTTTTAAAAAGAAACCAGCTTTTAAAGGCTGAACAAAGAAACAAGTTTTTCTTTGGATTTGGCTGAACGGGGGAGGCTCATAGGATGGCTGTTTGCAAATGGACCAGTTTGTGTCCACAGAGTAATATATAGGCACTCACATAAATATGCATGCGCATATGTAAGCACATGGGCACTTTTCTCATTCTGTCTCTCCCCACTTTCACTATTATATCTTGAAACTATGCTGGCAAACCTAAATATGTTTAGGAATTTCTAATACTTTTGCTAATTGAGTTACTTTTGATCTAATGAACATATATATGCAACAGCCACTGTCCCAAAATAGTAAAAGTGGTATATTTCCAATGTTAAAAATCTGCTTGATCTAAAGTTCTGAAACAAAGTCATTCAAGAGCATCAACGTACTCATTGCTTTGAAAAGTGGCTTTGCATGATCCTTCCTGTGAACTGGGCTTTTCTACTCAATTTCCTCAGAAAGACAGAGGGAGGAGAAGACCCTCTTTGCAATGCATAAGCTCAGCGGTAGCTCTTCAGATTATAGTCCTCTCACAGAAGCAGAACGCTGGTCACTACATGTGTTTGCATCCCACCCTGAGAGTTCAGAACCGAGATCCAATTATCTTTTGCCTTAAACACCAGACAAAAGAACAGTTAGAGATGTAGTGCGGCAGGTGGTAGGAACGAGTAGATAGTGTTTTACTCTTCCTAAGTAGAATTCGCTGAGCCTATTGGTGGGTTTGTTCTCATAAATGAACTTTATGCACTACATTTAAGATACTTTGCCATCAACTTGGATTAGGCTGAGTGATGTGCATTTCAAGACCTGCTGGCCATCTGAAAAGAGTCATATTGAATGAATTCAAGAACAGTTCAGCTAAACAGAGCTGAGAATAGTTCAGTTCTGGTCAATGCATTTATGGTTAAACATCAGATCTTCCAAATCTTTAATATATGGTAATACATAGAAAATATACTCTATTCTTTCATACTTGTAAATCATGATAATGTTAGGCTAAATTTTAAATGCTGTTACTAATCATTTCAGTTAAAGTCACATGCCACAGGATCTGAGTGAACAAGAAAAATACTGGCTTCCATGTCAAAAGAAAAATCCCCAAAGAAATAACTTAGAGCAACCATAACAGGTTTCTGAAACTTTTATAGATTTTTATGCTTTTAGCTGTTAGTGTACAAAAGTGTATATACAAAAGAGAAACCAAGCACATGTTAAAAGAGGTATAAAGAAGAAGTCTAGCTCATGTCTGTTAATATTGAGACAGGTTTTATCCTAGAGGGTAGGGAGGCTGAGGCACGAAGATTGAGAGTTCAAAGCCAACCTCAGCAACTTCGTGAGGCTCTAAGCAACTTAGCAAGACCCTGTCTTTAAATAAAATATAGACAGGGCTGGGGATGTGGTTCAGTAATATGTGCCACTAGGTTCAATCCCCAGTTCAAAAAAAATGATACAGATTTTATAGAGGAAATAAAATAGAATTTTCAGAAGGCGTCAGGAGGATGGGAACCACAGTCAGCAAAAAGATCAAGGAAAGATGATTAGAAGATGTGATGGATGGTTAGGAACAACCTGTTTTACACGTATTCAGGGGAACAAAGAAATGATGAAGAGATTAGGGATAAGGGTTTGTTGTTGTTGTTGTTCTTCTTCTTCTTCTGCTTCTTCTTCTTCTTCTTTTTTTTTTTTTCTGTGCTAGGGATCAACCCCACACCTTGCCCATGATAAGCAATGGCTCTATTATTGAGCTGCGCTTCACCCCCAGCTCTGTTCATTTTTTAAAATAACATTTATTGTAGTTGTATGATGTTACTGTGAATAAGATGGATAGATAGGTCCATGACCTTTAGGAAACTGGCACTCCCATGGAGGAGAGAGACAAATGTCTAAAAAAAATTCATCAAACAATTTTAAAATGTAGTATGTTCTGAGAAGGAAAAAAAAGGAGCTAAAATAGAGAGAAAACACAGTGTGGAAGGTGAACCAGGGAGCGTTGAGGGAGGCGATGTTAGCGAGAGCAGAGCTATGAAGAGGTGAAAGGAGAGCTGCATTCCAGGCAAAGCATCCCTGATACAGAGGAGAACTGGCCTTGATCTCAGAGTTGACTGCAGAGGATTCCAGCCAGGTGAGCAAGAGAGAATGCGACCATGCCAGGAAGAGGCAAGGGCCAGGCTCACGGGTCTGTCCTGCCTGAAAGAAGGGTGTAGATTTTATTCTGGATTTATGAGGAAGCTAATTACATTTTATCAAGAGCAACTTCTTGGCTATTAAGGGGACAATTAGGTTTGAAGGATGAATTAGAATTACATGATGAAGAAATGAGTGGAATCAAGAAGGGCAAATGGTGAGACTAACTGTGAATCTAATGCATTTTTTTACTATTCTGTATGTAAGTTAGAACTGCTAGAAATATTTGTTATGGTGACAACTACCACTCCAAATGACATTATTCATGATATATATTTCTACCTCTAATCTATTACTATATATTTCTACCTCTAAACTTTTATTCTTCCTGCCATATAATTTAGCACTTAATTATATGACCAATGGTCTGTATTTTAATCCTATTTCATTTTCTACTAGATCAAGACCATCTTGAAGGCAGGGCCAAGAAATATATTTCTGTACCTTTCATATACTAGCATATTTTATATAAACTATAAACTTTTGATGAAAATGAAACATATTGAAATATATTAGAGCTTTACAAGCATAATTCCATTTAATCCTCATACCAAAACTATGCAGAAAACCAGTTATCTTTTTAAAGATGTGAAAACCTAAACTGATAATGAGGAAGCTACTTGTCTCTTCTTATTAATGGACTAATTTTTGTATAACACTATAGAAAAAAAAAGTACCTGTCTAGACAGGCTATTGGTCAAATTATTTCACAGAATATATGTGAATGATATTTTCATAATATTGTTCCAATTTCTGGTCCTCCTGCAAATCAGGAGTTATTTTGTCCGTTATTATAGAATCTCAAATAGTTGTTCTTCTCTCTCAATTTGCTAGCTATTGATGACAGTGTGTCTAATTCCACATGGAAGGTTATATTTCATACATATCGCATGGTACTTAACCTTATTTATCTTCTCCTCCTCTTAGGAAACATCATATTTACCATGACTCTGGACTGAAAAAAAAATCATAGTGCAGGTTCTATAGTAGATGTTACTGATTCATTCTGTCAGGATCCTAAGCAATTCTAATATATAAATGTTCAGCAGAAATACCCATCAAATAACAAATAGGACACAAATTACAATTATAACACAATCATCTCAACAGATATATAAGACTTTAGTTAAAAGGAGAATGGAAATACAGTTATGAGATGGAAAAAACAAACATGATACTAATGGGAAAAAGAGTGTCAAAGAACATTAATGTGGGAAAAATTACACAGGATAGAGAAAAGAAAACAAAATTTAAAATAAATGGATTCTATCCTAAAAGTAATGGAAACATTTTAATTGTCCTCGTAGGCTCTAAATGTTTGTTTAAAATTGTTTCTGTCCTTAAAACAAAACTACAGGGGCTGCGATTGTGGCTCAGTGACAGAGTGCTCACCTAGCCTGTGTGAGGCCCTGGGTTTGATCCTCAGCACCACATAAAAATAAATCAATAAAATAAAGGTATTGTGTCCAACTACAACTGAAAAAATAAAAATAAAAAAAAACATAACTACAGTGTTGACAAACACATTTTCTCACAATTCATTTTTCCTAATCAAAGTTTAAATTTTGAAATAAGAAAATTCCCGCTTCCCCTTCAGTTCGCCTTATGGACACAAATGAGTAGGTGCCTCTTCCCCTTCAAAGACAGCATTTCAATAATATGCGGACAGAGTCATCAAAACAGATGTCAGCACACCAATGTGGACAGAAAACTCTGCAGGACATTTGGCAAAGGAGCAGGAGAACAAACCCGACACATCACTGCTCATTTTGGAAATTTCAAATGCTTCAGTTCTTCCAGAGGTCATTCATTTTCTACCCACATTTGACATCTTCTCCACCACTCCTAATTTTGTCTGGCTTACGGAACACTGTGTCATTCAGAAATGTTAGACCATAACAGACTGAGAAGTAACTGTGCGGAAAAATCCAGGTTTTGGTGATAGATGACCTAACTCACCCTTTCACAGGATATTGGCTTGCAGCATGTAGGACTGACAGAATTTATCCTGACTTTAACTTAATTTCTTTGAGGCTCTCATAACAGGACCACACACAAAATGCTGTTGGAATCATTTACATTTTCCTTTTTTTTCATACTGGGGATTGAACCCATGAGTGCTTAACCACTGAGCCATATCCCTAATCTTTTTTTTTTTTTTTTTTTTTTGGTATAGTGTCTTGCCTCCCTGAGTTGCTGAGGCTGGCTGTGAACTCTCAATCCTCTTCCCTCAGCCTCCCAAGCCACTGGGATTACAGGCCTGTACCACCATGCCTGGTAAGACAACTACATTTTCCTAATGGAAAGGTGAAAACGAGAAATGGGAAAATGCCACGAATTATGTCACTGGTTCTTTGGGTGAGGCAGGATAAGGTCACTTCATAACATGTGACTGAAAATGTTTTAAGATGTTTTTTAAATACTGTCTTCGATTCTTTAAAAATTTAAAGGATGAGTAACTTGCTGCCTCATTTAGTGCTCTAAACTCAATGTAGCCTAAAGCATTCTAATAAATATGAAAGACCCTGGAAATACATGAAAACAACATTTGGTAAACATCATATGGCTTCACAATTTGGGGCCAATTTACACAGATTACATGATTTTTTTCTTAAATGTGTTACAAAATATTCTCCTGATTTCTAATATTTTCCTTCTCTTAATTCATACATTTTTAACCATAAAAGAACTTTTTTTTTTATTCAGAGAACACCTACCCAAACATCATGAGCCACTAGTGTCCTTAGAGAATAATCTAAGAAGTGTTAACTTCAGATGTTTTACTCTTCCCTGAATAAAGGATTGTTTGGCTATTTGGTCAGGTAATCAGAGCATATAAGATTGAAGGAATGAGTCTAGAAGCTAAAGATAATTTGCCAAGAAAAACTGTACTAAATGAAGACACAAATCTCCACACTTCTGCATTCTGGAACATTCCAAACACCAGCTCCTCCTCCTACTAATGGGCCATGTGGCTCTCTCCCAACCTGGCACACCGTCTCTGTGCCTCATCTTGTCTTAATATCTTACACTGAACTCAGAAAATTGTTAAAATAATAAAATAGACCCTGACACACAACTAACTGGGCTCTCAATCCCTCACTGCCTCTCGCCAGCATTTGCCTCTTCAACAGTAATCTTCTTGTCCCTTAATTTTTCCTCTATAAAATGGTAGTAATTCCCACATGCCCTGCCTAAAATTGTTATGTTAGTCAGTATATCATGAGTTTAGAACTATGCCCGGGCAAAGAAATGCCATGTAAGTGTTGGATAAATACAAACATAAAATTTAAAAATAGGTTCAAACAATAAATATTAACTAGGCATCAATACCATTCAAAACCAAGTCACATAACTATAAAGAACAAGGAAAAGCTCATCAAATCTCAGGACTTAGTGAATTTACATTCAGGAAGAATGAAACAACAAAACAAAACAAAAAATAAAAAACATGGTAGTAATTATGTAAATCAACAGGACATTTTTAGATGGAAATAAAAGCTATGAAGAAATGACTCTGTCAAAAAAAAAAAAAAAAAAAAAAACAGGTTGCGAGTTTTCATCCTTCTGGGACCTGGAATTTGAGTCAGGACCTGAAAGATGAGAACAGAACAGGAAGAGAAACTCTAAAACCTCAGCAACTAAAATCACTTCCTGTCTCTGGGGCAGATTGTTGGTCTGGACATGGAGCACAGAGAGGGATGATGGGAGAGACAGTCCTGATGTTCATAGGCCAGGAAATGGAGTTTGCACTTGAAGAGCAATGGGAAATCATGGCAGGATTTGAACTGAGCATCAGGCTGATTTGGTTTAACCTTGAATAAGTTTCATAGCTTTAAATTTCCACTTAAGCTTGTTTGCTTCACTGGTATTATCCACCATCAAGTGCATGGACACTCTATGGACCTTCATATTGAGTTGACAAACAGAGAAGATACTCACTGGGATAAAAAATGAGGCTCTGTCACTGACAGACCCCACTGCCTTAATGCTTGGTCCCTCTGAGCCATTCATCTGGTTATGTATAGGTAGATTTATACCATTTCTCTCATCTTATTTCACTCATCCAAATTTCAGGTGATAATCACCTTTCGGTTTCTTGACATAAACCCCTGAAAACACCTGTTATATGTGTAGGCTAGAGGCAGTTGCCTACATTTATATGATGTGTGGGGCAATAAACCATGCTACACGATAGACTTTCTTGATCATCAGTCTATTGTGGCATTTAAAATTCTTACCATTAGATTTATTGTATAGGGTTGCAGGGCAAATAGAGGGTGCATATCTCATTAAGGGGAGAGAAAACATCGAAGGGTAGGAATCTGGACTAATGAAATAGGAGCAGATGAGGTTTGAAAGAAGACTTCTAAAGCACAAGCAACAGTCCCAGAAGATGGCTCCCTGGGGTTGGCATCTACTTATGAACCCACTTTTGTCCATATGTGATTTGAACCAGTACATGGATGATCAAAACTTTTTTCCTTTATTTTCCAAAATCATTACTCTCACAAGTTTTAATGGACTCTACTATTTTTTTTAATATGCCACTCTAGTTTTTCTTCTAAATGTCAACTGTTCAATCATTTTTTTTAAAAAATAGAGTAGCAAAAGACATGTATATGGCTTTAGAAAAACAGAGTTACGTTTCTCAAAATTGATCCTTATTAGAAAAAAAAAATTCAATTCAAACAAATAACAGCAGTGCAAAGACATGTGTTAAATGAATTAAGAAGCAATGAGAATGGATGGCTTCTCCCCAGGGGTTAATAACAAAATCACTCAAACTCAATATGTTCATTTAATTTGACTTTTGGTTGCCCTGTGTACATTTGGTGCTTGATTGCCTAGATGTCTTTAAAGATTTGGCTATAGTTTGCCAATTGGTTGAGTTTGTTAATCATAGTAACATTCCAATAGATATGAACTTTATTCTTCCTGGAATACCAGGTGGTATAAAATTACATTTTTTATGAAAAATCTTTATTTTATAAATTCAGTAGGTCACTGACCTGAATATGTTAGTTAAACAACACCCAATTTTAGGTCAAAAGTGGGTTTAAATCAGCGTTTTCTAAGTGCCTTTACTACGATTTTACTGGAATGTTTTAACCTAAACTCCATGTTTCCAAATTCAGTAATTAGTGTCATCTCTTGTGTGCCAATGTATTCTTCCTTAATTATTAAAAATCCTTTGCCATTTGAATACCCACTTTGGAAAAGCCATGTTGGTTAAAGATTAATGGTGTTCTTTGGTGTGTTCCAATTCCAGCAAGACATCAGAGGACTTCCCCTGGCATCCGGGTGCTTTCAGGCTCAGACAGTGAGTGTGTTCATCATGCTCTTTCTCACACTGCAGCTTTGTGAGGTACCTGTTGGTTATGGTGTGTAATTGAACACCCTTGTCTTTCTATTCCTTCCCATGTTTATGATAAGGCCCTTTATTTCTTTAAATGCAAGTCATAGAATTATGTGTATGTATAGTGTTAGCTTCTCTAAGTCTATGTTAAATTAAATATTGACTTTGCTAGCTCTACATCATTTATTATTTACCATTCTCAATCTGTGGAATTTATTAAAAAATTGATAAGAATGCCTTGTGGTGAATTCCCCACAGGTGTCAAATTGGATGACCCAACCAAGCCAATTACAAAATTGACAAATCTATGGTTACTTCGATAAGAATGACACAATTTGATTTTAACAGGGATTGATATTTTTTAAGGACACTTTGAGACATTTTCTTTGAAGGAATAATGTTCTTCAATTTTAGAAAACTACTTTTTTTTTCCCTTTTCAGAAAATTGCTTTCTTGTGAGCCTTGTTAGCCTTTCTGTTCTTTCTCCCTTTTTCCAGAAGTTGATTTCTCATTCTTCGGCACTTTAGAAAATGTTGGGAGAGAATTTCAAGTATTTAAAAAAATATTTTTAGCAGATTTACCTTTTGTGCAAAGTGTCAGACAGTTCAAGGGGCACCCTGAGCTTTCTCACATCTTTTGTCAGTGGAACAGAATTTCATTCCTAAAGAACAATTGTTCACATTACAAAAATAAGGCTCCTACGTAGGTGCTCTTGGTGACAGCCTCCACAGAAAGGATGAAAAGTAAATGATCCTGTAGACTGATTAATCTCCTCTCTCCCCTCACCAAACCCAGGGCCCCCGTTAAGGTTGTGATGAAAGGTTCAGGGGAACACACTTTGCAGTTTTCTAAACACTTTTTAAACTTCTACTGTACGACTGTTTTTCTAATTTCGTTTCTGTGAACAGAGGTCATGCCAGTAAAGAAGAAGAAGTCAAATGATATAAAGTAGTTTTCAGGGTAATGTTAAAAAATATTTGCAACCCTTCTTTCATAGCCAAAATGTTAAGAATATCGATAGCTTTAGTTAAAAAAAAAATAGTGGGGGAAACGTATCCTTTTCATCTACAACTTACTGTTGCTGGGCTGCTAGCCTCAGAGAATCTGCTTTCATTGCCCACAACTGAGAGCACAAGGGCATATATAAGTGCCACCACAGGTGACTCATGAGCTGCCAGAATTGAGCTAGATGGACACCTCTACCTTTAAACAAATACTTGAAACCATCTGAAAAGTTAAAAAAAAATGAAAGGAGTTTTCTTTCTTATTAAAATAAAACTTGTTTGTGGGATAGTTGAGTGTGTTTATTTTTATTTTTTTTCTAGATACATCATTATTCCATAATTTCTTATGATTCTTCTTCTTATATTGGTAGGATTACAGCTCCTTGAACTTGCATTTCAATAAATCAATAAACTTACAGATATAGTTAGATACTTGGCTCTGTGGAAATTACTGAACCCACAATTTTAGTACATAGGGCCTTTATGTATTTTACTAGGGTGAGACTGATGGTGTTAGGGTGTAGGCAACAAATAGATAATAAGAGAAATACTGGGCTTGGGTACTTTTGCATTTTGCATTGAGGATAAGAGACATGCCAAGTCATGAACAGCTGGAGTTTTGTTGTGCTCCATCGTTGAAGAATTGTTGTCCATCTCTTTTGGATTAACTCTTTATAGTCCATCCGTTCCCCTTTCCCAGTTCATTCAATACTTAATAATCAGGAATTTGGGATTACAGAACTTGTGTTGTGCATTGTTTCTCTTCCAACAGTGAAGAGTGTTTTGCAATAAAGGGCGTACACAAGTTGAGTAGTAAGGAAGTGTATTTACATTTAAATTAACAGTGATTAGTAAATAGCCTGTTGTTTATTTTTGAACATTAATACCTGTATGTCTCAACATTTTATTATAATATAACGATTCAAAGCACTGACTCTAGAATCAGACTCCCCAGACTCTTGACTTTCCTGTGTGGTTGTGCTCAGACTTATAATTCAAACTTTAAGCCTCAGTAATTTACATCCCTAAACTGGGGTTAGTGATAACTATTTTATATGGGTTTTGTGACATTACATCTTGGAATCCATGTCAAGTATTTTATTTATGTACTTGGTACATGGTGACTCCTCAAGAAAATGCAAGTTGCTACTTATTTTTTGCTACTTTTTATTTTATTAACACAAGTACTACAAAGATTACTTACTGTAAACCATGGATTTATAGAGCAGTATGCAACAAAATAAATTGAGAGTGGTGAAACTTACCTAGTAGGATCATAATTTAAAAGTCTATACTAAGTGAATATCATGGTCAACCAAAAACAGTGCAGAAGATGCATGAATGAAGCAAATGTTCCTCAGAGTCAACTCTGCAAATTTGACAAAGGTATGGGAGCTAGTTAGACTCTTCATGATGCTAATTTCAGCTTTTGTACCTTGGAATTCAGTAATTAATAAGAATCCAGTGAGGGGCTGGGGATGTGACTCAAGTGGTAGCGCGAGCACCTAGCATGCATGGGGCACTGGGTTCGATTCTCAGCACCACATAAAAATAAAAATAAAGATATTGTGTCCACCTAGGACTGGAAATAAATATTAAAAAAAAAGAATCCAGTGAGCCAGTACTGGTGAAGTACTGTAGATGCTACACAATTGTAAACCTACGGAGTTTTTCTAAAAAATTCTTTGTTGTTTACATCAAGATACTAGATCCCAGTACAGGATATTTCAAGGTAACTTAAAGGAACATCTCTTAATAGGCTTACTACATGAATTCTTGGGTAATTTTTAATTTTTTTGAAAAATGAGAAGTAGAACCAGGAAAAAATATTATTCAATCAGATTCTTATCAGGAGTACTCTGGAAGCCCATTGAAAAGCTAAGAATTCTTCAATAATTTCTAACAGCACATGGACTATTCCAGATCTACAGAGAATCCATATATAAATATTGATTCACGTTCACAAATACTTGGGGAGACTGAGACACACTTAGAGAGACTGGTTCTGCACATATAAGTTGCCCTGGAAAGCCCATGAGTGCTGAGGAGAAGCCAGGGAGTTTGAGGATGACCACAGAATTATCTGCCACTTAGCTTTGAGATCATAGACTCCTGGGAATTAGTGCTCTGCTGCAGTCCGGCTGCAGCAAAATAACCGGGGGGTGACGAACAACTTGTGTACGTTGATACAGCAGGAGTAGGAGCCGTTTATTGCGGGACAGGAGCAGTATTTATACATTCCACACAGCTTATCTTAATTAGCATAAACTAGATACATCAGTCAACCAATAAGGAATCTCCACACTTAATGGCTTGTTTTTGTTACTTCTCAAACCACTCCCTCTGGCATTTTGCCAGGCACCATCCAGACTTGTTTACGAACTCTAACATTCCCCTGCAAAATGCCAGGTGTTATTTTTGACTTGTTTACAGACTCTAACAGTGCTCCACTCTATTTGCTACAAACGTGAAAGATCTGAGTGAAGTTAGATGTAGAAAATGGTCTAGGACTAAGATGCAAAGCTTGCATCAAGCAATTGGTGAATGAAAGAATAAATAATGGATACAAGAGAAGGTTGCAGAAAAAAAAAACAACACGCACAATGGAAAAGTGAGATGGAAAAGGCAGGAAGATTCAGACTGTTTGACAGGTGGAAGGAGGAGAAGGACACACTGAGAAAGGAGAAACACATGCACAAGTGTTTAGAACATTAACTTTACATCCAGGAATTTGGATGTAAGTTTTCACCAGAGAATTTTCTTAATGGATTCAGAAAACTGCAAGATCATTTTATTAGAAGAAAAGTATATTAAAGAATTTCAAAGGAAATATGTTTGACTTATTTGAATATATGTTTATCAGATGGAATTAACTTTTAAGGGGAGAAAAAAAAACACATAAAACTTTCACTTATTTCAGCACAATATTTGACCCTCGCTTTGTGGCAATCCAGATAAAAACAAACAACCAGGAGAGCAAAGTTTGTGAGTTTTTCTTGTTTGAATATACCATTAATAATGCTTTCTACCTGTTAAATCCATTGTGGTGCCATATCTATCAAAGTCTGCCTTCTGACACTAATGCCATCAACATTAAAATAATGATCAAATTTCACAACTTCTTATAACGAGCTGATGGGCTTCACTGGATAATGAGTCACACAGATGGTGAATATTAATTTGTACAGTGAATGACTGTGTGTGCGCACATTATTCTGGAGCCAAGATACAAATAACAGGTTCCCATTCTAAATGTCTGTGTTTTTTCCACCACTTAAAAATGCAGAAGGAAAGTCATTATGTAAAGGTGTAAGTGGGAAAGTTCTGAGAGGAAAAGTGGTGTCTGATATTTTTAAATCCCCAAGTAATTATTGGGTAGTTTCAACCACAGATATTTAAGATGAGACATTAGTTGGCTGCCTACATATACAGCATTCTATTTAACTTCTCATTGTATGACGAAAAAGAAGTTTTAAGCCACAGAATGGGAAATTCGTTTCACCTCAGCTGATTCATTCCCTCAATGGAAACATCTTTATTATAATGTTCTTTTGTTAGGATCAAACCAAATTCTTAAGAGGGTCATTTAATTCTAGAGAGAACTGTGATTCCGGGGATAAGTTCTCAGTGTATGCAATCAAACAATACAACAACATGATTAAAATCAAATAACCCTGTATTTTATTTGTATGTTATACAGCAAGATTCCAAGTTATGAATAGCAATGCCAAAAATTATATATAAAATAGATTATTAGGAATCACCATAAAATTTTATCCTGAGTATGTTATAAATGGTATTCAGATTAAAAGGCCAGTCTCCAAATTAGATGTAACCCACAATATTATAAATATGAAATGATTTTTGTGAAGAAATTTCAACAGAATATTGGTGTTACCCTAAAAACATTCTAAAACAGAAATTGCTTTTATTAATTTTGATTTTGAGTGTTTAAGGCAATATAAATTCAATAATTAAATATCTGAGGATTTTTGTTGTTATTCTAAAGAAAAATGGAGAATAATTTTTCCTAAGTGTCTGTTATATATCGAAAGTATTGTGATAGTTTTACATATGTTGACTAAATTAGACATCAGATGAACTCCAAGAGTGCCTGACTTATCTCACCATACAGAGAAAATGAGGCATATTGAAGTGATTGCTTTAAGTTGTACAGCTCAGAAGTGGTGTACACAGGGTTAAAAATCAGATCTGAGCCAGGCATGGTGGTGCTGTAATCCCAGTACTTGGGAGGCTGAAGCAGGAGGATTTCAAATTCAAAGCCAGCCTCAGCAAAAGTGAGGTGCTAAGCAACTCAGTGAGACCCTTTCTCTAAAAAAAAAAAAAAAAAATTAGGGCGGGGGATGTGGCCCAGTTGTCCAGTGCCCTTGAGTTCAATCCGCAGTACCAAAAAAAAAAAAAAAAAAGTCAGGTGTGTCCAACATTTATACTTTGGACTCCGAGATTCTCAGATTTTTAGCAGTTTAGGATTCTGGATATTTACAATGACTAATTTTATCTCTGAATATAACTTTCATTTTTCATGATAGTGGATCAGAAAAATGATCAAAGGACAAGAAAGGAGTACATTGCTGTGGATCATCAAACTGCTTATAAGGGGTTACAGGTTTCACATGGGAGAGTGCCACACAGAAGGTAACTCTTGTTTTGTGTAGTGAATGTGGATGTGTACAACCTCCTGGAGCCAAGTCCCCATTCTAAATTTCTTTCTTTTTTTTTCTCAATATTTAAAAATGCAGAAGAAAACTCTTTAAACTTGTAAGTAAGAAAATTCTGAGAAGAAAAGTGGAAGTGTCCAATGTTGTAAATCCCCAAGTAATTATTGAGTAGTTTCAACCACAGATGTTTAAAGCAAGAGATCTGCCAGCATTATTTATAACAACATCATCATCATTATCATCTTTCACTATTGAAATCTCACTATGTGCAAGACACTGTACAATACTCTCTACATATACAGTTGATCTATATCTGTGGGTCTGAATCAGCAGATTCAATAAACTGCAGAGCATGTATTTGAAAAATAAATTGTATCTCTACTGAACACATACAGATCTCTTCCTCATCCTTATTTCCTAAACAATATGCTGTGACAAATGTTTACATAGAATTTACATTGTATTAGGTTTACATTTCTATTGTATAAGTTATCTAGGGATAATGTGAAGTACACAGGCGGAAGTGATTATGTTACATTAGAGTTTGGATAGAAAGTGTCCCCCCAAAGCTCCTGTGTTAATGCCAGAGTGCGCAGAGGTGAAATGATTGGATTGTTGGACTTGTGACCTAATCAGTCCACACTTGTTTGAAGGGACTACCTGGGCGATAACTCTGGGCAGGTGGAGCATGGCTAGAGGAGGTGACTTACTAGCAAGGCCACAGCTTCCCTGTGCCCCCTTTCCTTTGCTCTCTCTTCTTCTTAGTTGCCATGAATGAAGCTGCACTCCTCCATTCTGCCTCCCATTGGGCTCAGAGGAATGCAATCAGATGATCAGGAGGAACTGAAATTCTGAAACTGTGAACTGAAATAAACTTTGCATCCCCTAATTTGTTCCTGTCAGGTGTTTTGGTCAGGGAGATGAAAAGAGGTTACATGTGAGTACCATTTCATTTAAGGAACAAGAGCATTCATGTATTTTCCTGCCTGCAGGGAGGTCCGGGAACCCAACCCCTGTGGGTACTAAATGACAACTTTGTTACTTTTTGTTCTTCTAAGCAATTTTAGGAAATAGATACAGTCAATTTTCCCACTGTACAGTGAAGAAGCTGAGACCCTTCACAGGTAAGTAATGTTTACTTCTTTATCAAAATAGATTGACTCCATTTTTGAATCCATTTTTCTCTATGTCTCCACTACGTCCACATGGATCTCATTTATACATGTTTTAGGTTCTTTTTCTTGAATCCTTTATTAATTTTCCAAGATTTTTCAACCCCGAAGTGATAAAAGAAAACCACAATTTTGCTGTCACTTCTGTAGATTTCTCATTTATTTATAAGCCTAAGATCATAATGTATTTTATTGATTCTAAAATGTACCTTTTTTCTACATTATAACGTTTTTTGCAATAAAAATGTGTCTTAAAATCAATGAGGTGACATAGTTTAATTGACTACATATTTTCTGTCTTAGTGGCAGCTAAAATAATGTGTCTTAGAATTGATAGTGTCTTAGATTTGATAAAATACATGCCCCTTAACAATTGTTATATTCATTTTGTTTGACTTACTAATGTCAAATTCTCCTCAGGTGATTTAGTTCTTAGGCCAATCATTATACTCACATTTCTCTTGAAAAAGACATGACCCATGAACTTCAGAAAATACATTCTGTCCTACCAGGAAAGACACATAGAAACATCCTCATGAACACTGTCTTGTCTAGATGTGACTTTTAGAATACTCCAGCCATATCCATTCCGGCTTGATGTGAGAAACATTAGCAAGCAAGAAGGAAACCTCGAGAATTGCTGGAAGCCAGGTGAGCCATGATCCATCATGCTCAAAGCCCTGCAATCCTTGTTATCTATGACAATACATTTTCTTCTTACTAATAGAATTCAGATCATGAATAATTTATGCTGTATGTTGGTAGAAAGGGCTCACTGGGGTAACACTATTGAAGATTCCCTATATACAAGGCTTGAATGATTTGTTTTTAACACTTTATGAATATTTTTTTAAAAGCATACAGAAATTGTGTTCATCGTATTTTAAATGTTAATTGTATTTACATTTGAAGCAAAATTAGAAAACCAAGTAATAGGGTCAAAATTGAAATGCTCCTAGTTTTATATGGGTAAATAATAAGAAGAACTTGGGTGTCAGACTGGCTTTGGAACTTGACCTCAATTCTGCCAGCTTATTCTTTGTCATCTATATAAAGAGACCAGGACTGCTGCTTCTCATGATGGATCTTGTGACAAGACAGTGTGTTAAGATGTACATGCATCAAAGTACTTAGCTCACATGAAGTACTTGTGAATGCTTTATCATTATATTTCTTACAAACAATGAAATATAATTGTTTTCTTCTATGTTATTTATAATTTAGTATTTTTTAGGAGGGCAATTTTAGTACATTGAAGAAGGAAAAGATTTAATGTTTAGCTGGTAGCAATAAAATATGCTCTAAGTGAGTGAATAGTCAGGGAATCAAGAGTAGGAGGAGACTGTCTCTGTTCCTGCAACCACAGGAATAAGATGTCATTCACTAACACAGTTGGAGTTTTATTCAGTGAAGAAGGAGGGTCTTCATGACATTCAGCTGAGTACTTTTCAGTTGTGAAAGTGCCTCCATTTTTTTAGCAAAAATATAAACAGATAAGCAATGTACATTTGAATTAAGAAGTCATTAAGACCTGAAGAAATTTGGAGGTAACTCTTTCCAAGAGGAGAAGACCTGAAGACAGGTTTTGGAAGGGAGTGTGTAACAGACCAAGGCAAGATTGCAATAGAATGGATGTCACTTGTAAATAACAGAGATCATACTGGGCTTTCCTGTTCTAAAAGCTAAGTGCTGCAGAGCCCTTGACTTTCCTGTAGATGTGATTTGGTGTCAGTAATGTGCCGACAGGATTCTTCCTTATTTGGCATTGCCTTCTCAATTTGAGATGCTGTATGGAAGAAAACCACAGGGATAATTTAAGTGAAGCCTGTTCCTCTGCTATGATGGCCTTTGAGAACTTCATTGGGCTCTAGGCTGTGGTGCTATCTTGTATTGATTGCTTTGTTTGATCCTTGCTACCCACAAGAAGGAGAAAACCTATTCTGACCCTGTACATTTTGCTGAAAGGAGAGTTATGAATTTATTTAAAAGGCAAAAGCTCATAATAGATCATTTGAGAAACTTTTGGTGGGTGTTAGTTGACCATAAGATTATGATTGCAAAGGAGATATTTTAATTCACCATTAAGGCACTAAGTCAATAGACGTTTACACGTTTATCTAGATTTCTATACTTTGTGCCCCAGTGGTGGATTTTTTTCAGCTAAAGATGCCACTTTAATTAGTTAGAGAAAATCTTGAGAAGAATAATGGCACATAAAGTGGTATGAATGTTATTTTATAAGAAGAAATTGAGGAAGACTTGTGAATATTGAAGCTGAATGATATAATTTGGGAATATAATAGGGGGTCATGATAGGACTGCTCAAATATATGAAATGATACTTCAAAGAAGATTTAAACACATATTATTTCTACCAAAATTCAAATACCATTAATAATTACAAGTCAAGGAGGCATATTTCCCTTCAATATCATTTAAATTAAAAAAAAAAAAAAAACAACTAACGTTTCCCTAAGCTCTTTACTAGGGTGCCAAGCATCTTCCCCATCAATAAATTTATCCAAACAGAAGTGTGATGCCATCTGCTAGGATAGCTGTAGAAGGCATTTCTGCAACAGTGAAGGAAATTGGAAGAGAGAACGTTGTGTATCCTTTCCAATTCTAAGTAAACAAGTCACATTTACTGTGTCTATAATTTTCAAGGCATTGCACTACTCTTGAAGGTGCAGAGATAAAGGCCACAAGCCCCCCGAAGCTTCAGTCTAGATGCTAAGCCAAGTCATTCAAGGAAATTTCAATACATGACAAAGTGATGCAGAGAATGCTATGGGAGCAGAGAGGCAGAACAGAAACTTGGATAATAGGTAGGAGGAGATCTGGTGTGTCCTAAAGAATATATAAGAACTAGTAGGAGAAGAAAGAGAATACAGATATTTTATAATTTATTTTGGCACATAAATGTAAACTATCCTCATTTTGTTCACCTGGTATAAGGAAAAGATAAGAAAATGCACCATCTCTATCACAGTTACTTCTAATTCTCAGTTTTGGTTACCCCAAATCAAATTCAAGTACCATTTTTAAAGAGCATAAACATATAAATAGTACATGAAAATACACGCAGTATTTAAAATAGGCAGCAATATTAAAAATGCTAGTGTCAGTAACTTTGCCACTTACAAACCATAGGGGATGATAAAATTCTGCGCTCTCTCTCTGTCTCTCTCTCTCTCTGTCTCTCTCTCTCTCTCTGTATATATATATATATATATATATATATATATATATATATATATATGATGTTGAGATTTAGAAACTAAATTTTTAACCTTGTTCTCTTGCCCAATTAAAAAAATATTAGATATAAATGTCTTCATATCTCAGGTCCCAGAAAAACTCACCATGAAATTCCTTTGGAATTTGGGGACAATAGCATGATATACTTTTATGACAGGTATAGCAAATATGATAATGTTCTAATGGATTCCTTCTACAGTGTGAATTAATTTGAGAAGTAGAGTTTAAAAAATCTTTAGTAACATAGCAGGGAATATCTTTCTAAAATTCAATACAACGGTTCTATTTTAAAAAGTTCTTTTATCATGAAACGTGTTTTTTTAATGATTTTTAGCTGGTGCCTTATAATTACACATGATAGTCGAATTCATGGTGATGTATTCATATATGCATTAACATAATTTGCTCAATTTTTATTCCCCAAGATTTCTCTTTCTCACCCCTCTTCCCTCCCTTTGGTCCCCTCCTCTCCTCTACTGGTTTCCCTTCTATTTTTCTGAAATATCCATTTCTGTGGTAACTTGACATTATAAAATAAGGTTTAGGAAGATTTCCCCTAATGATCCTTACCTTCTAAAATCCATGGCTTATGTAGTATCCTACCACAGTGAATGGGTTGACCTATAGCCACCTGATGAAGAACGAAGTCCTGCTAGCAACCATGTGAGTGAGCCATACTAAAGTAAATATTCCAGATGGCATCAAGGTAGATCCTAAGCTAAAACCAACCAGTTAAGCTGCTCCTAAATCCCATACAAATAAAACATGGGGAAATACATGCTTATTTTAATTGCAATATCTTTATTGGGTTATATAGTCACATCTTGCTGAACAACAGGAACATGTTCTGAGAGATGGGTCATTGGGCAGTTTCTTCCTGGTGCATACATCATAGAGTATTCTTACACAAACCTGGATGGCATAACCGACTACACATCTATGCTACTTGCTGTGTGTGGGTGTGCATATGGTATGGCCTATTGTACCTAGGGCCCTATGAACAGTGTGAATTAAATCAAGCATGAGAGGAAATGGTGTAATTGAGAGACAATAAGCACAAGAGCTGAGACAGTTGAAGGCATGTCATAGCATTATATTTGCTTAAAATCATTATCAAGGATTATGCAGTATACACTATTGTATGTACTTTGCCCTATGCAACTGTCAGTGTAGTAGGTAGGTGCTTTACACATAGCCACATGAGAAAAGTGCTGTCATGACATGAAGATGGCGGCAATGCCATTGGGCAGTAGAAATTTTTCAACTCCATCATAACCATAACTTATGGGATTGACCAAAATGTCCTTATGCAGTATATGACCACAATTACATGTCATGGAGTTTATCAATTAAAGGGTACCATTCATTGGTCCTCAGTGTATTTACGGAAGGTGCAACTATCTCCATAATCTGATTTTGGGACTTTTTTTTTGAATATTGTTTTTTAGTCGTAGATGGACATAATACTTTAATTTATTTATTTTTATGGGGTGCTGAGGATTGAACGTAGTGCCTCACACATGCTAGGTAAGGGCACTAGCACTAAGCCACAACCTCAGCCCCTGGAATATTTTTGTTATTTTAAAATAAACCTTCATCTAATAGCTATACCTCACCTTCTCATTTCCCACCTCACAGGCCTAGCCAACCAATAGTCTTTCTCTGTTTGTGGTTTTTGCTATTGACTCACTTCATTTAAATGATATTTTTGAGGCTCATCCAGGTTGTTGTAGGTGTTACTAATACATAATATTTCATTGAACGAGAGAGATCATGTTTTATTCATCTATCCATCAGTGGATGGATATTTGTTTCACTTTTTAGCTATTGTGAATGATGCATTCATTTATAAGTTTTTGTGTGGACATATGTTTTCATTTCTCTTGGGTATATTCCTAGGAATGGAATTGGAGGATCATATGGTAACTCTATGTTTAACTTTTGGAGGAACTGCCAGACTGTTTTTCAAAGTGGCTGCACCATTTTACATGCCTACCAGCAGTATAGGATGGCTCCAATTTTTCACCATCCTTGCCAAAACTTCTTTTTATCTGCGTTTTGACATTTTGTCATTCTACTGAGTGTGAAGTAGTTATCTCAATTTGGTTTCAATTTTCATTTCCCTAACAACTGATGATGCTGAGTATCTTTCTCTGGTTATTAGCCATTCTTAAATCATTTTTAGATTTGTGACTATTGAGATCTTTTGCCTGATTTTAAAATTGGGTTACTTGTCTTCTATTGTTGAACTGTTTGTTATTTTCAACTGCTAAATTTTCAAGTTATTGAATACATCGTGATAGATAACAGCCGCACTTCTGTATTTTCTTAGGGAAAAATATGGTATTGATACCTTTTAATTGATCAAAAGAAAATTTGCTAATGTTTTCATAGACAGAAAAACATGACAGTTTGACTACTACTACTATATATATATATATATATATATATAATTATATATATATATATATAAAATATATATATATATATGTATGTTTACATATATATGTGTGAGTGTGTATATATATATTTTAAGTACATCAAATAAATTTGATACAAAATAAACCTGAAAACACAATTCATTTGCTCATCTGTTTAGTATTGCAATGATTATTGAAAAACTAAAGAAAATTTCTAAGCCTCATTATCAATCAAAATAATTTTCTTTAACAATATAAGAAGGAAGTAAATATTAGTTATACATTTATTTTAATTTTCCTTTTTCTAGGCATTCTTTCATTCTTATGGAATAATAGAAATTAGCAAAAAACAGAAAAACACATAATATTTTAAAAATTTCATTATCCTTTAAAATTCATGCATACTATAATAATTTTATATAAAATGCTATAATTCAAAATGAGATAATTTTGAATTGCACAGATTATTTGGTAAGTGGTTACACATTATATTGTGATTTATGAATGAGATTAAATGTTTTGCAAATAATTTTTAAAATTGGTTAGGAAGAAAAATATTCAATATGATTTTCTAAAATTATTTTCATAGATATGTTGTCATTAATTATTTTAATGATTTTATTTCTACAGTGGGACATGAATAAGAATTAGAAATAGGTAGCTCATTCTAAACTTAGAATAGTAGATAAGTGAATATATATTTTAAAGTGACAAGAGCAAAGAAGTATATAATTTAGTGAAATGGCTCATTTCTCTTCCTCAACCGATATGGACGAAAGATCCTTAAAATCCTATCATATCAAAGGGATTTAAAACATCTTATCTAAAATCTCCAACTGCCTTATCTTTAATATAATCTACTTTTACTTTTCTAGACCTAAGATAAGGAAAATTCAATCTATTCATGTACATTTTCTCATTGTTGTATAGTACTTGTGTTCTTTTATTTTCAACTCCCTGTAAAAAATGATATATTTAACTCAGTAAATATGTACCCACTTGCTTTCAATCTAAATTTGCCTTGGCAAATTTGAATAAAATGGCTGCAGATTTTGTTAATTTTAAATAATAAGTTACTAAAAGTAGATTTAATTTTTTCTAACATCTAGGTGAACACCAAGAATTAAATTCCAGAAATTTTTGATATTAAAAGAACTCTCAAATAAGGATAAAATTATCAAAAGTAGCTCCATGTAAATATATAAAAGCACATTGTATAATTATTAACAATAAATTATACTTATTATTCAGTGAATAAGCAAATATAAGCAATACAATGAACTCTCTTTGATATCAGGCATACAAATTCAAAACACAGTCTTATAATACTTCCTGAGTATGAAAATTGTTGCTCTGAGTATTTTTGAGATTTATGTGGCATGTGATACTTCTAAATAAATTGTGCTAGAATATTTGTGGGTTTTTATCTTTTATAGAGATTTTAGAAGATCATTGTTAGATCATGATCCAGCTATTTACAAGTTTCTCAAATTTTGCCTTTAAAGCATTTTGAGATTTTCCAAAATTAAACTTGACTTGCTCATTGAAGAATGATTGTGGACACTGTTGTATTTTTCTTCATGCTAAATGGATTCATTGCATATGTTCTATGTTCTTTCACTTGTAGTTCCACTTTTATGAAGTGTCATAAAAATCTGGAAATATGATTATGTGTGTACAATCTTACACACTTTTGAAAAAAAGCATTGGTAGTGTTTATACCTTCATGGATTTTTACCAAACATTCAGATAGCTGGCAAAAACAGTGAAATTTTAGTGAGTTTTTTTTCTCTATATGGATTAGACCTACATGCCTGCGATTCTGCCATCCCATCCTTCCTATAGCATCTTTTTTATTTGGCGTAGTATGCAAAAGTACTAATCAATGATCAAAATTAAACTTCTTAGGGTGGTCCAGAAGACTTCAAAATCTGGCACTCATACCTCCCCAAACTGACCTACAGTTTGAAACACTATCTATTACTTGGCTTTGGGAACATCAGGCTTCTATCAGTTCTTAAAATATTGTAACATTTCAATCCAGGTGTCTGCACCTTCTCTTCTTTCTCTGGAGGAGTCTACATCTGGTTCCATCTTCACCAGTGGTGTCTCAGCTAGCTTAAATATTACTTTGTCAGGAACTCCACCTCCTCCCACCTTAAATTCGCAATCACAGAGAATGTAAACACTTCTGCACAGCAGTTGTTCCACTCTGCAAAGGTTAGTGTTTCCCTTCTATTGTGTGACATCTCCCCAGAAAACAAGCCACTTGAGGGCAGTGGTTTTGCCCATCTGGCCTGAGTTTTATCACCATTTTAATAGCAAATATTCATTGAATACGGTAACATCTACAAATTATCTAGCTAAAGGTAAGATTCTCTAAATGGATGCGATCTATGTACCACATGAGTCATGTCCTCAATTCCTTTACAGTTTGAGACCAATTAAGTAGCAACATGTTTCCCAAATTAAGAAATAATTAATTTATTTAAAATGACATTTCACAAGTTGTCTCCTTAAAAATTCAATTAGTATAATAAATATAAAATAAGTAAGCAATCCCCCAAGCCTACACTTTAGGAATTATTTTCTTTATACACTGAATCTATTTTTTGGATATCACACTCATATCTAAATGCTACATGTAGATTTTAATCACAATATTAAAAGAAATTCTAATACAAGTTTCTTCATGACATGGCTTTTGGGAAGAAATATAAGAAATGGAAGGAAAAAAAGTCAATTTATTTTTAAGCAATTAAAGAAATAGATCCAATCACTCCTTTTAAAATTCTCATTGTATGAAGAGGCTAATTTAGTTTTAGCTAAGAACGAAGGCTAATAAATTAGGGATCATTATTTTTTTAAGTGTTAGCAGTGACATGAATTTGATAAGCTGGAGTACATTATTAAATTTATTCAGCTAGGTAGCAAAAATGGATTTAAAAGTTGAGGAGGTAAAGAGCTCTTCACAAAAAGTCAAGATATGTATATATGTGTATCCATGAAGGTATGCATTTCAAGTATATTTCGAGACATCTGAATATAAGATCCAGATGTAGAAGTCCTCAGTAAAATTTGAGATATAAGAATGTAAATAAAAATGTAGCAACATGCAAGATTAAGAAGATATAAGATGTATCTATGATAATTTCTTTTGGCTTCTAAGTTATGGGACAAATTATTGTAATCATCAGCCTGACACCAAACTGTCATGATACATCCATTGGGAAAACCTCTCAGTTCACTGAGAATCAGCTTTTGTTAGGACAAAAAAAAAAAGGATTTTTTTTTTTTTTTGGAGTCTAGAGATTATATTAGGGATACTGCTAAAAAAGGCAGGAGTCGGGGGAGAGGTAAAAAGAGATATGTGGGGTATAAACTGTCTGTATGTATAAACATCAATATATATTCATTTTATATACCTATAATATTTCCTATAAGCAAATTATATACTGATGACTTGATATACTCCAATAACTTTTTTTTTTTTTTACAATTTTAGCTCATCCTTTCATACTTGAAAAAGCTAAGTCTTCTATTTTTTTTTTTTTTTTTCTGGTTTCTAACCAGACCTCATTGCATATAAAGTCATATGTTTCCCTTTGTGCTGAGGTTTCTATTGAAGGATAATGAAATAGATGTTTTTGGTTACTCCTCCACATAGCAGAGTAAATAGTTTTAGGAATAAATAAACAGGTTCACTGATCTGCTTTGTACATTGAAAAAAAAAATGATTTAGTGGATGGTGTCTCTGGGCCCTAAGCATTTTTTTTTCAATTAAGAAAATAAAATATTCAAAGGAAACACATCACTCATCCTGTCTTTCTTCATATACCTCCCTCTAATCCTTTCTTTTTAATCCTCATTCCTCTTCCCCTCCTAGCACTGATTGTAGGATGTGGCCCACTGGAGAGTAAAATTAAAACAAAAAAGCAAAGTAGAAAGTCATAAAAAAAGTATTTAATGGATTTTTTTTCTTTAAAAGAAGATGCATGGTTAATTGTTAAAAAAAAAAAAAAATCCTTTCCAGGCTCTTAAAATTTACAATTGCTGCATGGTTTTAAACCTCAATTAAATGAGAAGGCTTAATAGACACATGTGATTTTAATGATGTGAAATGTCCCAGTATTCTTTCTACAGTTGTTGAAAAATTACTGCAGCATTTTACTAAGCATATTGAGTGATTTTTAAAAGACTTACTCTATGCTTTTTTTTTATTCAGTCTTTCAGCTTTGTTCAATTACAAACAGGTCACTAAATATCCTGTCCTTAATAAAGGGGAAACTCTTATTAATAAAATTGGAATTTAAATGAATTGCTTAGAATAGAGAATGAAAGTGGTACCAAATGTGGGCCACAGAAAAGAAGCATTTAAACATCCTAACATTACAGCAATGAAAGTGATGTTACACTGACCAATAAAGAGCAAAACACTGTAAATCACATAGATCCCAAATGGCAATGCCAAGTCAGAAAGTGCCAGGACTCAGTATGAGCTTACAAAGGACAACATCCAAGTTAAAGGTTAAACCACAAGTCTAAGCAGAAGGTTTGGACATTTGATTATAACAAGTCAGGGCAAAACGAAATTTAATGTATGTATCTTTTTTTTCTTTTTCTTTTTTTTAACTTCCTTCCTGAAATTGAAAGCAGGTTGAGAAGAGCAGATCAAGGATGCAAACACTTGAACAGCATGCAAATGAGTGAGGCCAAAGAGCAAAAGAAATATTTTCCTACCAAAGGAAAACAAGAGGTCAGATGCAAATTCAAATGGGAATTAACTCCTTAAAATGTATGTCAGGAACAGTGACAGAGAACCACAGAAGCCATGGCTAACCCAGGGTCCTGCCCAGTTTTGTCTGATCCACAGGTCCAGGGTATGCTCATCTGAAAGGCAGGGTCAGTGATACCCAACCTTTGGATTTCTCAAAAGTCAGAAGGCTCAATTTGCATGTGAAAAATTGTGATCATGATCTAAATGTTTTCTCAGTTAAAGAAAAACTTTTCTTTCTTTCTTTTTCTTCTTTTTTTTTTGGGGGGGGGGCGGGGCAGGTCAGCAAAAATAAGACATGTGCTGCCAGTTTGGGAGAAAAAGACAAATAAAATAGAATACATTTGATTTTAAACCACAGAATTTAAACTTGAAAGTGAGCTGTGGTCCTTTTTTCTTTCTTTCTTTCTATTTTATTTTTTTTTTATTATAGATCAAACACATGTGAAAAAGCAAGTCGTGCACAGATCATGTGTTTCACTCAATGGTGGACCTGAATAAAATCCCTTAGATCCTTTTTCTATATTCTCTTTTGTATATAAAATCTATTGGAAATATTTAAAATGTTGGCCTTTTCCCTTCTTGCAATCAGAATAGTAAGTACAAATGAGCGCTTGGTTACCATCTCTATAGAAATATAATATAAATACTATATACTTCCAAGGGCATTTTAAAATAGCAATTTCCCAGCTATTTTTAAAAACTCAAAAATATTTATTTTCTTTATCTCAGTTACACCATTTCAGAATCTCTTCCATGAAGTTAAATTTGAAAAAACAATTATGCATATATCAATTATTAAAATATTAATTATATATGAAAAATAAGAGGTATTATTCTCTAATAATATGAATAGGATAAAAATAATTAGTACAAATGTAACATTGTCATTTCAGTACAGATTTAGTTTAATGTCATTATGTGGTAAGTTATCTGCCTATTTAAAAAATTAAAGTTATTTGGAAAACAATAAAATATATACAGGGAATAATGCCTTAAGCCCAGTTCCCAGATGCAAGTAATCTTATGACAATAATATAGCATATACATTGATTTTATATATACATATATATATACATATATATGTATATATAAACACACACAAATATATATATATATATATATATATATATATATATATATATATATACATACATACATGCACTATCTGCATAAATATATTTCAAATATGTACAAACATATACACATATGGGTATAACCTAAATATGTTACATAATCAACAGGATAATACAATAAAATAGTTAAATACTTATACCATTCACCCAAATTTGTGCTGCAAAACTCTTTCTTGTTAAATTTTAAATTGCTCATTTTTAATGGTCAATATAATCTATATATAGATGAAACATAATCCATTTACTCATTCTCTAATGGTATATGCACAGATTCTAATATTTGTCAATTGAAAAATATATTACAATTAAAATATTTTAATAAAGATATTATATATTCATCATTTTATTATTTATTTTGATGATTATACATGTATTATGAGCATATATAATTTTTATAAATTTGATATTTGACAAATATCTTTACTTTTAATGATTACTAAATGATAGCACCCTATTATGTCTTAATTCTAATTTAATGTTTAATTATTGGGCATTTAAAAAAAATTTAAAAACAATTTATAAGAGCTCTTATTTACTAAGTCTATTAACCCTTTGCTGTTGGAAATTTTTTTTTCATTTTATATGTCTTGAGACATTTTTGTCACTACTTTCAGTATAAACAGATTTAGTTTAATGCCATAATAATAAACCTAAATGCTTTGCTACTGAGCCACATCCACAGCCTTTTTTACTTTTTTCTTTGAGACAAAGTCTCAATAAGTTGCTTAGGGTCTCACTAAATTCCTGAAGCTGGCCAGGAAATTTTGACCCTCCTATCTTAGCCTCCAGAGTCCCTGGGCTTATAGACTTAAGCCATCACACCCAGGTGAGGCATGTGATTTTCAAAAATTGCAATGTTTTCAAAATTATCTACCTGAAAATGAATTTGCTTATCTATTGTACTAATAAGTAATATGCAAAGGACTACCCACTTGTCTTCAGTTTTTAGATAAAAAGTTCTGTTAAACTGTATCAAGTATGGCATGATAATAAAACCTTTTGTTTACTTCTTTCTATCATTTACAACATTTCTCAGCCTAGGAAAATTGTGGACCAAAGAAACAAAACTAATATGTATATATTCACATATTAAATTACCAATCAAAAATTTGGAAAAATAAATTGCTAATTTTACATTTCTACATGGAAGGCTTTTAACATTATATTTGTACAGTTCTTTCTAATAATAAATATTTATGGTAATTACTCTTATTGTTGAGGAAATCTTGCAGTAACTTTAAATATCCTTTTTGTTAAAATATTATGATTCTTATTTCAAATGATCAATAGAATTTAGATAAATTTTAATAACAAAGTTTTTTTTTTTCTTTCTATTCCTCTTTGCTTGTAGCACTTAACTTTCTTTCAGTGTCTCCTCCTGAGCATTTTAAAAATGAAAACCCATATTCCCAAACTGAAATATTTGTTCTCTTTAGTAAGATTCTTTTTGGCTTCAGGGAGAATAAATTTACAGAGACATCCTGGGACTTTGGGACTCCAACGATTCAAATTTTTACCTTGAATATCTATTCTTGACTTTTCCTTCTTTTTGAATAAACATCCCCTAAAGAGAATACTGGCTTTGTGACTTCCTTTATTGAATAAATTATGCAGTGCTTCTGTCTGCAACTCATGTGAGTGATGCCAAATAAAGCAGACATAGCTGTTGGACATCATTCCAGACCCTGTGTCTGATTGGCAGATCACAGGAAGGAAAAAATGTCCCATGAGCCCCTGTGTGAGGTCGTTACCAACTGATTGAGAATTCGCCTCAAATATCTGAAACCCAGGTGTGTTGTAGATTAGCACAACTTACAAGCACTGTGTGGAGATTTATTATGATAATTGTTGCTTTTATTTTTTATTTCCCTGAACTCAAAGATAATTAATGTCAGTATGTGTCCTGGTATCTGACTCTCTTAATTGGTCCTATGGTGCCTTGGGTGTTTGAAAATCCACTCACTTAAAGGCTTTTTTTTCTTTTTTTTTCTTTTGACTTGTTTTCCTGGAGCTGTTCATTAGTGCCTAAAATATTTGATTACATTTAATTGTGATGTCTTCAATTTTGTGCACCTGCTGCAATTTACATGAGGGGAAAAAGGCTTACAGAAGTAGGGGGAAAAAAGTGAGAGGGGGAATTAAATTTTAAAAGAATTTCCCTGCACAGGGTAATTGGGGTTAAATATGGAAACACAATAAACCTAATAATGGGTTAGATTTTTTATAACTACTATGGTTATACAAAAAAGGTTCTAAATTACAACTGCTCTGTCATACAAATCCTGAACCTATATTTCCACATTTCTCACAAAGGCTTTTGGTTTTTGAGGGATATCCATGTTTACACTAAATTTAATATCTGGTATTAAAAAATCTGTTTGGAGATAAGAAGAAAATACTGAGACAGAACTCAGTTGGCTGTGGGTTTTTTTTTTCCTTCTGTTTGTTTTGGTTCTCATTTAGCTTTAATATAATATACCGCTCATTTTTATTTCAACTAACATTGAGGCATTTCATCACAGTTTTTCTTGTAGTTTAATTTTATTGTATCATGATGGTTGAAATGGTCAAAAGTTTTCTAGAAGAGAGAGAGTTTCCTTTGAGGAATATGACTTAAAATAACATATAAGGAACCGATTATACCCACAAACAGTTACCAGCTTCAAAGAATGATATTGACCTGAATATCAATTCCAATGACCAAAACAATTCCACGGAGGCAGAGGAAACAACAGGGTATCTGCTGCATTTTCAGTAGAAGGAATAAATCACTTTTCTGTTTCTTTGGTAAAACCATCAGTTTCGTTTCCTTTTAAAGAAACTGTGAAATCTTAAAGCCTGATCTGAAACCATGCTTTTAGAAGAGAAGTAATTAAGCCCAGTCGTATGGTTATCATGGAAGGCATACTATGGCAGCTCTGTGTTACATATATCAAAACAATGCCTGACTGACTCCGGACATTTTTGTTCATTGAACAACATTCCAAAAACAAGAAAGCAGTGAGCACTGGTAACCATTTAGGGGGACTCCTCAACCAAGGGGTCAGCTGAAGCATTATCTTCTCCAAGGATTCTCTGATCCTTCTATACCAACATCTAATGTCTGTGTTTGATATTTTACTATATTGGTGACTAGATTATGAGGTGTACTCTCTCAGGCTCTGGAGTCCAGCAAAATTTCTACAAACTTTATTCATATTAGCATTGTTGCCCTGAAAATCTTCCAAAATTTTAAGCACGAGGGTAATGAGTAAAAGTAATGTATGTGTAATATTTGACTTTTTGGGGGAAGGGGGTACGGGAGATTGAACTCAGGAGCACTTGACCATTGAGCCACATCCTCAGTCCTATTTTTGTATTTTATTTAGAGACAGTTTTATTTAGAGTCTCATTGAGTTGTACAGTGCCTCACTTTTGCTGAAGCTGGCTTTGAACTCCCAATCCTCTGGCCTCAGCTTCCCAAACCACTGGGATTAGAGGCATGTGCCACCACACCTGATATATTTGACATTTTCAATGTTTTTTTTTATGTTTATTACTCCAATGGATTCAAAGAACAACACTGTGACACAAATGTAGAAATTGAGTTTGTTTTTCTCACTATTATATCATTGGGACTTCTACTACCTTCCCTAAAAAAAGACATTTAAGAAATAAGAAAAGAGCAATTAGTTAAATCAAATAAATAAATAAATGAAGGTGCCATATCTCCCTTTAAAAAAAATTGAAGCAAATGGAAGTTTAGAGACTTTCCTAAAGTCACACAACTGTTCACACACCCAGTTCCTGAGCCTCTGAATTCTAAACGCACCCCAAATGCTATATTGATAAAGTATGATAAAGGTTTTTATATACTTATGTATCCAATTATACTCAATAATTGGATTTCATGTTTCTTTGATATTTTTAGAGTATTAAATTGCTAAATTTATAGAAGGCATTCAATGAAAATTTGGCATATTTTAATTTCTTTCAGATTTACATTGTAGCAGATGTTCTTATAACTGTGTATAAGAATGTGAGGGTCCTGAGGGTACGTTTAGGCCAATGGTTTGACCAAAAGTGAGTGATCTGAGGCAAGGATAATGGTGATCATTACATAATTAGCAGTTCTTACCACACAAGTTGACCCCTGAACAATTTAACAACCATTTGCAATATCCCTGGTAAAATATGTTGCTTTATCCCAGTCTCTATGGTCAACTCCATAAAGTTCTATGGAAAGCACCATTTTTGCAATACATGGAGTTATATCACAAGTTCAGTTGAAGATGGCTTTCTATCACCTTCATCACATCTGCTACAACATACAAGGACATAAGAAGTTGTAAAAATAAACCTCTGCAGACAAGGTCAGATGCATCAGAAGGCCATTCTGGCTTAAACATAGACACCATATACCAACTCAATAAGGAACATAAGAATAAAGTAACTGAGAATGAAGATATGGGAACTATGTTCCTCAAATCAAATTTATAAATGGTTAGTGCTGAACCAAAGGAATTCTATGTTCTGCTTGGTTATACTCCTGTTGTCAATCTATATATCCAAGGGACCACAGGTTACACACGGCCCCTGCCTACTTCCTGTGACATTCTCTGCCTTCCAGACACCCTGACATTACATTCCTGGAACATGTCATGCTTCCTTCTAAAATAGGGAGATTCCCCATTCCCAGCTTTTTCTGAGTCAACTTTTAGAGCCCAGCTCAAGTCACCTCCTAGGAAAGACATTTCCCCAAAAGTCACCATAAAGCAGATTCCTTTGTTATATGCTCCAGAGTAAAATAACCATTTTATTACATGATCTAGTTTGTTTTATACACTTTATGACATTATAATTATGCTGTTTCTTCTACTATACTTTAATTTCTATAAGCAAGTCAGAACCCTACTTGAGCATTGACTGAATGAGCCATGACATGAATTTATAGGAGCCTACATTTACATCTCATCTTATTCCAGGTGATCTCCACATGTAGAATGCAAGAGAAAAAAATGTAGTTTGCTTGATTAGGTGACTTGTATTATCTCTCCTCATCCCTCACATACACACACATGTACACCCCACATAATCTTAATGGGTCCTTCGTCAGGCTTGGATGTGTCTACCAGTAGCCTAAAGATATTCACGTTTATATGGGCAATCATGGTGTATATTAACCATAGCCATGCAAATATACAATATAAAATTGTACAGGGGTGAAACTTACCCATAGGCACATGCATGCCTCTGCACATCTGCTACAATGATAAAAATTCACTTTTTATGCATTTTTCTTATTAGTTGAACTACGTACTTAAAATTGGCAGTTAATGGTCCAATACCAAACACTTATAAATAAAATTCAGAAAAAGGAACTAAGTGAATTGAAGGCTAGAAGGCAGAGGTTTAGGAACTTTCAGATAGGCAGAGCTGCACATGGGAACCTGCATTTGGCTGTGGCCCCCAACATCCCCAATAGACTCTCAGTTTCAAGTGATCAGGGTCCAAATTGCCTCTTTGTGACCTCAGGGCTGCACACATTTTAGACTTCCTTTGATATCTGATGTTATATGATTCTTTAACTTATTCATTTTGTTTTATTGAGGAGAGCTGAGAACACAGTTTAGAAATGACATCACATAGAAAATATGGCCCAAAGGGAAAATGCCCTGGACTAAATCAAAGTTTTAGTGACAGTGATCCATGATGCACATTGTTTTCTGTGTGAAAACAGGTGACACACTTTTTTTTTTTTTATCAAAGAGCAAACCAAGAGGCACTTAACCACTGAGCCACATGCCCAGCTCTTTTTTTCCCTTTTTTCTTCTGAGGCCAGGTCTTGCTAAGTTGCTGAGGCTGGCTTTGAACCCACACACCTCCTGCCTCAACCTCTTGAGCTGCTGGCATTACAGGCATGCACTACCACAATGGTTTCTTTAACCTTCCTATCTCATGAATTCAGATGCCTCAACAATTCTGCAGTCTGCAGTTGTGTGTTTAATTTCTTTCCTTTTCTCAGCTATTTCCCCTCCTTCCTTTGGCTCTCTTTTCTTTTATCCTCCTTCTCTCCCTTTTTCTTATTAGTCTACTATTATTTTAATAAAAATATCTGTCTACTGGTTTCTCATATGAGCCCAAGATGGATTTTACTGTTGGTATCTAGTCAGGAAAACTGAACAATGGCCTATATAAGAAAGACCTGGAAAATTGCCAGCTGGCAAAGGCACCCCCACCCCTTGTCTACTGGGTGACCAAGAACCTCCAATAGTCTAAGGATAGCTTTAACCTTGGTAGAGTCAAGCAAACTGATCCAGTGAAAGGAAGCACATGTCTATGGCAAAAGCTGTTTGTCAGAGTCAAATACCTGCACTTACTAATACATGGGCCCAACAAAATATAAGTCATGAATTTCAGAAAATTTGACCTCAACAAATCATCTAATATCATTTTTCTTTGAGCATCTCTTTCTCCATCTTCTAGCTAATGTTCTGCTTTTTATTAAATGTATATGCTCTGTATGCTTATTGCCTGGATTTAAACTCGTATGATGTTGTGTTTTGAGTATCATAATTCTAAGTGTGACAGGGGGTCCAGTAGCATTGGACCACCTAGGAATGCATTTGAAATGCTAACTCTCAGACCTACTGATAGAGTTTGCTCCTTAATAAAATCCCCAGGTAATTTGTATATTAAATATTTGAGAAATATTATTTGGGAGCACCAACTATACTTTTATAGATCTGGTATCAAAGATATATAACTTCTCAGAATTTCAATTTATTCATCTATAAAGTAGAAATTACAATACTCCCCCTGCCCAGCATTACTGTAAGGATACAGAGGAAAGCTTAGAAGACAAGAATAGCTCAAAACATCTTTGTTCTACTAAGTTCTATCTCTATTGTGTAGATTATGTCAATATATGCTGGTATAGTTCCTGGCCCATATTGACATAATCTACACAATAAAGATAAAACTTACTAGAACAGAAATATTTTGAAGGAAGCCATAATTGCTTCTTTCAGAGCAGAAAAAGTAAACAAGAGACTATTAAAATCTCACAGAAAGACCCTATGCTTGGCCTCTGATAGTATCCATTGTACATTTTAACAATGGGAAATATGTGGGAAAAGTTTGAGGGGAGGAAACATCAGTTGAGTTCTTAGAAATACCTCATTTAACTAATACTTCTGTGAGGTGAATGTTACTTGAAGATTAGGCATTATGCAGATAAGAAGAGCTCCTATGGGCTGGGATTGTGGCTCAGTGGCAGAGCACTTGCCTTGCATGTTTGAGGCACTGGGTTCAATCCTCAGCACCACATAAAATGTAAATAAATAAAATAAAGGTATTGTGTCCATCTACAAGTTATGTGTGTGTGTGTGTGTGTGTGTATATATATATTTATATATATATACTTATATATATGCTTGTATTAACAAAGTTGAAGTGGGCTACCCAAGAATGCAAACTTGCTATCTGACAGAGATGAGATGCAAAGCAATGACTTCCTCTGAAGACCGGCCGCTTGCCCATAATATTCCTTTGCTGGAGAGCATCTGTCTATGGATGAAATGACTGCTGCCTGAGTGTGTGAAAAAAGCAAGTGAGTGGAAGGCTCTTTGATGTCAGCATAATTTCTAGTGACTCTTCATGATGGAAAGTGTCTCCTTTAAACACAGAAAACCAGAAGGAATTCATCAAAGCCTTCGCATCACCTTCAGGATGTTACAGGCATCACCAAGGTGAATTTTGCATAATAAATTTATTCTCAAGGTCACTTCCCTGGGTCTCTTACTTTTTCTTTTTGAAAAATAAATGGGGAGAAGGTTGTGCAAGGAAACAACTAAGAGGGTGTCCATTAGCTTACTTCCTTCATTATGGCTGTCCAGTTACACAACCAGGTGGAAGTGGATGGGTGCAAATGAGAATTGCTTGACAGACTATTTCTCTCAACGGCATGCAGGCTGTGGAAGAGCTTTGTTTGTGTCTATAGAAGAGAGAAGGCGAGAGACAAGCGGTGGTCATGCTTCTTGTGTTTGGTGGCATGTGGTGAATAATTGATCATCCTTGCCTTCTTCCTGATGCAATCACTAATTCTCTCAGTGCCTCACTTCTCCACGTGTCACGCTCGTGATTAAGCCAGCAGAGAATCCTGACAAACCCAGGAGGCTTCCTCCTGTCTCAGATGCCATTTATAACCCAAATGAAAAATTAAATGGGAAAAGCAAGAAAATGCCTCTGAAGGTTTACTTATTTATTTATTTTTCTCCACCTTTACTCTACCCTGCATTGTTTGACAAGGCAGGTCACACATTCTCTGAGCAAATGCCAGACTCCAGGAGCATGCCAAAGAAGGGGACGCCTGTTCAGGTTTACAAAAGGAGACAGAATCCCCAAGTAACTGGAGATGGCTCTAGTTCTAAAGCTTTAAAGGAAAGTTTTACCATGCTTTAAAACAGTACTGATTCAATCTGCTACCACTGTTTAGACTTCTGATAATTGTAGATTATCCTAAATGCAAAGGCAAATATACCTTCTTGCTTTGGCGAAAACAATATTTCTTACGTGGCTCACATTTTCAGCTGTCATCTTATGTAAATCAGCAGCATGCTGAATGAACAATTTGCGGGTAAAACAAATGGTTTTCAAATTATGGAACTTTGCTTCAGAACTTAAAGTGTTTTCAGGACGATTTCTGAGCTCTGTCAAGGAACTTGGCATTGCTGTGTCACTTTAAGGGCAATTCCCTGTATTTGGCTTTTTGCCCTTGAATGCAAAAGACGAATCCTGCAGAGCCTTCTCATTAAGGAAAAAGTAACTGCAAAGACAGCATATTTCTAGAGTAAACACATCTCCCAGAGGCTGTATTTTTGATAAGTATTTTTGCAGTGCTAGTTTGAAGGTTTAACGGTGTGTAGTGTTTCACTTTAATAGTCAGACTAGCAAGCTATAACAAATGCACTTTAAAAACTTTACACTCCGTGAGTTCTGCTTTGACAAGCCTGCCTTGGAATCAGGAGGTAATATGGCTTCTCAGTGAGCCATACTTACATTTCAAGATGAAGAGGAAATTATTCTTGAACCATTGGATCTGTTGGTAATTCGTGGCTCAGTTTATGGTGGCCTTTTAAATTCACCCTGTCTCACTAGGTTCGCCTGGATAGAGCTCAGAGTGGAGAGATTATGCAAAGGTGATGATTGCTGACAAAAGGCTGCCCGCCAAATGTGGGATTCAGTTCAGAGGTCTGTGTGAGCCTGTGAGTTGACCATCATCACGAATGGCCCGACGATGGCCACTGTGCAATTTCGTGGCTTTTATTCAGAGATGGAATAACTGAAGTTAACCCCCCCAAAATGTAAATAAGAAATAAAGTCTGAGAGAATGTTTTCATAATAATTTCATATGTAATATTGGCACATGTGACAAACAACAACAGAACTGGGATGGACACATTCTCAGGGTATGCACACATGTTCCAGGTACATACATAGACATTCTCACAGGTGGCTGACATACATATTTAGCCCCCAGTCCACAGACAGGACAAATAAAACCCATCATTATTTCATTGGAAAACTGATTTGGGATTTTCAAATAGGGACTCAGGGCCAGACTGTTGGAAGCCAAGACTCTGCTATATTAGGACCTCTTTTGCAGTGCTCCTAACTTTTTATACCTCAGTGTCCTAATTTACCAAGGGGAAATGATAATAAAAAAAGTACATTGAAGTGTGACAGTTTGATAATTCAAGAAGTTTTCTTTGTAGAGGAGGAACATCATGATGATAGTTGTAAATATTCTTATTATATTATTAATATTATAAACGCCATTCATAAGACCATTAATTTCTAAGAGTGCAGTAAATACAAATGAAAAGGACTTCACTCTTACTAAGTGTATGTGTATTAAGTTTTTTTTGCAAATATTCAAGGTTTACATGTATTAGCTAAGCATATTCAGCAATCAAGGTGCATGCAATACAGCTCAAGAGTGAATTTGGAACTAGGAAATCCAAAATCAGGACATGTAAACCATTAGGCACCGAGACAGCTACTCTCTCAGTTTCTCACTCTCTGAGCTCACCTAGACCCTGCTTGGTTGCTGGGCTTCAATCTGCAGATTGCCTCCTATGATGTTCTCCTCACACAGTACCCTCACAACCCTTAAGAACATATGCTCTGGGTGCAGCCACAGGCAGACTGACCAGCCCAAGAGACAGGGTGATTATCCACCTTGGACTTACTGTCCACTTCTTGCTCATTCAGCTATGCCAAAGGATGTACACTATGGCTTCATATCTGTGGGTAGATATAGACATTCTCAGAGACAAGGAACACTGAGATCTGCCCAAATTTCCCCAAAGGATACTGAAAGCAATGCAGACAATGATGATAAATTTTGACTAAGTGAAAGAGTAAGCAACAGTATAGTCTTACAAAATGAAGTTCCTGTACATAGAGGATTGTGAATTCTTCTCTTTCCTCCTACTAGTGGGTTGAAATATTTCTTAAACGCATTAGACCTTGTATACCTTGGAAAGTACATTGTAGAAAACCTAATTTATATTTCCCATGATTCGTGAGCAGCTTCAGGGCTAAAAATTGGTTTACCAGAGATCAGAATTAATCTTGACTGATCCTAGTCACACTGTAGAAAACATTTTATTCATTTATGATATAATTCTTCTGTTGTTGCTATTGTTATTGCTATTAAATTTTTTAGCCTTCAACTGGAACTCAAGAAGAAAAAGTAAACAATGCTGATTAATTGAGTTTTCCAGTTAATCAGAGGTTTGCTATTTAGACTTTCACTGAGTTTTCCAAGGAGATTCACGAGGAAATCTTGTTGGGTGTGATATAACTTAATAAGCACGAAGCAGAGAGTTTTCTAAAGACATGTATTCCACAGAGAGTTTCTCAAAATACCACTGACTGTAGATGGTACTCAGACATTCATGGATTAGAATGCTGCTGTTGTGTGATAAGAAAACATAAATTCAGAGAAGGATTGGAGTTCTAGTGGTAAACCTATTCCTCCTAGAAAATGCAGAGGCATATGGAGATGAAGGTATCCTTCACAGTCAGCAATGTGCTCTTGGACTTGGAGTCCAGACTCGCTGCATTTCCGATCATAGATGGATGCATATATAGTGGACGGACTTCAAACAATTTCTGTATTCATACTTCTATACTTTTTTCCTACAAGTTTATGCATTCAGAAAATCTTGAATTTATCTCCCTAGCACCCTTGTATATCAGTTGCCAATCTTTTATAAGGAACATCATTTCATTAATATCTACTTAAACTATTTAATATTTTCTATTGGGAAGGATCCAAATAAAATAAATTATTGGATGAAAGGGGAGAAGTATTATAAGCACATAAAAATGGGAGATGGGAAAATAATTTGAACTAATAAAATTATGTTCAGAGTATATGCTAAAGGTGACTTTAGCAGATTTATGAAGTTCACACTTTCCTTTTGTATGTAGGGAGGTTACTTTTGAAATCATATAGATTTTGACATGAATTATGAAACAATAAATGATATTAAATTTCAAGTACAATCATTATGTGCTATGATTGTAGGCAGAGGAGAAAATGCGGAGGTTGAAACAAAACAGTGAGACAATTTATATATACACTGAAAGTATTTACAATATTGCTAGAAAGTGAGGAATTATAAAAATAAACAATTAAAGAATAAGTTAGTGTAACAAAGTGCTACATCAAATGGATGTAAGATGCAAGAGTCCTTTGGGCATGACTCTCCCTGTTGCAAGATGCTTGGCTGTGCTGTATTATAACACTATCTATTTACAATTTCAAAACTGTTAAAATTAATGGAGAGTTTTACCAGTGGCTGTTTTCTGCTAGCAAAGAGCCATATGGCCAAAAATGTTGAGAATTCACTAAGAAGTGCTATTTGCAAAGGGGGGAAAAAGACTTTAGTATTTTATTCAGTGTGAGTAGAGGAAAAAAATTAAGGACACTATTCATAGATACCTCAGTAGTGACAATCTTATAATTTGAAAAGTTTATTACTTAATTTTTCCAAATACATTTTTCTTGAAATAAGATTTGTTCTCCTACTGAATTGGAAGTCAGCAGTCAGGATTTAAAGAAAGCAGCGCAAAGCCTTCTTGCCTTTAGAAACAAGAATAAAGAAAGTGAATTGTGGGCAGGATTAGAGCAGTTTTATAAATCAGCAAAGATCAAAACAAAGATGCACCTGGCCCACGGTGGAAAGCACAAAGCTTCCACACTGGCCGGGATTAGTGTTCACTTTGATCTTGATGCTTCTGCAGATCATGATACATGGTTAAGTGGTAATTGACAATTAGAGGGGAAAAAAATTAAAAGTTAGAAAGGATGATATTCCCTGACATTCAGCAGAACAGTGAGGATGCCCAGAATATAAATGGAAGAATTCTGAATGCTACAAGGAAAATCATGTGTCTCTTATTTTATACAAAATGGTTCAATATCTCAGGAGAAGAAGGCCCTGTAGACTCATACATAAATCTAGATGATCCAGAGCTTTGATAATTGAATGAGAAGCGATCCTAGAAAAATCAGTGTTAAGATTTTAAGAATTAGCAAATGAAAGGCATGAATCATAAAGGGTTAAATTTTATTCCAGGTGCTTTAAAAGCTGGAGACTTAAAAGATTACATGATACAAAAAATTTTCTCTGAGTAGGGGACAGGGAGGGAGTTCTACTGAAATTCAAAATGAGCAGCAAACCAACAAGTCTTATTCATCTTATTCAGAAGCTTTAACATGGTCTGGATCATATGGGCCATATGAAGGCCAGGCAAAGAATGTGCAGATGGGATTCTCAGCCTTCCTGGGGTTCTGCAACACAGCAACAAAGCATGCTTGAGGTCATAATGCTTAGATAGTAGTCCAATCTGTGCTCTCTTGTGTGACCCTATCAGCCAATACATGGATTCCCCTTATAGATATACATATGTCTTCCTTTATGAGTGCAGTGGAAACATGTATTGAATATTATTTGTCAGCCTTCTCCCATGAAATGATTCAAAAAATAAATAAATAAAGCCAAAGTTGTCATGTGATGAAAATATCCACTGCTAAACTTACTGTAAATTAGTTATCAAATCAAATATACCTTCTCACACAAAGCAAATGTCAATGAAAAATAATATTATACGGATAAACACAGGGGGGGGGGAAATCCTATGGTGTTCCCACAAATGTGTTAAAGGTAGACATGTCTGAGATATGATTTTAATGCTTATGAGAAAGCTTATCTGGGAAGCTGCTACCCACATGCCTGTAGATAGAAGCTGTAGAGGTTGCAATTCTTCCACCATGTTTTAACTCTACAGTGTTAGAGAGCAAACTCCGTCTCTCAGGCCTTCAGCCTTTTGATCTGTGAAATGGAACAGTGAGAGATCCTATTAATGTGTGACCCTGTGAGGATGAAGATAGATAAGGTCTGCAAGGAGCTTGTGACAGGAATGGACACAATGAATATTCAATACATGTTAGAAAAATGCAGATAAGAACCAAGAAATAGTTTTACTTGAAGAAAAAAATGATAAGGGTGTGTGCTTTACAAGGAAATGATTTAGGTATGAAAATATTAATAGAATCTGCCAGGGAAACTAGAGGCACCTTTGAATATTTTTGTACTCATAGGTTTTGTTATCATCTTCTGAAGAATCAAAAGAAAAGTAAAGAAAGGCATATATATATATATATATATATATGTATATATATATATATACGTATATATATATATATATATGTATGTATATATATATATATATATATATATATATATATATATATATATATATATATTATCATTCAATTTGGTAAGGGAGGTACTGGGAAGTGACCAAATTACATCATAAGTATGTACAAATATAACACAATGAGCCCCACTATTATATGTAATTCACCAATGAAAATTTTTAAAATGATCACTATTTTCTAAGAATTATTTATGCCTAACTTTTAAATAAGTATTTTCACAGTTTTTAATGTTATTTGTCATTTAAATTCTCAGACTCACTACTTTCATATTTTATAACAGTTTAGTATTAAGCATATTCATATAAAATATTTTCTGTTACTATTTATACTTGGGTGGAAAAACCCTTTGGTACTTGTGTATAAACATGCCTATCCTATTTGTCCCAATGGATTCTATGAGTATAAGTAATAAAATGCAAATGAAAGGATTTATTTTAGAAACAGAAACAAAATTAAGCATGTTTTCAAAAATAAGAAAATTAACTGAGGTCTAAAATAATAATCCCTGAACCAGTCAACTAGCTAAATACATCAGCAGAGAAGTCATGCTTTGCCTAATGAAATGGTTGGGGTCAATTGGCCATCCATAGTAACTCACAAACTGCCTGACCACACACAGATATCCCTAACTAAATCAGAAATAACTCTTTATAAATCAGTCAATGACCATGATATCAAAACCTTTTTTCATATAAGGAGGCTAAACAGACATGGAGTCATGAAAATGTAAACCCTTCCTTTTACTGAAGCTAAATAAATAAACAAGTTTTTAGTCCTAATATGTAATATTTGAGAAGAAGTATTATTACAATAGTTGCCTGATGGACAAGAAAAAGAACAAATGGTAAGAGAAATATATTCTTGTCTGAATCATTTTCTACCTTCAGATGAATTCTAAAATTTTATATCCCTGAAATACAGTATCTCCAGTTTAAAGTAAATAAATATCCTTTGCATATATTTATAATGACAACAATACAAAAACTTGCCAAAGTGTTATGTTAACTTCACCTGAAATAAGAGAAGACTTCCACTACTTTCACTCAAATTCAAATGCAGAATTAATTCTGACTTGACCCAGAAGATTCAGTTAGACAATAAACCTACTAGAAAATAACAGATAGAAAATAGAGGGTTTGCAAATTTTCTGAGATGCAATGGAAAGAGACAGCAAAAATTATGTCCTTAAATATTGTAGAATTTGTTCTGATAAACTGGGTTGATGTCATTTGATATTTCCATTACTGTGTATGCTTCCATTTGATAATAATTTACTAAGTTCTTATTATACATAAGGCATTATTTTATGTATAGGGGATAGAGCAGTGAATAAGTCAGAAGACATTCTGACCCCTAGAATCGGTCTTACACTCCAGTGGGTAGAATAAGCACTGATCAAATAATAACTAAAAATAAGTGTAAAGAGAATTCCCAAAAGGAAGGAAAAGAGTACTTGAAGAAACACCACTTTAAATATTTTAGACTTAAAATTTGTAAATAAGTTTTTCTTAAACTTCAGTTACATACACACAGACACACACACACACACACACACATATATATATATATATATATATATATATATATATATATATATACACACACACACACAAGTGCCTCTCAAGGAAGGTAAATCTCAGATTCATAATAGAGTTCTGTGATTGGGGAAAGTAAAGTTTATGCTATGAAAATACTTTAGAGCTATGGAGTTCTACTAAAAAAGAAGTACCTTTATGACAAGTAAAATTAGTATTTAAAATTATACAATGCTGGATGCTCTACCACGCCCAACTATATTAGCAGGTTCAGTTTCATAAACCACTTTTAAAAACTTTTGAAACTCTTAGTAGGCACATTTTATATCACTGTCTACAATATCAATGCATTCTGACATAATCCCATTATGATTATAACCAGTGAATGCCATCATTAAAATGGCTATGTATTTGTCAAACCATTTCACACATACAAAGCAATCATTCTGCAATTGAGGATTTCCTTTTCAGATAGGTGTCTTCTTGACTTTGGACCCCAAACCTCCCTTCTTTTCGGGTATTACTTTAGAAAGCTTACAATTATAAATTCTTTCCTGCCCCTTTGAAAATGGCAGGAAAGAGATCCACAACCCAGAAATGTCTTACTGGAAGACCTAGGAGAGGAGCCATCCCTTTGAAATTTAGTTATCAAAAAAGATAGGAACCTGGCTCTTAGTCTCTGTGTAAGAGTTAGGAGCCTAATTTCTATAAACACTTCTAGCAAAATCAGGTAGCCTCATCACATTGACCAATCCCTCTCCTAATTCTCCTAGCACCCTTCAATACTTCTCTGTTAGCTCCCTCCAGCATTCAAAACTTCTTGCCTTTGTTTCAGCAGAGTCCCAACCTCCCCCTCATTACAGCAATCTCTGTCTCTCATTGCAAAGATCATGCAGAAAGTCTTCCTTGACAGCTTTTTTAAAAAAACAACTCAGCATATCTTTGAAATCTATCAGTATTGTTGCATGCCTCAGTAGTTTGTTCCATTTTAATGCAGAGCTGGGTTGCAATATTAAATTATATAGAAACATACCCACTGGGTGTGGAGGCTCACCCCAGTAATCCAGACACTCTGGAGGCTGAAGCAGGAGGATCACAAGGTAGAGGCCAGCCTGGGCAATTTAGTGATACACTATCTTAAAAATAGCTGGGGATGTAGCTCAGGGTAGAGTGCCCCTGAGTTCAGTTCTCAGCATTGAGAAGAAGGAGAAGGAGAAGGAGAAAGAGGAAGAGAAGAAGGAGGAGGAGGAGGAGGAGGTTGTTTATTTCATTCTTCTCTTGTGCGGCATCTGGATTGTTTCTAGAACTTGACTAGTATGAATAAGCTAGGAACACTTTATACATCCTTTTTATAAATGTAAGTCAACCATGTTTTTCTTTTGTGTAAGTACCTGCAAGTAAATTTGAAGAAAACTGCTGTAAGTCTAAAAAAATGGCTCTTCAAAAATTTCCACACCCTAAACAATATATGATAGATTTTCAGTTGCTTCACATTTTACTAACATTTGATATGGACAGTCCTTTTAATTCTAGCTATTCTAAATAGATACATAGTAATGTCATATCAAGGATTTTAGTTGTATTTCTTTTAAGACTATACAAATACACTTTTTGTGTGTTTTCTTATTGCTAAAATTTCCATGTACTTATTCAAAAATACTAAATTGCACTCTAAAAATGCTAGTTCAAAGCTCTTGTCCATTTAACAAATTATTAGAATTTTTATTTATTTAGTGGCAAAAGCTGTTTGCTTGTGTATGTCTTTTGTTGGAAAAGTGTACTGTAAACATCTACTCTCAGAATGTGCTATACTGATACATTTTTTTAGGTTTTGTTTTAATGATCAAGTTTTACATTTTGATGATGTGTACCTTTTATCAAGATTTTACTTTTATGATTAGAGCTTTTTGAATTTTGTATAAAAAATTTTACCTGTTATAACTTTATGAAGATATTCAATATTTTGTTTTAGAAAAACAATACAAAATGAATTAAAATTTTAGACATGCACTCTGATCTATCTTGAATTAGTTTTAGTGGATATAATGAGTTAAGGGTCAGTATTTACTCTCATTCCTAGAAAAAGTGAGTCAAGTATCAGTTTGCTAAATAAATATATAAGTGCTACTGTTTTTTTTAATATTATGGGGTTTTTTTTACCCTGTGGTAAATGTCATGTCATATGAATAGTGATCTTTACCTTTATTCCTTGTTATTTATGTCTTTTATTTATTTATTTATTTATTTACATTATTACACTAGCAAAATTTTGAACCGAAACTCCTGACGGGTTCATTATTTTATGTGGAAAGCATCTAGTGTCAGTTGCAGATAAATTTTTATAGATTTCTTTCTCAAATTGAGGAATTGTCCTTCTTTTCTGAAAGTTAGTAAAAATACTTATAATTAGGTGACACAAAAACATGTTGAATGCTTTGTTATCTATTGAGATGACCGTATTACTTTCCTATTTTATTCTATTACTCTGGGGTCTTGCTTTGGTTTGTGTGTGTGTGTGTGTGTGTGTGTGTGTGTGTGTTACTGAGCCTTTTAATTTTTGTTATTTGGTGATAGGGTCTCACTAAGTTGTGGAGGCTAGTCTCAGACTTATAATCCTCCTGCCTCACCATCTCTGTAGCTAGATTACAGTCATGTTCTAGAATTCTGCTAAAGACTTTTGCATTTATATTCATAGAGACATGGGCTGTTCTCTCCTTTTTTCTTTATACTATGTTTATTGGTCTTGGTAGCTTGCATATTATTCTTATAAAACTAATTGAGATGTACTTCATAATACTCTATAATAGAGTTTGTATAGGATTGGCACAATCTTATTCCTTTAATATTCTAAGAAGTTAATCAAGGAAGTCATATGATCCTGGGATTTTCCAATGTGAAGACTTGTAATTTTCATTTCAACTTCTTTAATTTCCATGTCTCCACTGATACGCTTTATTTGTTCCCCTTCCAAAATGTTTTTCTTTAAAAACTGAATAAATTGGTAATAGTTGTTTTAAGTCCTATCTACTTATTCTTCCAATTTTCTCATTTCTTTTTTCTGAGTCAGTTTATTTTAGTTGATCTAATTCTGATGATAGCCCTCATTCTTTTTCTTCTGGTAATTTTTGATTGAAAGCCATTTTGTTAATTGTCTAGCTTTGTTGTGTTCTGTTTTGTTTGAATGTTTGAGCTTGTTATAGCAGGCTTTTAATTGACTTGAAGATAAGCTTGATACTTTTAGATCCTTTTTTCTTTTCAGATTTTCTACAAAGAGTCATAGGTAACATTTACTCTAAAGCTAAATTAATTTTACTACAAAGGTGTTTCTTCTATGTGTATCTACTGGAAACTTCTGGAGTACAATGAGCTTTCTGTATCTTAGCCAGTCAGAACTAAGTTTTGTCAATTTAAAGTCTGGTAAAGGCACTCTGGTACTTTCCCTTGTTCCCAGTGATGGCTCTTCTATAGTGCTCATTGCCAGCCACAGAGAGTCAATCTATGTATTTTAGCAAAGACTCATGGGATCTCTGTGTAGTTTCCAGGAGCTTCTCCGACCAGATCTCTTCTCTTTGGTAGCCTGCTCTGCTGTTTCTAGCTGATTTAACCTTTTGCCACAGGAAGACAATTGGGTTTAATTTTGATTGGCCTTCTGATTCCTTCTCATACTATAGAAGGTGATGCCTGACAGAAAGTCCTGGTAATCATAGGACTAACCTCTGTCCTTTACCTGCTCTCAAATGTCACAGGAATATGCTAGCTCTTGTCTACTGTCTAAAGTGTTATTTCATCTGCTTTGTTCAGTTTCATACATCTATCTTTTTAAAAACAGGTGAACTAAGTAACACTCAGATAATTTACCATGGCTGGAAGAGATAATGATACTCAATTCTTTTTTGATTCAAATAAATATCTTTCAGTTCACTGAAGCTGATGGTACCAAAGTATTGGAAGGGAGATAACTCCATGAAACCAAGTATTTTTCTGATTTGTCTGCGTAGCAACTGTACATCTTGACAGATTTTCACTTGTAGCTTATCACTTGGAAGTATGACAGTAGGTAGAAATAGAGAATGCAAACCTGACATTCATAACATTTATAAGCTTCCAGCAAAAAGGAAAAAAAAATAACGCTCCCCCTGTCTAATAGTTTGAGTGAACACCATTCCTTTTATAAGTTGAATTAAATTTGAGTGAGTGTGACTTTCTTTTCTTTTTTTTTTTTTTGGTTTTGTTTGGTTTCCCAATCTCTAATCAATGTTGAGTTGCTGTCACCTGTAAGCAACTAACTATGTTCTGATGTGGTTACACATTGTGAGCTGGATGAGATGGGTGAGGGAGGATCACAATTCCTTGATGTTTCTTCTTGTTCACTTGAGAGCTTGTCACATTTCCATCTCTAACCACTTTGGCTGAATGAGATTTAATTCAAAACACTTTTGCTCTTATTTTCTAAGCAAATTTAAGATTCTGTTTACTTATGTGTGCTCACTGGAGGTCATGCTGAAAAATGAACCTCTGAGTCTGCTAGCGAGACCATAAAATATGAAATGGTAATAGTTAAGCTCATAATCTATTATTCTCTTTACATGAAATAGTGCAACCCAGCATGTTCATTGAATTGAAGATTATAAACAACTTGCATAATGCCAAAAGAATGCTCTTTCAACTAAGAATTTATCACCAGAATGCTTGTTATATGTAATGTTTGCTTTGGAATTAGACATAAGAAGAAGCACAATATCATATTTAGCTGATTCTTCATCTTAAAAGACGTTTAAGAAAATAGGTGGCTCATAAGAAGGGGAAAAATACATTTTATGTAGTTTCATAAGCCTTTTCCTGAATGTTAATATATTCATGAATATCTGAAAACAACTAGATACCATGAACTATTTATATTATGTTAAATTTTTCCAAGGATGTAATATCTTATTGCATTGCTATAAAGCATACAATTTGATTATCTGTTTACAATATTACTTTCTCTCTCTTTTTCTCTTTCTCTCTTTTATCACTCTTTTTTTATTGTTGGTTGTTCAAAACATTACATAGTTCTTGATATATCATATTTCACACTTTGCTTCAAGTGGGTTATGAACTCCCATTTTTAGCCCATATACAGATTGCAGAATCACATCAATTACACATCCATTGATTTACATATTGCCATACTAGTGTCTGTTGTGTTCTGCTAACTTTCCTATCCTCTACTATCCCCCCTCCCCTCCCCTCCCCTCCCCTCTTCTCTCTCTACCCCCTCTACTGTCCTTCATTTCTCCCCCTTGTATTATTTTTCCCTTTCCCCTCATTTCCTCTTGTATGTTCTTTTGTATAACCTTGAGGGTCTCCTTCCATTTCCATGCAATTTCCCTTTTCTCTCCCTTTCCCTCCCACCTCTCATCTCTGTTTAATGTTAATCTTCTTCTCATGCTCTTCGTCCCTACTCTGTTCTTAGTTACTCTCCTTATATCAAAGAAGACATTTGGCATTTGTTTTTTAGGGATTGGCTAGCTTCACTTAGCAAAATCTGCTCTAATGCCATCTATTCCCCTGCAAATTCTATGATTTTGTCATTTTTTAATGCAGAGTAATACTCCATTGTGTATAAATGCCACATTTTTTTTAATCCATTCGTCTATTGAAGGGCATCTGGGTTGGTTCCACAGTCTTGCTATTGTGAATTGAGCTGCTATGAACATCAATGTAGCAGTGTCCCTGTAGCATGCTCTTTTTAGGTCTTTAGGGAATAGACCAAGAAGGGGAATAGCTGGGTCAAATGGTGGCTCCATTCCCAGCTTTCCAAGAAATCTCCATACTGCTTTCCAAATTGGCTGCACCAATTTGCAGTCCCACCAGCAATGTACAAGTGTACCCTTTTCCCCACATCCTCGCCAGCACTTGTTGTTTGACTTCATAATGGCTGCCAATCTTACTGGAGTAAGATGGTATCTTAGGGTGGTTTTGATTTGCATTTCTTTTATCACTCTTAAGTTACACTAACATGCAGACTTTAAAGCTACTTACCCCTCCCAATTTGGAACTGGTGTGAAAATTACATCATTTCAGCTGCTCAATGCTCCTGTTGGCTTACCCCAAATCAAAAACAATCCACAGACTACTTTATGTAGAAGAGTAAAGAAATAAATGCATTCCTTTGTGTTGTGAAGCAATAGAAATAGATGTTTTGTGATCAAAGAGGCAGGATAAATCAGATAGGTATTGACATTCAAAGTCCTTGCTATGATATTAATATTATAATATTAAGTTCTTATGTCATGAACACTAGAATTATTTGTTTACAGTGTTTACAAAGTATGTGGGTAGGCTGTTTAATGACTCTGAGCTGTAATTCCCACTGAAAGCCAGGCAACATGAGGGCACAGAGTTGGGTTTGTTTTGTTTTATATTCGCTACAAATGCCTGGTATGGAGACGGTGCTCACTCAGTCCCAACAAATGAATCAAGCAATCTGCAGAAGGAAAAGAATAAATGCTGGTTCATATGGACATGGGGAAAATGAAACAGAACAGTTAGGTGCAATATTTTCACAGTGAAGAATCCATTGCCAAACAAGTACTTACAAATGTCAGCTACACATAATGCACTGAATTTCCCTGTCTGAAGAGAGACTTGTTAATATTTCTAGACTTAGTATGCAGCTACCAATTTCCATAATAAATGTTGCTTTTTTGAGGAAAATTGACATTATTGGATACCCTGGTGAGAAAAATCATGGTTAATTGGCTTATTTTTTACTTTTCAATGTTAGAATCTGGCATGTTTGGAAGTACCATTTTGGGAGAATATCACACCAACATTGGACCCACGACCTTGTACTTCAGGTTTTAGTTGAGGCTCATCAGGTATCAACATACTCAGATACCCATCAATGTATCAGACCTCTATCAATAATTATATCAGAATAGATCACTTATCTCGAAATTCTTGAAAATGTCACAGAAATATCAGTTGGTAATTCCTGATTGTCATCTGGAATAACATCAATGCTATGTTACTAAACTGCTAAAATTCAGACTTAATCACACTTAAAACAAAAGAAAATAGGGTATTGTTCTGGAATGGAATTGAAGCCGACATTCACAAAATACTAGATAAAAATCCTGACTCCCACTGGATCAGGAAAACTGCTGCCCCTGGAGCAGGAGAATGTGGAGTTGTTCCTCCTTCCCCTCCCCACCTCCCAGATCCTTTTCTCTAAGCCCCAGGCCAGGCAGTGAGGGGGCAAAGGGAAGATAAGGGTTCAAGCTTCCATTTGTATCTTTGGCTTTCCAGACAAAATACAGTAATTGCTAGTCTACCCTTTCTCTTTTGTAGAGAAGAAAAATTCCTTATTTTTTGGTCAGAATAGAATAGATCTATATACTGAAAGAATCTGGAGGAAGAAAAAGAAAAGTCTGAGAGATGGACATTTGAGAAAATTTAAGGAGAATAAAGACAAGGATCTGAATCTTCTAGAATCAGAGAGAAGACATGAGATTTAATAAGCTTTCCTGACAGGCATTTGAGTCACTTTCAGAGGTGTTGAAAAGGTGATTACTAAGTATGTATCGTTGATGTGCCAATACTTCAAAATTTGGCCCTTCATACTCTGGGATTTATAAAAGAGATGTTTGTGTGTGTGTGGTGGTGGTGTTGGGGTCTTTGCACACACTAGATGAGTCCTCTACCACGTAACTATAGCCCCAGCTCAAAATACTTAAACAAAATCAAATCTTTACTGTTAATTGCAGAGTTTTGTTTTTGTTTTTTCAGTGAATCTGTCTTCAACTACTCGTTGTTCCGTTGTTAATTATTGAGTCCATTTGGGGGTTTAAAATCTCCAGAACTAGAAAGCCTAGGACCAAAGGTATGTCTTTCTTTCGAACTCACATGCTATGTCCTTTCATTTTCTGTTCTGTTTAGGGATGGCTTCTTTGTCTTGGGTTATACTTCTCTAACCTGTCTCCTGTAGCCTGGGTGGGGACAGATGGTTGTCATATAAACATACTTTTCAATGGAGAGATTTCCTTCCTCATAGAGTTTTTTTCTGAAAAACACATCAAGATGTGCACCCCCTTTAAGCTTTCATTTGTGATATTAAACAATGTTCTTTCTGTCATAGCAGTTTGGTTTTATTTTATGTTTTCATTTCATTTCACTTTACATTAGTGGTTTTCACTTTTGTGAGTGTCGGAATTATCTGGAGAACTTACTAAATCAGATGACTGGGTTCCCCCCCAGAATTTCTCATTAGATAAGCAAGTAATAGAGCCACAAGGGTGTGCATTTGTAATGACTACCAAGCCAGTGCTGGTGAGGTCGCTTGGATAAGATCATGATCACACGTGTTGGACAGGCTTGGGGCCAAGGCAGTCATTATTGCATAATGGCTCAAGATCATGATGTCTAAGAAAACCCTGGAAAGTCAAGCTTTGGAGGAAATTATGTCAACCTAAAATTAACCTTCACCCTTCCAAAAGAATGAATTTCCACATGATATCCTGTCCTATCTGAAGGAGATGGGGCTCAACACTATGATATAGAATAAAGGAAGGAAGGAAGGAAGGAAGGAAGGAAGGAAGGAAGGAAGGAAGGAAGGAAGGAAGGAAGGAAGGAAGGAAAGGAGGGAGGGAGGGAGGGAGAGTGGAAGGAAAACAGCACAAAGATGCTATTGTTAGTCTTTAGACTAATATGAGCACATTAACCACGCATTTCTTAACCCCTGTTTGAATCCAGTTGTTTATCAGCTTCTATCTACCTCTTGAAATGAAAATTCTCCTCCATTGGCTATTCATTCATATGAAGTACTGTTTCCTTTCATTACTCTGAAGCTACTCAATCCATGTTGCAAGAGGAGGAATTCTCATTTAACCCTTAAAACATTACACTTCCATGGAAAATGGTTTCCATCTACATCTTCTGTTAGCTCTAGGAATGCCTGGCAGTCTGAAATCATTGTTACAGGTAAGCATTTCATTGTGTCCACAGAAGGCCATAAACAACTATTGTCTGCGTCTTTTAAAAATGTTCAACTATCACAAGGACCTCTGTGTTCCACTTTATTCACCAAATCAGTAGTAGTAATGTTGCATTAAACTGAAGGAGGTACAGCTTTGTAGCTCACATTTGCATTTGCATTAACCAGACAGCAAATATTTTGCTCAACTGAGCCTTTTCTCTGAATGTGAAATGTAGAATGAGATTGGACGTCAGTGGGTGAAGACTGGAATAAAACAACACCAATACATGGAAAGTACTTTTGTTGTAATTTGGAGGATCCTGTTATTATGCAGAATATCTATAAAATTGCTTCTTAAATATTTTCCATATTTCATATTTTATTCAATTCCACTTCTGAGAGAATCACTGAATCATACAAGAAGATGAGCATCAAATGAGAATAATGCAATGCCCCAGTTTTACTTTGTATTTAGAAATGCTTTACAAGGACCATATTATGAAACTCCTAAAAGTTATGACTCAATGGTACCTAAGGGGGAAGGGCATAAACTCAACTGTTCAAAATCAACAATGCTCAGAGGAGGGATATGAATGATGTAAAGAAGGGTAAGAGGTAGGATTACCAAAACCATTAGAAGATATTGTTGAAGATATGAGAAGCAGAGCTAGACAGAGGGAAAGTTCTTTGCACTATAATTGCAACACAGCCCTCAGAGCAGCCCCTCAGGAATTCAGGAGCAGGGTGGCCTTTCAAAGTTGTCCTACCCTTGAGAACAGAACACTGGAACCCTATTTTTACTAGCCATTGGATGTTAGCTGTCCCTGGGAAAGAAGTGTGAATTTAGCCAGATAGCTCCCTTCACAGCAAGAAAATTTCTGATTGCCAGATAGGTTCTTAGCAGTAAACAGTCCTGCCAGTAGACAGGGGAATGAGTGCCTTGGTACCAATGTTGATCTGCACATAGTGGCTATTTCAGGACAGGGATTAGCAAACTATGGCTTGCAGTCTACCTTTGCAAGGCTCAGATGTTAAATTTAGTATTTTAAATGATGGTATATAAATCATACTTATAACATTAATAGCTAGTATTTTACAATATCTCTTGTTCTTTTGTAAATCTTACATGTAAGAACTTATGTCATCTACTCTGACAAGTATTATTCATTGTATAGATGAGGAAACCAAAGTTTCTAGATACCCTAAGCAATCAGATTACAGTACTGAGTGCATTAGCTGAAATTTAACCCCAGGGAGTCTTGTTATGCTCATAAGACTTTCTGCCAAGTTCTCAGGAAGTTTTATGGGAGAATAAAACCTCATTTCTACCATGATGATAAGTACCACTAACTGTGAACTACAATAAATCTCAATGTTATTTCTCTGATTTGGAGACCTATGTTACAAGAAGAAATATATGTTCAACTAACAATTATGGAGTATCACCAACAAAAATTTTGTAAAATGTGTTTTCTGTTTTGATTCGTAGTTAACTACACAGTATCCCCAATTTTGCCCCTTGGTCCCCAAACCAAAAACTAATTACTATATGAGCCTTTATAGAAAATCTTGTCAGAGATGAAAGGAAAGACTTAGTTTATCATAATCCTAGGTCACCCAACACTGATGAAAATTGTGGAGTCCTTTGTATCTATTTTATAATTCCGATTTACAGATGGCTTGAGCCTCAGGCGAGCAGAAGAAACATCCTACTTAACATGAATGAGCACCTATTTAAATGTAATCAGCACAAAAATGAACCTCAGATTTGTTTCTTATTATTGAGAATACAGTTGAAACTAGGGATTCAGGCAATGTGTGGCTGCCTGGAAATTATTGTACAACCCATAAAAATCAGAGTACACTTTAACTGCCTGAGGAGCCCCTGCAACAACATTTAGTGAAATAAGCAGCATACAAAGTTGTACGTAGAGCCCCATCTCAAATATACAATTAGGCAACTTTGCTTTTCTATATTTTCATTTTTTCTTTTGTAATTAAAAGGAGATTTCTGAGCTTATTTACCCATTTCTTGTCATCGAGATACATATTAAGATACAGTTTCTTAATACCACTACCTTCAAACCTCTCAGGTAGAAAAGGAACCTGGTTTTTCTCTTCCACCTCTATTCCTGCACAAAAGACACATTGTGCCTTAGAGGATGCCCAGTGGATGCCAGATGGGATACCAATAGACCTCCACTTTTCTGAGACACATTCTCTATAACTGCTTTAAAATTGATTCAGTGAAAGACCCTTTCATGAATGAAAATCTGTAGTTATTGGCAAAGTCTCTGGTCATTGTGGAGTGCTGTGCTTCCCCAGAGATGCCCTGACACATTTGTCCCATGCGTAAGATCCTGCTGAAAGTCACCATATCTGCCAATTTCTCAAATTGACACTGGTGCATGTACACGTGTGTGTCTGGACATTTGTACACACATAAGAGAGTGGAGGCAGATGGCTTTGGGGAAAAGCCTATCTATGTTTAGCTCTGCAAAGCGTTATCAAGTCATTCTGCATTGTTTATACTAAAGCATGAACACATTCAGGATCTTTTAATTATTCCCCTTTCTTTTATTCCAGAGAACAACAACAATAACAACAAAAATCATCTCCTTTGGGACAAAAAATTTGTCTTCTCTCAAGATTATGAAATTTCCATTTTATTTGTTATGGTTTAAGAAAAGGATGCAGCATAGGTTGTGGCACAGTTGTAGAGCACCTGCCCATTGCACACAAGGACCTATCACAACGAAACTAAAAGAGAATAGTAAGAAGAAAGAAAATATGGATCAGATTCCCACTGCAAAATATGCCTGGGCTATTGAAAAATTCATTGCTGTCCTGTTTTTGTATTTATCCTCATTATTATTGCTGTTATTACTATAATGCTATTGGCAGACTATTAAAAATTGGAAATGCAAAGTAGGATAAGACTTTGCTTTTATATAATGATAACACACTGACATAAGCAAGACACTGACTGATATTGATGTAGAACAATAAACCACCATTACCCTTTAGATTCTTACTGGAACATACTTTGGGCATAATTGTAGTAATTTGTGCATAATCTTCAACTCAGTAAGTAGGCTGTGCTACAATAAATCAAGTAAAAGAAATTTAATGGATTGCCATTTGTGCTCTAAGTGTTCACGTTTATCTGCTAAGATTAACATTTTAATGTATTTGATATATTAAAGACATGGTGATTTTCAAATTGCTCTCTTGCAAATATGCAGAAGTTATTAAAACTCACATTGAAGTAAATAACCACCGGTGAGCTTGCTGTGACAGCCGTAACACATTTGACACCTTTTCGAAGCACTCCATGTTCTTTTATAATCTTGCCTCTGCCGTTCCGACTTACTTTATTTTTTTGTTGGGTGAGGGAGAATATCATTTAGTTCTCATCTTTCTAGTTAATCATTTACTCAGATGCAGCAAAAGATCATTTCTTCTGTGAGGTTTTCCAGTTTTACTAAACAGAACTATTTTTTGCAATTTTTTCCTCCCCTGGTATCTAAGACATATCTCCATTAAAAAACAAAAAAAATCAAGTTGGAGATGTTATCACGTCATTGTTTAAAGTGCATGCAAATTGATATGGAATTTAATAACTTTTTATAAATATATTCTATGTTCTTTATAGATGCAGATAATGCTTCAGGAGATATACTTCCTCCACAGAGGAAAAAGGGTAAGTATATCAGAGGTGGCTGAAGCTAAGTTAACACAGTGACTATATTGAAATACCTCACACAAGTGACCTGAACCTAGGAGAAGCATAGCAAGGATATATCCGATATATCCGTAATCTCCTATCATAAAACCTCATAGCATCCAGGTTTGCTCACCCCTCAGAGACAGGATTCCACTGTGATCATAAAGTAAAAGTGAAATAATAAAACAGACAATATCCCTGCATTCCCATAATTAGTGGGTTGAAGTTTGGTCAGATCCTTCCCAAAGTCCAAGAAGCCAGGATAATGAGTTGGTGTGGGCGGGGTAAGACAAATGAATCCCAGAGAGGGCACAGGAAGGAAGGGAAAGGGGAAACCTGAGAAATGGAACTGGCAGCACACTATGTGTTTCAGACATCTGGATGGCTGCTTTGTGTTGTATTCACCTATTCAGCATCCATAAACTCTCTGAAAGATAGCTATTATTCCAGCTTTTAAATTGAGAAAATAAGGTTCCAAAAAAATTAAAAGATTGTGTTCAAGGTAATACAGTAAGTAAGTTTCAGAGCTAGGTTGTAGCTTAGAAATTTGTAGATTAAATGAATTTGTTATTTTCACTGGCTTCGACTATTTAAAAAAAAATCAGGAGGCAGAACTCATTGATTTCATGATTTGTTTAAAAGACAGAAAAATTTAGACTATAGTCCAAGAATAGTGCTTTATCCAAAACTCCAAATTCAATAGAACATGGTCTCTTAAATATAACTTGAATTATGGTATTTATGTGTTTTCATTAACAACATAACCACAGAATGTAGGCAAGGATTTAGTTATTCAAGATATACATTTTAAGAAGCAAAGAAAGACAGCAAATTTCTTAATTCAGACTCATTGATTGCTTTATTAATATAAATACTACTAAACCTATTCATTTCTATAAATAACATGGCTCTTTATTTCTGATAAAGTTTTTATTTTTAGAAAAGTATTCAAATCAACTAGTTTTATCATTTTTAAAATGGGATTGATGGTACTATTTATCTAGCCTAGTTATTATCAATGTAAAAATATTCAACATGCTGTAACAAAAACTAGCATACTGGTGGTTTATTGTGTCTCTCTCCAAACAATTAGAAAGTCAATTTTCCTGTGCACTTTCTGTATTTATTGAATTACACATTAAAGAAGTTGTTGCCAAGCAATAATTTAAAACAACAGCACAAGGGCCTCCCCTTGCTAAGACGTGACGCCTGGCATGATGTAGTAATTGGAAAAGGAGTTGAACTTAATGACCAATGACTTCTTTAAGCAAAATGAAAAATCTATGAGCATAAAAACACTATAGAGCTCTGGGAAAAAAATAAAGAGAACCAAAGCTGATATTGAAATATTGTAAGGGCATGCTACCAAATTGAACACCTTCATCTGTATGCACATATATGCTCATACACACACGTGCTCACACACACTCACACATCTGCACACAGCATGTCACTCTTTCACATCATGAAGTTTAAAGCAGAGATGCATGTGAGCACTTAATATGTAAAGAACTGAAACCAGGTCTATAGACTTTGTACATGTAAATTCAATCTTCAAAGAATTTGAATAAATGAAATCATGGTTTTGAAACTCTTAATTTGCTCTTAATGTATTTCCCCCACAAAATTTCAAATGTGACTAAGTCAGGGGAAAATTTTTGAGGCAGAGGGTAAATTATTAGGGACACATGTTGATCTAAACATAGCCATCTTGGTATAAGAACATATGATGAATTTTGGAAATAGATTAGATAAGACAAAATGCTTAGATCACTTTTTAAAAATACCCCTCAGTCCCACAATCCAGATACTTAAATGCTAAATAAAATATAAGATTTTAATATTGGTCTTATCATGCCTTGTTGATCATTATTTTCCTGAGCTAACTAAACTGGACTTAAAATTTTAAATGCTCTTAGTTTTAATTTTAAAGGCACTAAAAGTGATAAGTATATAATGTAGAAAACATTCTTCTCCTGTCTTCTTGGGGTATGTAAAATACTGTGTTTCCTTAGCATTTGTGGACGATACATCGGTAACATAAAGAATAAACATACTTACAGTGTAAAAAAGAGCTAATGTGAGTTGTAATGAAATTTAACAGATGAAAGCTCCCATTAAATTTTGTTTATAAAGTGTTGTCCTGCATCTGATAGTGAACTTCTATAGAAATCATTTTTTAGTGGAGCAAAGATGTGACAGGAGAGAAGTGCAATAGAGTGTGCCTAATTCATTCCAATTCACAGAGTAATGCATTTCAATTCACACAGCGATGCATTCTAGTCTCCAACATGAGAATCCAATCTAGTTGATGCTTACTAGAGTTGAAACAAACTCACAGCACCAGAAAACTGACAATGTCTATTCTGCTAAATAGAGAAATATTTAAATATTTTTTCAATATTTTCTAAGATTGGACATTTCTTATTTACTGAACTATATACATCATGACAGTAGACCTGTACTGCACACCATCTATGACAATAGTCTTTGATGTCTGAAGGCTTCTACTATTTTCATAATAATTAAAAAAGCTTAGGAGTCAGCTTCTGGTGCACATAGGGTTTTCTGGAACAGGTTTAAAAGCCTAATTATAGTCAGATGTTTGAAGCTTCTGGAAACCAATTTAGTGTTTACCATGAGCAACTGGCTTGCCAGTATTAGAAACCTCCTCTGGAAATATATTATCACATATAATTCCAGTCATTAAATGTTATCATGAATCTTTAACAGTTTGGTTTAATGTTAAACATTACTTCTTTAGATTCATTGTTTATTTTCCATCTTTTATTCATACTCAGATTATTTTGAATTCATTCTCAAATTATACCTGGGAATTACTGTCTGCACATGAAATTCCTATTTTCCAAATTGGAGAAAAATTAAATCTAGGAAGGGCATTCTGAAATTGACTAGTACTTGCTGAGAGCTAGAAAAGAATTGGAATTCACATGATTCTGGCCCTGGCAAATGAGCTCATGTTTTCCCATGAGATGGAAAAAAAAAAAAAAAAAAGTTCAGTAAGAAGAGCTTCATAAAATCTGCTAAAGGGAAAGAAAGGAGCCGTGCACCAGTCCTGATGCTCATCTTCTCATTGAAGAAGACAAAATCAGGTCAAAGGAAAGGTGGATCTATTTCAACATTTAAATATATCTACCCTTTCCTTGAAAGCTAATTTATTTTGCCTGCAGGCTGGATGGAGACACAAGCCTCTGATTCCTTTCATCCATTTGTCACATGAGAAGTCCTTATGAGAAGGATAGGGAACATTCCTTAGATGGATGCTGTATGATTCTACCCAGGATGCCATGTGCCTAACAGCCACTACTCAGCCTTCTCCAGCATTCCTTCCATTTTACAGGTTGGTACATGAGAAATGAAAATGGTTACTTGACTTTGAAGGTCACCAAAGAAGCTCCAGTTCAGTCAGGATTTACACACAGTGAATGTGCCTTATAAGTGGCTTTCCAATTTGAAGGCTATAGTTTCTTTGGATTATAAACTAGACATTAAAATAGTAAAAACTCTTAAGAAATTTAATTAGAGTAACATCCTGCTTGTTAAATTACATGGATTTAAGATACAATGTCACTTTCAGCCAATCTTCCCAATATACAATCTTCTGGGTAATTATAGTGTATTTCATAATTAAAATGCCAATTTGAAGTTAAACTATTCTATTGTGTCAACAGTAGACTGAGCTAAGTGTTATCACTTCTGCTTTAACGGAGGAAGAGGTTATTCTATGTTCATTCAGCAAACATTTCTTGAGGCGTTATAATCCATCATGAAATATGCAAGATATTGGGAACAGAAGCAGGTATAAGACAAGAACTGTGACCTTGCAGACCTTCAGGAGAGATATACAAGTAAAGCCACAGTTACAGGACAATGTGGTAAGGATACTAATAGAGATGTAATTAATGAACTGTGGAAGTATGATTCAGTGTGCCTATCTCAACAAAAGAAGTGATGGTGATCTACTCAGAAAATGTGACTAGCTATTACCTCATGCATTCAACTATGATGTAAAAACCACCTACCAAGTGTTAGGAATGAATATATCTGAGGAAATGCAATAGTGGGAAAAATAAACAATTATTTTCCTTCACGAAGCTTATGCTACAATAAAGAATACCGAAAAGAAATACTAAGCAAAGAAATGTATAATTTTATAAAAGGGAATTTAGAAAAAATGTATTTTTTCGCTGTTAAAAGGGATAAATACTAATAGACCAGACTGATCAACTCTGAGGAATACATATTTAAGCATATCTCAAGATTGGGATGAATTAGTGATGGTAAGGTAGGAGAGAATTTATGTCCAGGCAGAGGTAGCAACAAGCAAATAATTCCTGTGGCAGAAATGAGCATGTGGTCTGAGACCACTATGGCATGGCTGTGTTATGGTCTAATGCAGGAGGCCGTAATTCTCAATAAGTCTTTAGAAGATGTCGAGCAAAAAAATGACGTGGTCTCATTTAGAGTAAATATAACCACCCATGACTTCTTCTCAATTGACACAAATGTACAGCAATAAAATCATTATCAGCAGTCTAAGTGATTGGTGCACAGGCTGTAGGGGCTTGCTACCTGTGCCATAAATCTGGTATATAAAATGACTAAGGTGACTACAATATAAATATTAATTGTGCCCACAGCGCAGATTTGTGGGAAGAAGCCTAGAGGGAAACTTCAGAGATATTTTAGCAATTCTAGAAATAAAAATGTGAATAACTATTTCTCTCTATGTAGAGAAGTCTGGTAATAAGGAATATGGACTTATAGTCAGGGAGAAACAGGATTTGTCAGTTAAAAGTTGAGACATATTGGACAAGTGTCTAACCTCTATGAATTGTAGATGCCTAATATCTGAAATAAAGGAGATGATAAATTTGTGATGATTAATACATACCAGTTATAAAATTTACTATACAAGATATCCTAGAATATATTAAATGTATACTCAGTTGTAGTTTTTTTTATAATTTTTTAGGCACAGAATACGAATATAATTTTCACATATATCTTCAACCGTTCAAGTGTCTCTGGTGATGTAGATGCTCTTATTTAACACATATTTAAAATGAATGTGCTCTGTTCCTGGCACCATGCAATGAATAGTGGGGAATAAGACATAATTGCAGTCCCAGGAACTTAGGTTTTAATAAAATCATGATAAACACTATAGTAAAAATAGGCACGGTGTGGTGTAAGAACATAAATAAGAGTCATCTAATCAAGAACTGTGAGAAAGGACTGGGCCTGTAGCTCAGGGGCAGAGAATTGCATAACACACGTGGTGAGACACTGAGTTCCATCCTTAGCACCACATAAAAATAAACAAATAAAATAAAGGCATGCTGTCTACTTACAGCTACAAAAAAAAAAAGTTTAAAAAAATTATGAGAGGGACTGGGGATGTGGCTCAAGCGGTGGTGCACTTGCCTGGCATGCGCAGGGTGCTGGGTTTGATCCTCAGCACCACGTAAAAATAAAATAAAGATTTTGTGTCCACCGAAAACTAAATATTAAAAAAATTCTCTCTCTCTCTCTCTAAAAATAAATAAATAAATAAATAAATAAAATACAAATTATGAGAAAACTTTTCCTGGAGAAATCCCTCAGCATGAGTAGGAGGGTTCTGGTTAAAAGTAAGAGGAAGGAGAAGAGGAAGAAAAGATTTGCGTCAGGAAGTAGCAATCTGAGATGTACTTAGAAGCTGGGTATAATTTAAGTGAGTTAGTGAACCTGTGAATCAAAGGCATCAATTGTAAAAACAGAGCCCCATTTGTGATATGCAGTATCCAAAGACAGTCACCATGAGTTTTTCGTGTGAAAAGATTATGTGGTGGTACATAACAAATGAAAGAGTCCTTTCCTATCTTGTCATGCTATGAGTGACCACTGAAGGTACCATATGGAAGAGAAGAACCACCACACTGAGCCCTGCCCAAATTCCTGACCCACAGAATTAGAAAAGAAATAAATAATCAATATTAAGAAAAAATGTTTTGGAGTGAGTTTGTTACACAGTTGCATATAACTGAAAGATAATTTGTTGCCTCTAAGTGCAGGGCAATTATAACAATTATTAAATGTATGGAATGACTTTGAGACTGAGAAGCAGAATAAAGGAGATTGGTAATGGAGGTTGGAAGTGTGGTGTACCCTTAAAGGTTCAGAAAAGGGAAGGAACTGTCTTATATATGGTAGAAAATTTGGCAGAGTTGATCAACTAAAGGAAAGTGTAAAGTAGAAAGTTGTGGATGTTGGTAATGTGCAGGATGGCTTTGTTTCACTGCCTCTATTGAGGTTTTGTAAGAAAGAGATGAGCTATAAGAAGTGAATATTTACTTTTCAAACATGGTTAGAGAAATTATATCTAATCTAAAACTTGTGGGATTAGACAATAAAACTCTCAATTGGGGGCTAATCAGAGAATGAAGCATTCTAAAAGATAGAACCAGTCATATGGTAAAGAGCAGATAATGATTGTGGTTCTAAGATTTCTGAAAGACTCAAGCCAGTTGTCTGAAGGAAATTGTGCCATAGTAGTCTGACTGTCAGCTCAAAAGAGAGACAGACTTGTTACAAGATATACGTATGTGTGCTTTGTACCTGACAGTGTGCACTAGGGTAACATGCATAGGAAATACATTTTTATTGGTTTTATTTTTTAAATACATGACAGAAGAATGCATCACAATTCTTATTGCACATATAGAACAATTTTTTTTTCATATCTCTGTGTGTATATAAAGAATGTTCACACCAATTCATGTCTTCATACATATACTTTGGATAATGATGTCCATCACACTCCTCCATCATTGCTAACCCCCTGCCCCCTCCTTTCCTCTCCCACCCCTCTGCCCTATCTAGAGTTCGCCAATTCCTCCCATGCTCCCTCTCCCTACCGAACTATGAGTCAGTCACCTTATAGCAGAGAAAACATTCGGCATTTGTTTTTTTTGTTTTTTTTTTTGGGGGGGGGATTGGCTAACTTCACTTAGCATTATCTTCTCCAACTGCATCCATTTACCTTCAAATGCCATGATTTTATTCTCTTTTATTGTTGAGTAATGTTCCACTGTGTATATATGCCACATCCATTCATCTACTGAAGGGCATTTAGGTTGGTTCCACAGTTTAGCTATTGTGAATTGTGCTGCTATAAACATTGATGTGGCTGTGTCCCTGTAGTATGCTCTTTTTAAGGCCTTTAGGTATAGACCAAGGAGAGAGCTTGGTCAAATGGTGGTTCCATTCAAAGTTTTCCAAGGAATCTCCATACTGCTTTCCAGATTGATTGCACCAATTTACAGTCCCATCAGCAATGTGTGAGTGTGCCTTTTTCCCCACTTCTTCGCCAACACTTATTGTTGTTTGTATTCTTGATAGCTGCATTCAGACTGGAGTGAGGTGGAATCTTAGAATAGTTTTGATTTGCATTTCTCTAATTGCTAGAAATGATGAACATTTTTTCATATATTTGTTGATTGATTGAATATCCTCTTCTGAGAAGTGTCTGTTCAGGTCCTTGGCCCACTTATTGATTGGGTTACTTATTTTTTGGTGTTTAGCTTTTTGAGTTCTCTATATACCCTAGAGATTAGTGCTCGATCTGATGTGTGAGGGGTAAAAATGTGCTCCCAAGATGCTCTCTACTTACCTCACAGATTGTTTCTTTTGCTGAGAAGAAACATTTTAGTTTGAGTCCATCCTATTTATTGATTCTTGATTTTAATTCTTGTGCTATAGGAGTCTTATTAAGGAAGTTGGGGCCTAATCCCACATGATGGAGATTAGGGCCTACTAACATAGATGCAAAAATTCTCAATAAAATTCTGGCAAATTAAATCCAAAAACATCAAAAAGATCATGCACCATGATCTAGTGGGATTCATTCCAGGTATGCAAGGTTGGTTCAACATAAGGAAATCAATAAATGTAATTCATCACATCAATAGACTCAAAGATAAGAATCATATGATCATCTCAATAGACACAGAAAAAGCATTTGACAAAATACAGAACCCCTTCATATTCAAAACACTAGAAAAACTAGGGATAACAGGAACATATCTCAACATCTTAAAGGCTATCTACACTAAGCCCCAGGCTAATATCATTCTAAATGGAGAAAAATTGAAGGCATTCCCTCTAAAAACTGGAACAAGACAGGGATGCCCTCTTTCACCACTTCTATGTAACATAGTCCTTGAAACACTGGCCAGAGCAATTAGACAGATGAAAGAAATTAAAGGGAATACATATAGGAAAAGAAGAACTTAAATTAACACTATTTGCTAACGATATGATTCTATACCTAGAAGACCCAAAAATCTCCTCCAGAAAACTTCTAGAACTAGTAAATGAATTCAGCAAAGTAGCACATTATAAAATCAACACCCATAAATCCAAGTCATTTCTGTATATCAGTGACAAATCCTCTGAGAGGGAAATGAAGAAAACTACCCCATTTACAATAACTTAAAAAAATACTTGGGAATCAACTTAAAGAAAGAGGTAAAAGATGTATGCAATGAAAACTACAGAACCCTAAAGAAAATCCCAATAGTGTTCCTCATAGAAACAGAAAAAACAATCATGAAATTTATCTGGAAAAATAAGAGACCCAGAATAGCTAAAACAATCCTTAGCAGGAAGAGTGAAGCAGGTGGCATCACTATATCAGGCCTTAAACTATACTACAGAGCAATAGTAACAAAGACAGCATGGTATTGGCACCAAAACAGACAGGTAGATTAATGGTACAGAATAGAGGACACAGAGACTAAACCCACAAAATTACAATTATCTTATACTAGACAAAAGCACCAAAAACATGCATTAGAGAAAAGATAGCCTCTTCAACAAATGGTGCTGGGAAAACTAGAAATCCATATGCAACAAAATGAAATTAAACCCCTATCTCTGATACACAAAAATCAACTCAAAAAGGATCAAGGACTTAGGAATACAACTGGAAATACATTTTTAAGAGATATGTACAGATGAAAGTACCAATAGCTTAGACTAAAGAGATAGAAGTACTTCATTGGGACCCCACTCTTCTAAAACTAAGAACCAAGTTAGAAAAGATATCCAGCTGTGAAATCAATTCATTATCTTTTTTTTTTTTTTAATGGAAGTGTCAGGGGGAAATTTCAGTAACCTCTAGGTATACAGAAGTATTCTTAGGAAGAGAACTGGGACTCAAAAATGAACATTTGGAAGCCCTAGAACAACCTAGATAGAGATGAGCATATAACTGATCTCAGGACTACTATGAGATAATGCCACAATGCGGTGAGAATTTTCAAGGTGAGAGTGAAGATATTTTTCAAGGAGGAGGAATATAAGTTACTGTGGACACATATTGTAAAATATTTACAACATATTTGTGAATCTTTTCTTTCCTGTATATGGAATATACTGTGACCATAAAGACAGGGAGACTACATTCTTTTCTCTGAAACAGAATGCAAGAAGTGGCATTAGAAGTTACCATATTTCAGTCCCAAGATTAATCTTTAAGAAGCTTAACAATTTCTTTGTTTTGAAGATGTAATGAACCACAATCCATAATTTTGTGAGAAATTGCTAGCTAGCCATCTGTAAAAACTACTTAGGGGAGAAATGATTGAGACCTTCTTAGGTCTTAGGTCTTCCAGTCCCGCTCCCTGACTACGTGAAACCAGCTAGCAAGTAACCCTGGCCAATAGCTTGTGGAGTAGAATTGCCTATCCCAGCTGAGAACAAGTTCTAATGTTGAAAATAGTTATGAATAATAAATGCTGTTTCAAGCTGCTAAAATTGAGGGAGATTACTGTTTAGCCCTAGAAAACTAACACAACTGCTAAAAGGTGGGAGGATTGAGAGCATGTTGGCATTGAAGGAGTTAAAGCAAAATATGCAGAATAGGTAAATATTGATTATTTCAAGATGAAATCACTTCAGGACTTGTAACTTGAAAGGAACATTTGACCTGGCTTTCACTCCATGGAGCAAGCCAGGAATATTCTTTTGGGAAAGACAACCTTCACACACCAAGATTGGAAAACAGCCTTGATCACCACTAGCTGATAATCAGGGCAATGGGGAAATTAAATTTATTAAATTAATAAGATTTTATGTTTTTCTTTTGTTAATCAGCTCTTGTGTTAATTGGGATTCTTTATCCAGCCAAAGCCCGCATAAGAATTAAAGAGGGCAAAAGAGTTCTTTTTCTTTCCCCTACAGTGTTTGTATGTTTTTTTTGTTGTTGTTTATTTGTTTGTTTGTTTTTGTTTTTTATCTCTCTCTCAGAGACTACAACCACAATCATAAGAAACTGCTATTTTAAAAAGGGCACAGTGGCACACACCTGTAATCCCAGCACCTTGGGAGATTGAGACAGGAAGATCCTGAGTTCAAAGCCAGCCTCAGCAAAAGCGAGGCACTAAGCAACTCAGTGAGACCCTGTCTCTAAATAAAATACAAAATAGGCTGGGCATGTGGTTTAGTGGCCAAGTCCCCCTCGGTTCAATCCCTAGTACCCAAGAAAGGGGAAAAAGACATTCTTCAAACTGGCTTAAAATTAAAAGTCGTCCAAATCTTCATCAACAAGAGAATGGATGTGTAAACTGTGGTAAACCAATGCAATAATAGACTATATATATAACCAGCTGTGGCTGCAACTGGGAGCATGAGTGCATCTTACAGACAGCTACAACTGAGTGAACTGGATAAAAGCATAACATTTTGAATTATTTCATTCAATCAAGTCAGAAGTTAGAATAATGGTTTCTCCTCCAGCATCGGGTATGTACTGAGGAAATATGTACAGATGATTGTATCTGTTAAAAAATTAAAATTACTAAAAATATTAAAAACTTTTAGGATGTTGACGGCATTCTAATACTTCATCTGAATTGTATATTTAAAGTTTGTAAATTGTACCTGTGTTATACCTGATTAATTTAGGAGAAAAACTGTTTTAAACATCAAAATGCTAAGCAAGTAAAAAACACAACAAAACCAAATCAAAACAAAGGCACCTTTCTCTTGAATGGCATCATGGGTCAATGCACACTCAGAGATAGTTTTGATTTGTCTAAGCCCACATTTCTAGGGAGCAGTAAAACTCGAATCTTCTCATTCTCAAATATTTGTTTGTAGTACCTATGCTATGCAAGTTTGTTTTGTTTTGTTTTCTTCCTTTCTTTTTTCTTTTTCTTTTCCGGCTACTTTACTGCATTTTCCTGAAAGAGAGAACTTAGATCAGATGAATTTCCAAAAATTTAATGCTCTCAAGTACTGAGAAATGGTGGGATTTATAAAGTCAGCATTTTAGAGAAACACAATATTGAAAGATTGTAAAGATACATGAGTATCAGCCGAAGTACTTTGTCCAAGCCATTTTTTGTAGGGACCACACCTTATAGAGAAGCTGTGCTTCTTTGCATAGGACCACAACAATGGCAAAAACTGAAAATCACCTTGATTATTGCTGATAGTAGACCTTTCTCTGACCTGACATTTTAGCAGGACCATCTAAATGTTGTGAGTATTACAGAAAGCATATCCATGATCTGAACTGATTTTAGTTCACAAGAGGTTCCATTTGTTTTTATTGAGGTTAATGGATCTGTGAATACAGATCCATTAACCTCGGAATTTTTAAATGTTAAATCAGCAGCTTTAAATAAATGTTAACGTGAGACACCAATTACTGATACTGTAATACCAAATAGAGGGTGAGATTTGGAGCATTGCCTAGGAAGAATATGTTAAAAATTCTGAACTCTTTTATTAGCAAGATAAAAATGATGTAAAGATATTAATATTTTGTTGGGTCAAAGCCAATAAAAGTAAATTATTCCCCCTTTAAAAAATACATTTAGCAAATAGCTGCATAGTCTCTATAAGACTTTATGTTTCTAAACTTTCATGGGATTATGGTTATTGTTATTAATGTTACCATTACTACCCTTGCAATGCCATTACTACATTAAAGAATTGATTTACTCAGATCTTATGGCTGTAATTACCACATGCACTCAGGAAAACTGTGCCTTGCAAGGATACACATGGCTCCTTGCTAGAACAGTGGTTTTGCACACAGTTGTATGCAGACTAGTATTGAGATTTATTTTGCTGTTATCTTAAATTATTTTGTACCCATAGTGGAATTGATATTTAACCTCTGTTTTTGTGGTCAGGATTTCATTACAGTAAAGGCATTTGAATCAGTTCAACATGTATTTCCTGGATGCTTCTCATGAACCTAGACCTAGTCTCATGTAATACTCCTGGTCTCTAGGGAATTCCCAGAATTTGGAATAAGTGTTCCTGGTTCATATTTAGCTCTGTCCAGTTGCTGAAAAGTCATGTAGTTTTTTTTTTTTTTCATACCTCAATTTCTTCATTTGCTAAACTGGTATATTATTTATTGCATGGAATTTTTACTGAGATTTCAATGATAATATTATTAACACTACATGTCACATATAAGTAATACAGCACAAAGGACACATATACTAAAGCAACATGCTTATTTTACAAAAGTGCTTAAAAACTGATCATTAGAGAACTCTAAAATACCATAGAAAGCAATTTTTTGTTTGTGTATGATATTAGGATAGAAAATATTACTTTTATCTACAACAATGCTCTTTGTTGATGCAATTGAATTTCCACAGTATCACTGGTTATAAAATAATTTTGTTGAATAAAATAGAATGCATCATAGAGTCTTAGAAAAATGGATATTCAACAGCTTTAGAATTGCATTAATTCTGTTTGTTAGGTTGTCTTTATGGCCCAAAAGATGCTTTATTTTGTAAATGTTGCTTATATGTTTAAAAAGAAAACATTCTTTGATTTTGTTTTGTTTTGTTTTCTTTCTTTTTTTTTTTTTTTTTTTTTGGTATTAGGGATGGAACCCAGGAACATTTAACCATTGAGCACTTCCTTAGCCCTTTTTAATATTTTATTTAGAAACAAGGTCTCACTAAGTTGCTGAGGTTGGCTTTGAACTCAAGATCCTCCTGACTCAGGCTCCAAAGCCTCTGGGACATTCTTTGAATTTTGAATATAAATTCTCCCTCTGTCAACACATACATGCACACACACACACACACACACACACACACACAATGTTCAAATCTTAAATATCTATGTATCAATTCTAGCACTAATATTAATTTAAAATATATGAAGTGTATAGGTCAAACATTTCATATCTCTTAATTTTACCTGATCTATTTCTACAAATAGTACGTGAAAATTTTGAACAACAATGGTAGATTTATGTATGTCCAATTCTGAGTGTTGAAGCTTTATTTATTTTGGGTATATACAAGTTCATGTTGATTTATAGACTATTATTCTTTAGTCTTTCTACCAGAATAACATATACTCTTTGACCTTTTGAATTATTTTCCTAAGTCACATTCTTTTATATTAGATAGTCACTAATGTTCTCCATAAGCAGGTACTTACCTAGAACATATTTGACAAAAATTTATGTCTTTTTAAAAATATATTGGAGATGACCTGCTGTTAGATATTGCTTTTATTTATATATTTTCCACCTACTCTGAGAGACTAAGTGTTCTCATTGGCTAATCTGACTTATTTATATGCACAGTATTTCTGCTGATTTAAAACCCATCTCTCTGTCCTTAATTGTAGCCTTCTGAAAAAGTTTCTAAATTTGATCTTTCACTGACTAATTTATGTTTTATCTGTACTCTTCCAGATACACAGGTCAATAATTGCATTCTTTCTGTAATTATTATATTTCCCCTATTTCCCATTGGTTCCCTTTACCAATTTTTTCTCATTTCTTATTGTTATTATTTACCCTTCCCCACTTTACATAGTATGTATCATGTTAAATTCTCAATCTCCTGTTTAAATAACTACTCCTCTGAGATTGTGCATTTTGACATCTTCTTTTATGTCTTCTGCTTCCTAGGAGTTTGGTTATTCTGGCTGGGATATATGTCTACTGTGATTGTTGGCTATTCTGTCCTTATATGGTGTACCTGCAAAGGGCCAAAGTCCAGGCTCTAGTCTACACTCATTTTGGTAAGTGTAAAGGGAAGACTAAAGCCATCATTTAGATCTTCAGTGTCCCAGTGGTCTATGTGTTAAAAAAGAAGGTCCCAGTTGATTCTTCTGGGAAGTGCTAAACCTTCCATAGTGGGACCTTGTGGGAGGTCCTTAAGTCACTGGGAGTGTGCCCACAAAGGGGACTGTGTGACGCTGGTTCCTGCTCTCTCTCCTGCTTCCTGGTTGATGAGGTGTGGGACTTTGCTCCAACATGTCCTTCCGCCATGATGCGTTGCATCCCCAGAGGACCAGAGTCATGGGCCCAACTGGTCATGGATTGGACCCTCCAGACCAGGAGCCAAAATAAAACATTTCTCCTTGTAAGTTAATGGTCTCAGGTACCTTTAGCAGTAAAGGCAAGCTACACATCTAGATACCTCAGAAACCCTTCCCATTGTAATTCTTCTACTTGGTAACTCTTTACCTAGGTTTGCTGTTGCTTTTCTTTATGAAGAAATGAAGGGACATAGTCTCATTAATGTCTAACTTAGATAAATTCTTTTTTTTTACCCCTATCAGCATGACTGAAATAGCAGGAATAGATAGAAAAGGATATAACACAAAAGAATGAAGATTTACAAAGCCTAATCAAAATATTATATGAATTTGCCAAAAAGTCTCCTATAATATAGACTATGGAGTGCATCTAACACCTACCCACAGCATTTGTGACCAGAAGGCCAGAGATATTGATTAGATTATGGTTTGCCTAAGCATATTGTATTACATAAATTAAAATTTGATTTTAAAAGGAAGAGCATTTGTTACTCTTTATGTGGAAAATTAGTTACAAAAAAAAAATGTTAGGTCATATTAAAAAGTGTCCTAACCTATGCCAGAGATAATAGTTCCTCAGTAATATCACAGACTTGACAAATAAACCTTCCGCTACCCAGAAATATAAAGTCACCATGGGCACAACATATGGCAAGCAATCTGTACATACTCATTCGCTCACTCAATGATTCACCTAACATGGCTTTCTTGCTGTGTACTGGCCTCCAACCTTGGAACTGAAGACACCAGGAAGAATGTCATGAGATTCCTCCCCTCAAGCAACACACTATCTCCTGAAGGAAACAAAGAAAAAGCATTTAGAGCAAGACAATATGGCAAGAAGTCTTGGGAGAACATACAAGCACACAATTTCTACTAACAAAGAAATCATAGAAATTAAGAATCTTCCACAAAATGATAAAGCATGAAAGGCACAATTCAAAAGACAAACATCTTGAGACATCTTGAGGGTACTCTTTCACCATAGGTATTAATAAAAAGTAATATTAGAATATGTCACTGATGACAATGGGAGAAAGCTTTGAATTAGCAGGGGGTAGAAGACTGTGAAGTGAGGTCTTTTTTGTTGGAAAATTATTAATAGCATCAGTCATGCTTGAAGACAGAATGATGGTCAAAGGCTGAGCCTGGTGGGCACTAGAAAACTTAAAAGCACTTGTAAACATGAAATGAGGATAGATTTTGATTTTCTCACATTGCTCTGAGAGTCTAGAAAACCGCAACTACACATTCAAATAGGAGTAGCTGAATTCAGCTGAAGTAGCTAAACTGGACAACTATGAGAGGAAGATGATAAATACCTCTTCTTCTGGAGAAGCTAGAAATAAAGAGGACTTTCCTGTTTTCAAAAGCAAATTGTCCTGCGGTGAACATACAAGTGAACTAGGTACCTAATTAATTATTTACCATACAGCAAGAAAATATTTGCAACAAAAGTTATACTTCTTTTCTGTGCCTGCAAAAGTCACAAGAGAAAGGGGTCAGGCATAGGAAGCCAGCTAGAAACAAGTGATACCAAGAGCAAATGGCCAATATCAGGAAAGCACTGAGTAAGAAGCTTGCCTTCTGTAGATGTGGAGTTTGATATGGAACCGACCAACAGTTTTTATGAGAAACATCTTTGATCATACCAGTTGGATGTCAGAGGTGAGTTCTCTGAGAGAATAAGAAAAGCCCTTGGAAAATTATGTACATAGCAATCAGTTGGGGAAATACAGTTGGGAAGTAAATTATACAATTCTCAATCATCAACCATCTAAATGTTCATAGTGTGCTTGACTAGAACTCTGATGTAAGAATTGTGGTTTAGTTCAGAGCTTCACAGTATCAGGGGCCTGGGTTGGCAGCTTTGCTATTTTTTTGGATTTTTTTTTTTTTTTTTTTTTTTTTACTCATGGTAGCAAGATGGCTGCCTCTACTTCAGGTGTAACAACCTTGTGACTGTGTCCAAAGGTGGAGACAGCATAGGTGATCAGGGCAACAAAAGGAGAAGAGAACTAGTTCTTTTTTTCTGGTTGCTGGTCTTAATGACTAGAACAGGCTCATCTGACCATTGCAGCTGCAAAGTGAGAATCTTGCTTTCTGAGCTCTAATTGAAAAGTGGGCAAGACACACACACACACAGAGAATAATATCTGGAAGTCAATCAAAACTAGCTGTCTCAAACAGTAGGAGGTTAGGAAGCATAATAGCTGTGCTGTTTATCAATTCAGGTATGAGTTGGTGGAAAAAAAGGCTTTCTGCCATTTAACAAGTACCTGTGAAGCTCTTACTCTGGGTGAGGCATTCTGCTAGAAGCTAGGAATACATACAAGCATAAGGTTTGTGGGCCTCGAATCAACGTACTTAACTTCAGGAACTGGAAATAGATCAGGGAACTGGATGGTCAGAGGCAATTTCATAACACTGTATGGGAAACCTATGGCATGATCTGCCCTTGACTGACAGCTTAGTAGTATCTGCTTACCTGACTATGCTCCTGACAATCTCTTGATACTGCCAAGCTTCTTCCTTCCTTGAAGAACTAGCTGCTCTCCCTGTTGGATACTCATCTTCTCAAACTTTGCAAGGCTAGCTTCTTTGTGTTGTCAATCCCCAGCTCAACTCAAATTTCTTAGGAGCTACTTATAGAGGCTACTAGAGGCCCCAGAGCCAAGCAGATTGTACCTTAGCCACTCTCTGTGGATTTGCTTGGGTTATTGGCTTCAGGATACATGTCACTACCCAAAAATACCCCCCTTTTTCAGTACTTTACTCATTTATCATCTGTCTTTCTTCTTGTACTATACGTTTTGTCTTTAATAACAAGGATTTTATTTGTCATATTTATCACAGTAGAGACTAGAATTCTGTAGGTTAGAAAGATGGGCTGGATCAAGAACATGGTTCAAAATCAAGAATTAGAGTCTTTAATCCAATGATAAATAGAAAGTGGTTGAATTGTTTCATTGCTGGGGAGTCATATGATTTCATTTGTACAATTACCTCATTTCACAGTAGGTATAGACTTAAAAACATAGACCCACCTATCTGTATCTGTCTATGTACACACATACATATTTTGAATAGTAAATTTCAATTATCAGGACAAAAATACTGATAATAACAAAGATGACAATATTAATATTAATAACAATAGCAATGATATAAAGAAGCCTGAACTGAAGCTCAAACCTTACTTGTCAATGATACGACAGTGTCATTTAAACATGTAAAAATAATAGCACAACAAAATTACTTTTTGACTTTTTTGAGAATTCCAAGTCAAATTTTAATAATAGAAACTCATAGTAACCAAAACCAAATCAGAAATATTCTCATTTTACACTAAAATATTTCTAAAATGACAACAGTTATCATCAGCATGTCATCTAAAATAAGATAGCCAAATACAATATAAAATGATTTATAATCAAGCTCTGCATAAATTTGAGCCCTGAATGTGACAAAATAGCTCTGACTCACTTGCAATAGTAGAAAACAGTTTATTCTAGTAGGCGGTAATTATTTAGAGAGAGACCTTATGTAACTTATGTTTACTATTAAATAGCCCCAGACTATTTTAAATTTAGATTTTATTTTTAAATTCCTGAAAACAGTTAGTGAGCTAATGACACATTCTTCCCTTTATTTCTGCTTACCCTTCCTTTAGAGTCGAATGTTAAAACTCAGTGAAATTCATATCTATCCATATCAAAAAGAACCACACAACCATAATCAAAAACATGAAGTCATAAAGTTAAAACCATTTAATCCTATTAAAGCCTCATTAAATCAAGGCAGTATTTATAGGATGGGACTTGATTCCCTTGTACACTAGCAAATCTGCAACCCGAGTCAATGTTCACGAATTAATTAGCAACCGCACTAAGGGCAGGTGTTTGACTGACATTTCCCTTGATCTCTTCCCTCAAGGTTACACGCTGTACAGTCATGCAATTCCTTACCATTAATCCTTAACCCCACCAGAATGTTTGTTTACTTTGCCAAATAAGAGCAAGAGCATGAGCTACAAAGCAAACACGTAGAATGCAGATGGGTGCTTTTTTGAGATAATATTTCTTGTATTAAAAAATATTATGAGAAAGGAAATCTTTGCATGGGGCATGCCTGCTGTCTGTGTTAAGAAAAAAGAAATCCTCATTTTGGAGGATAGAGGTAACTTATTAAACAGCTTTCCCACACATAAGCCAAATGCTTCAAGTAGGAAACAATAGAATTTTAAAGCTTCAGAGACTCAAAATATTATTAGGTCCAGATATTTCATTTATCTGTTGGGGAAACAGAGCTAAAGGAAGATTTTATTTCTCCAAAGAGACCCAGCCAAGCTAATAGACAAACCAAGTTTAAAACTCCTAATGCAACTTGACTAGATTACATTTACATTGTTTTTTTTTTCCCTCTCACTCTCTTTCTTTCTTTTCTTTTCTTTCTTTTTTTCTTTTATTTTTTTGTGGCTATTAGTATTCTTCTGATGTATACCAAGATTTTGACATATGACATTTGTTATTTATGACTTTGTTGGCAGTGATGATAAAAACATGTTTAGGTCCTGAATGGCATGTGAATAATCTCCTCCTCAAAATACTGACAGTGGTCAAGACATAAAACTTGAAGTTCAGGTTGATGGGCTTTAAACTACATGTCATCCAAAACAGTTGAAGGAGTAAAATACTTTTTTAAGCTTCTGTAAGTCATGTATAAGTGCTTTGTTTTAATTTTTCTTGGCTGACTTAGATTTGATTTCTCTCTTTTAAAAATGCAATCCTTAATATAGAAAAATTGTTTTGTTAAAAATTGATGTCAGAGACTGAAAGTATATCCTCCAAAAAATGAAAACAGAAATAAATAAGAAAGGTATATGAATGGATAAATTATAAAATAGTTCAAAGAATATACTGTCAGTAAACTTTTAATATTATATATATTCTACTCAATGTCAAAACACAGCAGAAAGCAATAGCAAAAATTCAAAGTCTGTTAATTATTAATAGAGTAAATTGGCAGTAAGGAATTTCAAAGTTTTTAAACTTTTTCTATAATTTATTTCATTTTTTAATGATGAAAAAATATATTGGAAATTAATTATAAAATTAGTTATTCATATACTTAATATTGATCAATGCACTACCATAATGGCATAGCAAGACTCACATTTTCTTTTTCTGTCCTCAAAATCCCTCATTCTAGAAAATGAGCACATTATATGGAAACTTTTTTTTTTTTTAATTGCAGGTGAGAGAGAAAGGACATGGGACCTTCAAGAAGATTTGCTCACAGATCTACCTTTGTAACTAGAACAAAGATCAAACTCGCTAAATTGTAATGATGTGACAGGAACCAAGAAAGGAACTCTGAACAAATTTCAAAGGGAACTCAACAAGCTGATCAAAAACGGCAATTTAATAAGGCTTCCCGTTCCCTAGGACTAGGAAACAGAGAGCTGCTGTTCATATCAGAGCACAAGCAGAATCGGTGGCAAATTCATCTTTGGGAGTAGTAATTCCATCAGGACGATGGCAATACAGTGCAGGACTAACTGCCTGAGCGCGGAACAAGACCCGCGGCTGCCTGGTTGCTCTAGGTCCTTTCAAGTTTCTTACCCAAGTTTTCTTCCTTGTGAAAGGTCAACAACAGTACTACCTATCAAAATGTGTCACTAGGGGAGTTCAGCTGGACAATTCCTGCCCTGGTGTAACGCTGTCCCTGGCTTTCAGCAGAAGATTAGTGGAGGACAGATCTGATGTCAGGGAAGAGGACAGTGACCAGTAGTGATCATGTGAATTACAATCCATGAAAAAGCAGCAGAGAATCAGTCTTTCCCCGAAAAAAACAGAACTGAAGAAGTGGCAAAGCTGAAGAGATTAGGAATAGGGGAAATAACACAAAAATATCAAAGGACATTTATGAACTGATTTCATTTCTGGAGAATTTTGTCAATCTCCCAGCAAAGCCTACACTCACTGACTACTACTCTGAAAACTCACAAAAACAAATTGAAAAAAAAATTATTGAAAATCATTATGACAACACAGAGCAACTTTTTTTTTTTTTGATGTGATTTATTTTGCATTAAAATGTAAGTAGGCAAACTTGGTGCATTACTTTTGGGATAAAATACTGAATTGACAGAAATGTTTTCAATATCCATTTGTTCTTCAGCTTACTTCCTATTGTTTCTCTTAGATTTATTTTTAAATTTAATTTGGACATTATATAGTTTTAGGAAAGTGGTAGCAGAAATTCAAACAAAGTTTAAAATGCTGCAGTTAAAGCTAGATGTTTTGCATAAAGCAACATCCATCTAAGATCAGAAGCCAATCCTTTCATATAGAGGCTATATTACTGAATTATAATAAGTATGTAGACAATTTCATAAGTCAATATTATCAAAAACAAACAAGAAAGCTCCAGTAAAGAACAGAACTTGGATGCTGAAACTTATTAGTTTGATAATGATAGGGAAAGTGTATCATTAGATTAATTGAGCAATTAGAAAAACTCACAGCTGCACTTTTTGACAACCGGAGAAAATATTCACTTCCTTATTAGGAAGATATTTGAAAGAATATTTAAATGTCTGGAAATAATATCTACCCTCTTGGAAACTCATCTTGTATGCTATAAAAAAGAATAAAGAAAAAAAAAAGAAAGAGAAAGAGATAACAACTCCCTTTGAGAGTAACAAGATTTTTGATTTATGTTTTGCCTGATGGAGAAACATGGCTACATCTCTACCACCTCATTAGTGGTTCAATTATGAAAACCAGTAATAAATATCTTACAACTGAACTATAGATATGCATATAAAAATATACAATACATTTTTGTATATAGTTATGAATGAAGAAGTACAAAATCAAGACTCTGAAAACAGGCCCTTGATTACCATCTACAACAGCTTAGTTTCTTAGAATGCAAGGCCTTTTTTTATCAGCTTTCACAATAAATATCAGATAAATAAATGCTTCTCTAAATTTCATTTTTGGAAAGTTTATGGTCTGCCTCATTAGCTCAGAGGCATTGAATGTGTTGTCAAAGGGCGCAGCTGTGAATTTTGCTAATTATCTAATTAATCCAATAATATACTTCCCCTATCATCTTCAATCTGAAACACTGCTATGCTTGAGACTCTACAGAAGAGAAATCATGGTTGTCTTAGTCAAGGAAGAACAGTATTTCAGAAGCCTCATCTCTGGCAAACTGAGCCCTGTGGGAACCTGGGAATCTGCATTTTTACCTTAGAATTGAAGTGAAGGAAACTTTCTCCTACTTGTCAAAATCTCATTTCTATATTCTCGTATTCATTTCTGTGCTTGTTGTAGCTGAAAATTATGTTTCCTCAGAAGAGAGAAAAAGTCTGATGCAGTTGATAGAGTTCGTGGAAAATCCATGGAGAGCAATGCATGTTTCAGAGTAAACGTTATAGTTACTAGTAAATTATTCCTTCAAATAACTTCATAAAAGCTGAGGTCTGCCTACCCAAACTCCCAGATGCACCTCTCTTTATCAAAGCACCTTTATAATTATTAGATTAATATATTTTATTTGAGAACATCTTGGCCTAGCTTGCCTTCCTCCCTGAGGGCATGGTTTGGTTTCCTTATCTATGCTTTACAAGAAGGCAATATTAGAAGATGCGTTCCATAAAGAAGCAGTAAATAGAAAACAATGATTCTCTTTGTAAGGTTATACAGAAGGATGCTCCCTATGAGATTACATGTTCTGTTTTTCAGACTCAGCCAAATTAGCTTCAGAAACTTTCCATTCCTATTTATGAAATCGAGGTTTGTAAAGAAAATACCCTCATAAATATATACTGTGTGTAAAGCAGCCTCCTCAAACACACATGGAATGTATTTAGTGGTGTTCCAGCCATGCCAGAACCAAGTGGGAATAAAAATCAACTTCATTTGTTTATTTTTCTAGCTTCCATCACCTTGTTTTGACTTTCTCAGTCTACCTTCCTACTAACCTCCTACAACAGCAGTGTCCAAGTGTTAGTGTGTATCAGGAGCACAGAACTCCTGAGACGCTAGCTTTTTGGGACCCGCATTGGAGGATACCAATTGTGTGTAGGTGAGAAGAGGAGGGTGGTAACGACTCTGACATTTTAAAATAAGCAGTCCAAGTGACATGAAGGAAGGTATTTCTCTGAGCACACTTAGGATTCTCATTTCCAAAACCCATTCCCAAAGTGTATTTTCAGAAGTATTGAACTATAGGTATGTATATAAAAACAACACATTTTTGTATATAGTTATGAATGAAGAAGTACAAAACCAAGATCGAAATATCTATATCTATCTCTATCTATATATATATAGATAGAGATAGATATAGATATATATAGAGAGAGATATTTTTTTAAGTAAAGGATTAAGAGAACATTGCAAATAAGTACTATGGAATGACAAAGTCAGGGAGAAAAATAGAAACTCATCTTTAGAGCATATTATGCAAATTAGAGATAGAAAAGTTGTCTTAAATTTCTACCATATTGAAAAAGAAAACAAAGAGTGTGCACATCTCCTATTTGACTTCTAAGGGTAGAAGAAAAAGCTGATGTGCCCAGACAAGACTCTCAGCCTGTAACTCCCTCTTGTGAAGAGAATATTCAGAGGGCATCCAGACTTAGATCTTGCCTTGCCAAGCTTCCTGGCTCTTCTCTGTAGTTTACATAATCTCCTTACTCCTGGCTATACACACCTCCTCCGGCAAATCGTGAAGGCAGCCTTCAGATCTTTCACAAAGCCTCCCAGATTTATTACTAGTTTTTCTGCAAGGAGTGATCCTACTCTCTCAGCCAAATCCCTGCTGAGTTTTGTGGATATTCGTGAAGAATAAATACAACATGTGCAGGACAAAGAAAATTTGCTCTTCCAATCAGCAGGCTGGATTGCTCAGTTGCTGCTGACAGGAGGCGGAAATGATACACTCACTTCATCCTGCCGAAGGCTCATGCCTAGGCTTGGACTTCACAGACAGGTTGCTGGTTGCCACATATTAGTATTTTGATCAGGAAGCAGCTCGGCTGGGGGAGTTGAATAAGACAGTGCTTCCTTTTCTTCGGCATGTTTACATCCTTTTATCTATTTTTTATCTAATTCTCCTTCCGAATAGACATGTAGAGAATATGCAGGAATCCAGATGGCACTGGAAAAGTCATGGAAAGGAAGATTCTGTTGCAAATGCTCATTGTCCCTCCCACACCCAAATGTCCAAAAAAGCACTAATGGCATTAAACAAGCATGTGATGCCATATACTATCAAAAGAACTGACATTCAAAAAAGGCAGAAGACTGTTCCAATGCAGATATGTTTCAAATTGGGCTTAGTAAGAAAGAGGAGGCGTCAATAATCTCCAAAACCAACCTAGATGGATTCATGTCCAACCTGCCAACTCTTCTGAGTTCTACTAACTTTCCTCTATTGGTTTTACAGGTATAATACTTATGTTTTAAAACATTTATATTTGTGTATTGAATCAATGGCACACAACTTTTGATTAAAAGAGTCAACATAGTAAAACAGCATTCTATTTAAAAGAAAAGAGAATGTTTATTTTTCTGGGAATTCATGAATCAGAGTGATTTGAAGTGTCAATCAAATCTCCTTTACTTCCTTGTATGTACATGGTACACATACACATGTTACACATACTTACATCTGTCCGTTTTCCCAATATTGATAGTCTCATTTCCAAATTATTATTCACTATAAAAAGTGTGTTTCAGTAATTTCAATAATGAGGATAACAAGAGTTAACAGATAGTTTGGAAAGAGTATTCTTGTATGCTATATTCCCTCAAAGTTGTTCCTTCTAAAAACTACAGAAATAATAACTTTTTATATTTATATCCTGGAAAGGACAGTTTCGTTAATGTTTTAGAATGCTGTTTTCTAAAGTGAACCTTTGTTTTCTGAAGCCTTTGTTTCTTGGTACTTTGGCTTTTCCTCCTCATGTAATTGTTGAATCATTTCATGATGACACGAAAGAATTTTTCCCAAAATTGGGGTAGCAGATATATATTTGCTTTGATATATATTTGATATGTATTTGCTTGGATATAAGTACCTAGAGATTTTTGTATGTCCCATTCAAAATGGTTTGAGCCAAACTTGAGAAATCAGGAGCAGGGCTCCTGAAGATTTATATATATGTGTGTATACACACACACACACACACCTACATACATACACACACCTCTTTGGTCCTGGGTAAATGGAAATCATTGTTCTCCTGTGAAAATTCAAATATCCTGGATAAAACTAAAATAATACTTAACTAAAAGTGGCCTACATTGTAAGGATATTCTCGAATATAACATATTTCCAAAGGTGGGTTTCCCTGAGGATAATTCAAGGTCACAATTATGTCAGGCATTCATTCTTTTTTTTTTTTTTAAGATCCTCTTGGCCATTCTCCCACAGTTGAGAAACAACTGCAGCAATGGAGTAACTCACAACTCCCTGGGAAAATTTCCCTCCATAATATAAAGAGAAAGTTTCTCAGAAACACCTCTCCCTATTCTTACTGATTTGGACATGATTATATAAGAACTCCATGTTTGGGAATCTGTCAAAACCAACAACTGGCAGAGTGCATTGAAATTTATGGTGATTAAATCAAAACACACACACACGCACACCATTCATAGATTCCTACTCAGCATCTGGGAGGGCACCAAAAGTTACCTGAGCTCACTGGAATCTAACTTCTGTCTGAATAAAATAAAAATTATGTTAGCAAGAAGGAAGCAAGAAGCGGCCTTATGTAGATAATTGGCAAGATCTATCACAAGCCAACACCTCCATTTTTTATGGTTTCAGACATCTGTAAGATGGGGGAAACTATATCAAATTAAAGTGTTGTCCACTCTAAATTTTGTCTAAGTTTTACGTATTAGAATAAGAAATGACATATATATATATATATATATATATATATATATATATATATATATATATACACATATTCAGATGAATCTTGCTGATTGCCTGGCTTTGTAAATCAAGTTTTATTGGAATTAAGCCATGCCCATTCATTTACTGTTGTCTACAGCAGCTTTCAGAATACAGTGGTGGAGTTGACAAGTTGCAATGGACATAGTAAGGTCTGCAATGCTGCAAATATTTACTTCCTTGATCTTTATAGAAAAATTTCACTTACTTCCATTATAGACAATAAAGTGTTCTATCAGAATGTATATATCTGAAATTAGAAAGAAAGAGAGAGTGGGGAGAAGAAGGGAAGAAGGAAGGAAAGTAGATAGGCAGGCAGGCAGGCAGGTGGGTGGGCTAGCAGGTAGCACAAGAAAGAAAAAAAAGGAAGAAGAAGAAAAAGAAAGGAGGGAGGGTGAAAGAAAATGGAAATTCTTTGCTCACTTCTGCAGCTCTACAAATAATTTTCTGGGAATTCTTTAGGTTCTACCTTTGTATTTCACATTCCTTCACCTCAATCTGTTTTCTGATGTGAGCTGTGCCCTTTTATTTTAAATTTACTTCTGTTACACCCTTTCTGCTTTAACTTCTTGACAAGGATGAGTTTCTTTAACTAGTTTTTGGATTTTATAGTATGGAACAGGTCAAAAGTAGCAGCTATTTATGTGTCACCCCTTTTCCATCTAATATTAAAAAGTGAGTATATTCTCAAGATATTTCCAGTGTTGTAGAGCTTCCAGGAAGAGCTCCTGGAATACAACCTCTGAAAAATTAATTTGGATTAATACATTCACAAAATATATCATGGATCCTTTCTACTTCCCCAGCATCTGTTTGTATAATTTTAACTTAATTCCATGGTATAGAAAGCCAAGGTTTTTTTTTAAATTAATATGTGTGTATGAGAGAGAGAGAGAGAGAGAGAGAGAGAGAGAGAGAGAGAGAGAGAATGTGTGTGTGTGTGTGTGTGTGTGTGTGTGTGTGTGTGTATCAGGAAAATTAAACTCCAGCTAAAATATTTTCATTATTTTGTAGAACATAACTACCTTAAAGAGAAGATAAATACCATAGTTTATCTTCCAAATTGTATTCAGTGATGGATAATTCCCATTTTTTTTGTACTTGTCAATATTTAGATACGATATATAGTAGCTGTTTAGGTTGCTTTTTCTTCCTTATTACTTTTCAAACTCTTTCTTCTGTATTCATACTTTGGGACCAGGAAATAAGACAGTACCCCAGGTTATAAGAACATCCTGTGTGTAGCAACTCTGCAGGGTCACCTGTAGAGACCAAAATCTCCAGCTTCACCTGAGATATAGCCATGTAGTTTTCATGAAAATAGTTGAATGTATGCCAGCATCAGGAACAAAAAGAAAACAACTTGTTTTGTATAAATCCTGCTTACCAGTGAGCCAACATCAGTTTTCCAAACACTTTCTACCTCAGAACACAGAAGGATAATAGACAAGTAGAGAGTTTATTTAAAAGATTGTCATTAACAGCGGTATTTGAGATTTAAGCATGCAGCTACCTGCACATTGAATTCCTCGGGGTTCTCATTTCCATTACATCTAACTTTTCTGAAGATTAGTTTAGATTAAATCCCAGAATTGACATTTGAGACACCTGTCTAAGACTGCACTTAATAAATGATTCAATCCCTCCCTTTGGCATTACTAGAATTCATCTTGTCGTATGCAGTAAACAGAAAACACACCAGATAAATTCACCATGGGGTTGCTTTGTTCTGGAAAAGAGAGGCGCACAGAAATTCAATCCACCAAACTTATTATTTGGATAGAGTGCTTTAAGCTAATGACTGAGTTACCTAGTGACATCAAGTACTCATTTGCTGGCAGGTGTTAAAATCCACATTAATAACAGGGTTGGAGACAGGGAGCTATCCAGCAGACATTCCTGAACGCAGATACCCATGTGAAATTTGGCCAGGTTTCCAGACCTGCTTTGCCTGTGCCCACATGGAATTCAATAGGATAGATAGCACCTGCAACCCTGCCCGCTCGCCCCTTTGCTGGAGAATGTGGAAAGAGTTGCTGCGACTTTCATGGTGGGAGTTGGAAGCAATGAACTTAAAGAAGCTGCCATTAACAAAACAAAGCAAAACAGAGTCCTGGTTCATTCTGATGAGACACACACACTCTTGACACTGTCATTTCTCTTTTTAAGATAAATACTTTCATGGTAAGCTTTTAAGATGAACATGACTCTTAAGTGTAGACTGAGGATCATGTGAGGATGCAGGAGACATCTTTTTATCTCCCTATCAGAATGTGGGGTAAGTAATCTAATGCTCAGGTGTCATTTTCTTCATCTATAGAGAGAAAGGGTTAGACTAGATCTTTTCTGAAATATGTTAGAGTTAATTCTCCACCAGCTATTTCCCATTTTCTTTTCTGTTTTTTTTTTTTTTTTTTTTTTTTTTTTATCCTGTTTCATAAAGAGCATGCTGTTCTTTTTGCATTGAGACTGCTGACCTGCCTGTTCCTTGCCTACCCTTGATCTTGGGCCCTTCTCATGTTTTAACCTTGTTCCATTTCAGTGTTCCTCAGGAGCTAGCTGTCTTGCCAGTTTCTGCCTCTGATCTTTGGTGCAGTCAGTCTCCTCCACTTAGAATGTTCCTCCCCACATTTCCCTCAGAGATGTTCATCCTGGCCAGTCAACTTTTCTTTATTTAGGCTTTCCAAAAGACTAAGTCAGAGACTAGGATTTGAGTGTAAATAGCTCATTTGGTGGGTGGTCAGAGAGAGTGAGAAAGTGACCCAGGCAATAGGCAGAGCCAATATTGGTGCCATAATCTTGTCAGTGCCACTGTGGGCCAGTGCAGTGCCATCCAGGAGAAAAGCTGGGGAAAAACCAGAACATACTTTGGAGTGAGCTTTCATATAGGTTGAAGGCTATTGTTTGACAACCATTCTACAGGGTCCTAATTCCTCTACACTTCAGTTCTGCCACAGTTGATTCCAGAGACACCTTCAGTTTGGCTTCAGAACATGTCACCAAAAGGAAGCAGACACTGACAGCCGGAGGTGCATCTGAGTTCAGTGAAGTATTCAAACCCAAGATTTCGTGCATGTCTGCTCTGCTCTGGACCACAGCGCCTTACCCTGACCATTCTATGATTTTCTTTTTCCTCATATCACTCACCAATACCTTTTTGTGTGTGTCACATCTCCATTTATTTACTTTGATAAGCAATAGGTTATACTATTTGAAAGCATAAACTCTAAAGCCAGAATGATAACTTTTAGTTTCATCCCATCATCCCACTAGTTGCATATTGCTATTTCCCAATTTATGCAATCATATTAGAAACTATCTCTGTAGATTATTATAAGTTGAAATTAGTACTTTTAGGTAAAGCCTCAGGACACACAATATGCATTTCACCAGTTAGCTCATATTGTAATTGCTTTCATATTGTCTGTCTTCCCAAAAGAATGAGGGTTCCATGGAGATCAAACATTTTTTTCCTGATTATTATGGTTCTAAGGACTCAGCAAAACAATGTAATAGTTGTGCTCGCTCTCTCTCTCTCTCTCTCTCTCTCTCTCTCTTTCTGTATGTGTGTATATGTATTTCTTACATTGATATATATGTATACATACATGTATACATACATATGTACACACACATATATATATATATATATATACATATATATATATACACCAATGAAAGAAATATACTGCTTGAAATAATTACTTTTTATACCTTAATTTTATTTATTTAATTTTATTTGGTGCTGAGGATCAAACCCAGTACCTTACATGTGCTAGGCAAGGCTCTACCACTGAACCACAACCCCAGCCCCAATAATTCCTTTCTGAATATTAAATTTTAAACTCACTTCACCCCAAAAACCTCACCTTCAAGTAGTGAATTTTGAGTTTGCATTTGCTTTTTTTGTTGTTGTTCTATATATTCTTTTTTTAAATTTTTGAATTTGTTTTAATTAGTTATACATGACAGTAGAATGCATTTATGCACTTTGATATATCATACATAGATGGGCTATAATTTCTCATGTTTCTGATTGTACATGTTATAGAATCAATCACATTGGTCATGCAGTCATACATATACATAAAGTAATAATGCCTGTTTCATTCTATGACACTTCCTAACCCCATATCCCCTCCTCTCTACCTAATCTAAAGTAACTCTATTCTTCCCTAGTGCCCCCCCCAACATTGTGAATTAGCATCTACATATTAGAGAAAACATTTGGCCTTTGCGTTTTGGGACTGGCTTATTTTGCTTAGCATTATAGTCTCCAACTTCATCCATTTACTGGCAAATGCCATAATTTCATTCTTATTTAAAGCTAAGTAATATTCCATTGAACATATATACCACATTTTCTTTATACGTTCATCTATTGAAGGATACCTAGGTTGTGAATTGAGCTGCTAGAAACATTGATGTGGCTCTGTCACTATAGATGCTGATTTTAAGACTCCAAATTTCCTCCTTTTCAGTAATCCTTCTCTGACTTCCTTCTTTTCTTCCAAATTGCCTGATATCCCCTTCTCCACACTCCATTCATCATGTCTTTATCATAACTGCCATAGTTTGCTGGCTTGTGATTTTCTTAAGGACAGAGAATGCACTATATTTGGGATTTTTGTCCTTAAACACCCAGGTAAGTGCCAGGTGCTCTATAAATATTTGTGCAATTAATGAATAAATTTGCCCAGCTAACTTTTTTTTTTTTTAATACTTAGCAGCTAATCATCCAAATTCTGCTTAGATAGCCCTCTGATGTGGAGAAGATAGATAACCAGGGCTCTTCAAAAGTGAGATGCCAATCAACATCCAGAAGATAGAAAGAATCATGAAAAACATGTGCCACAAGTCATGGGTACCATGGAGGACCAGTGACTCCAGAACAGATGGCCATAGAAAGCTTCCTCATTTGCAATACCTTCTGGTTAAGACAATGAAAAAAATATATATCTTTCAGCAGAAAATGAGAAAGCAGAGCACTCTTCCTGAAGAGGTCCCTTGTTTCAAAAAGATAATAAAAACTGGTGTTCTAGGTTTACCTCTCTGATATGCCAAAAGATCTGGGAACTGAAGCATCCTGACCCTAAATACTGCCCATTTTTTTCTGTTAAACAAAATCCTTTTGTTGTTGTTGTATTGTTAATTAATATATTCAAGCATCCAGATATGACTTTAAGTTGCTCATTTAGATCTGTCAAATTAAAACCAAAGTGGATTTCTATACATGTTTGGTATGTTACCTGTATCTCTAGAAGAAGAAGGTTACATCAGCAGACAAAAAGCCTGCTTAAAATTCACAAATACCCAGAGGACATCACAGTAGCTCAGTATGAAAAAAAGAGATGAAATATGAGACAAATACTTTTCAGATTTCCTGGTATCCATGCTTCAGTTCAAAAAGAAATTGGAAAGTTTGGCTATTTTTTAATCACACACACACACACACACACACACACACACACGATGCAAAGCAAGAGCATTGGTGTCAATCTTTGAAAAATAAATGGTTCTGAGACAAAGAGGCTCGAAAACTCTAATTTTGTTCCTTTTAGATGCACTTATAATCCCCAATTTGCTATGAAATATTTCTTCTAGCTAGTTTACTTATAATTGGGCTCCTTTGTGCATTCAGATCCTTGAGGGCTAGAGAATTGTCTGAACCCCTCTCTGATTACTCCTTTCTTCATCTCCAGCTTCTCACACCAATCTTCCCTTCCCTTTCTTGTTGCAATACTTCTTCATTAGTTCTATACTCTCTGGCTTATTATAAATTCTTGGGTGTTTCTGCATATAATACCAATCAGCCATGAAATATTTTTGCCTTACTTTTTCTTCAAATTAGTTACACGCTAACGAATGATGCAAAGATGTCCACATCTCACTGTCCTCTAGTGAGATGATTCTTTGACCATTTCCTTCCACCCTTCCTTTTTTCCTCCCTTTCTTCTTTCCTTCCATCTGTCATTAAGATAGTATGGTCACATTTTCCAAAACCAATATTCAATGTAGTCTCTTTGCCTGAACATCAGGACAGATATTTTAAAGAGAATTTATCTTTGTACCTTGAGTTCCCTTTTAAGCCACATTTATTCTAACTGTCCACTCAGTCTTTCTCAGAGTTCAACACTTTGTATTACCACTGTTTTACTTGTTATCAAAAGATTCAAAATTAAAGGGTCTCCTATTAAGGGAAGCTTTATTTGTGATCTGCAGGGCATCATTTTCTAATTATTTAATTATTCAATGTACCTCTCAAATTTCAGGATGCAGTTCAAAAAAATGTTTTGTTCTAGCTTATGTTTTCTTAAAATAAAATAACATTCTTAATGTGATAGCAAAAATTAAGAAAATTAGAATGAATACAAATGAGATTTGGGGGGGCTTTGTTTTAGACTTTTTAAAAATAAAAGTTGCCCATCTGTGTTCCAAAACTTGTTTTTCTGATAAGTCTCACATAGTAGCTCTTACTATAATGAAACTCTCTTCAATGATTTTATTTATAAAACAATAGCCACAGAGATACATGAAATTTCATGGTTCAGCGATTGTCATCTAACCAAGTCATATAAGATTGAATCATCCAGGGTTAAATAAAACACCTGCCTCCAAATATATATTACCTTAGGTTTTTCTGATTTCAATCACACCATCAGCAGGCTGACCTCAGATATGGGAGGATAGATGAAGACTAAGAAGGATTTGAGACACTGACTCTGTAACTCACTTAACCATGTCAGCAAAACATTACATATATTTTTACAGTTTAGAAAGGACCTTCCCAAACCAATAATATCTGTTATCACCAATTCAATGTTTTTCGATACCTGGTAAGAGAACAACAATAACAAATTGACCTTGATATATGTTGTGGAATTAAAAACTAAAAGTAAAAACCCAATTTAAAAATCCATATATTTACTGAAAGAAAATGTTAACAGATATTTTTAAGGGTGTTTTTTGAATAGAATTTTCCTGAGATGCATGTGTCTTATAGTTCTTGATTTTGTCTGTAAGCAAGCAGTCAATACTTTACAAGTATAGACTCTGGGTGAATTTATACAGAATGAACTATTAATGAGATGCTCTTGCTATTTAGTTGCATTCAGGGGCAAGACAAAGAGATATAATTTGTACCACTGACAAATGTACCAGTTCTAAACTCAGCCTTTGGCTACGGCCTCTCTGATTTCTGTCATAACTCTATCCCTTTTCCCATACCATCAGTCACTGAATAAGTTTCCAAAGACACAAATAAAGGTGGTTCATTTTGAAATTCAAGTTATTTCAATCTAAAAAAATGTTCAATATTAGTATATAGAGTGAACTTATAGAATCTGTGATGTTTTATTATATACTTCCATTTCTTTAAAAACACAGATATTACCATGCAATTTCCATTCTAGCTAACACCAACATAAAAACATTCAATAACCCAGTTCACAGAGTAGCCTGTTTTTCCTTTCCAGGAAAGCAAAACAAAAAGAGTTTGGAACAGCAAAACAAGAAGTTAGTCCATGTGGGAACTGATAGACTGAGACTGACACCACGGAAATCGAATTCTGCAACCTTGTGACCTCCAAAAACCAAGCTGGAAAACCAGAACTGGTGATCCTATTAGTGAGTCAACTTGCCTCTCTTTAAATGTCAAAGGGGAAATCTCAACATAGTCAAAGAGCCCAGGACACTGTGAACTTCTGGGACTTTTCAGGAGTTTGGACTTACATCATGATTTGTATTCAAAAATATCACTTTAAATAATGAAAATATTACTTCAAATGTAAATCCAAATCAAAATAAAATGAAATAGATCATATAATAAAAATCAATTTTTGCTAGATCACATATTTAATTTTACATAGGCTCATAGCTACCTACTAGATTCCTCACCAATCACCAGCTGAGGCAACACCACATCTTGTTGACTAAAATGTTATATATCTTGAAAAAGATTTTTTTTTCATTTAAAGTACATTGAGATCTAAGTTTGGGATTCTGATAATCTTAAAGTCAGCTATATATTTTAAAAAAGCATAATTCATTGGAATCAAAATAGTAGTACCTAAAATAGTGTTGAAAGAGGAGAGAAATCTTATATATTTTTTCATAAATATGAGACTGAAAGATTTCCTCATCATGAGATCATATCCTCAAATTTTATTATGGCCTTTAATCAGTCCAACAGTAGCAGCTCAAAGTATAATACAACTGCTTGTGATAATTTATTTCTTCCAGATCCAATTCTGAAAATGGTGATTCTAATCTAACACTGGCAACCCTGTTTAATCTTACAATCTGCACAGTCCAGATTCCAACATACCACACCTAGAGTTTTCTCCATGTATGTATTATATGTAGACATATAATCATAAAGTTTAATTTCCAAAAATTGATTTTCATCTCAAATTCTTCGGAATGAAGACTTATGGACTTTCACAGTACTTCTGTACTGAGAACTGGGTGAGAGTCTCCTGGATTTGCCTCTCAGTGATACGCATTTATCAACTGAACACATTACATGCTCTCTGATTCCTTTCCTCTTGCTTATAATGCTATTTGGCAGGACTGCCATACAAAATAAAGAAGCCATTTTGTTCAATGCAGAATAGAGTGCATAGGAGAGTACAAAACATCGGTATATATCGTCATACCTGGTTTCATCTCACTAACTACATGATATTCTTTCTTTCTGTGTCTTTATCTTCCTCCATTGTTTGTGTCTTTTCTATTGTCCTTCTTTTTTTTTCTTTTTTACTCCAAACCCTTTCTGTAGCCCATTCAATGATGTAGCAGGAAGCATTTCTTCTTATTAATTTTATTTATGTTAGCTTGTTTTACACATGCAGTTTTGAATACTAAAGTGAGATGAGCAGAACAAGTTTTACATCCTTAAAAAATGTGTAGTCTTAACTTGTCCGAGGATAACAAGTGTTTTTGTGAACAATTGAGGCTTCACTAGATGTGCTGTGCCTAGAAATAACTGAACTTCAGTGTTCTAAGCCAGCGGATTGCAGAAGCACTAGGGATCCTGGCACTGTGGTGTTTCTAGCAGAGGCTCCAGAAGTTGCGATCTCTTCTCCCTTAGTACACCTTTAGCCTCAAGTAAACCCCATGGCTTTCCTGATACTCCTTCTCCCCTACAATTCCGGTTTATTTATCTTTTCATCTATTCATTCTATCCACACACATCTGTGAAGAAACTTTTATGTGCCAATTACCGTGCTAAATGCTAAACAGGCATAGACTTGAATTTGGCTAAAGGAGATAATAGTCTCATGGAGAGAAAGCCAACTGTTCGATTTCATTGTAGGGTTGTTAAGGGATACGAGGGGGTAATTAACTGATGCTTTTAAGGACTTTTAGGGGTTGCCTAACTGAGTGTTGTGGGAGTCAAGTGAGATTTCCTTAAAGAAATGATGCTTAACATAAGAGGTGTTGCAGATGCAGGAGGATGGGTATTTTTCTTCTACTTCTTACTGTATTCTCCCAGGCACTGACTTTTCAGATACTGCCTGAGTGCATTCCTTAACTGATATTCTACTCTCATCCTGGTTGACTTGAATGTCCATGCAGAAGGCCCAGCAAACATTCAGGTTTTGTTTCACCATCCCCTCCACACCAGGGACCTTGGTTTTCTTCCTCTATCACAACCCATGCACATGTCAATGACCAACTTCCTGCTTTCCTGAAACATACTTATTGAGTATGGACCTAATTGAACTCTCTGAATGTTTCACTGTGTCATTCTTCTGGATTTTGTTGTCTTTCTCTGCCAAAACTTTAACTCTCATGGTTGATAGTCTGACTTGCTCACATGAGAAGTTCTTTATCTTTCCCCTTTGGAGCTCTTGTTCCTGTCTCCTGCTCTTACATATTAAGTGTTGCTGTTCTGGTTTGGATGTAAGGTGCCCCCAATAAGCTCGTGTGTGAGACAATGCCAGAAGTTTCGGAGGAGAACTGATTGTGATATGAAAGCTTTAACTCAATTGGTGAATTAATCCCTTGATGGGATTAACTGGGTGGTAACTGAAAACAGGTAGGGTGTGGCTAGACCCTTGATGTAGAGTTGAATCATTGGAGATGTGCCTTTGGGGTATATAGTTTATATCTCGTGAGTGGGGCCTCCCTCTTTGTTTCCAGATCATCATATGAGGTGCTTCTCTCTCCCACATTCTTCCACCATGATATTCTGCTTCACCTTGAGCCCCAAGGAATGGATCCTGGCTCTTTATGTATGAAGACCTCTGAATCTGTGAGCCCCTAGATAAACTTTTCTTCATACAATTGTTCTGGTTGGGTTTTTTAGTCATAGCACAAAAAAAAAAAAAGCTGACTCAAACAGTTGCCAACCCATTTAACTGCCCTTCAACAGATGACCAGAAGAAAATGTGGTATATATACACAATGGAATATCACCTGTAAAAAAGAATTACTTTATGACTTCTGTGGTGAATGGATGGGTCTGGAGAGTATCATGCTGAGTGAAATAAGCCAATTCCAAAATAGCAAAGGTTGAATGTTCTCTCTGATATGAGAATGCTAACACATAGCAAGGCAGGAAGAGAAAAGAACAGAAGTTCAGTGGATTAGACAAAGAGGAATGAAGGGAAAGGAAGGGGAACAGAAATAGGAAAGTCAGTAGAATGAATCGGATATAACTTTCCTATGTTCACGTATGAATACACCACCAGTAAAACTCCATATCATGTACAACCACAAGAATGGGATTCTAGTTAGAATATATTATAATTCATATATGAATAACATGTCAAAATATACTCTACCGCCATATATATTTAAAAAGAAAAGCAAATAAAAAAATCTACTCCTGTTTCTTTTTTATCCCACATTTTCTTCAGAATATGGCTTCAATGCTTCTCTAGGTACTGATGATTTTTTTTAATATTTATTTTTAGTTGTTGTTGAATATTTATTTTTATTTATTTGTTTATTTATTTATTTATTTATTTATATGTGGTACTGAGAATCAAACTCAAGGCCTCACACATGCTAAACAAGTGCTCTATCACTGAATACTGATAATTTCTAATTACGTATTTCCAGCTGAGATTTATCCTTTGGTAGAACTATGTTTGGTAGCCCTAGTTCTGATAATTTCTAATTACCTATTTCCAGCTGATATTTATCCTTTGGTAGACCTATGTTTGCATCAACTCTTTGGATTTTTCACTTGAGCATCCACTACTATTTCAAGGATGTTCTAACTGAGCTCACGATCTTCCTCCCTTCTCAATCTGTTTTATACATTTAATTGTCTCTCATCTAACAGACACTTTGCTATCAATTTTGTGGTTCATTTTAGAAAACTAGATAATAATTCTTACTTTTTCTTTGTTTCCAGCACTCATACAGAGTTCAAATTTTTCTGGGTTCCACCCACTCAAAATACCTAAAAGGCATCCATAGCTTCTGACCTCATTCCCATTCTTTGTTGAGGGATCACTGCTTTTTGTTGGTATTATGTCATCCCATTTGAAATAAACTGATTTTTATTCTCATACTTTTTTTTTTGCCTTTCTTGTAAGATAATTATATTTCCACAACATGAACTTTAGCCTTAGGGACTGGGTTAGTTTTGGTGAAGTTTCTGAGAATGGTTTCAGATTCAAATATCACATGAATCAGCCATTCTTTTACCAAAGGTAAAACACAGACACAGAAAAAAAAATGTATGTAAATAAGACAAAAATGTCATAACTACATCCTGATAAAGAAAGAAAACTGGACCAGGCAATCTATGTCACGAGAAGGTAGTTGTCTGCAAGCCAGGGAGAAAGATTTCACCAATTGCAGTAGTATCTTAAATGATATTAGATGTCAAGAACTGTGAGAAAGTAATTTCTGTTGTTTAAGCTACCCAGACTCTTGCATTCTGTTATGGCAGCTAGAGCTGACTGATATACTTGGGAATGAAACCACAATATATGGTATTTCAGTATATGGAAGTTGAGGGAAATCAGATAATTCTATTTTTTTTCTGGGCTCATTAACTCTAAGAACAAAATTCTGGAACTGCCATTATTCCTTGTACATAGAGAAAACATGCAAAAATTCGATATATAAAATCTGAGTCATGGGTGACACGTGGGTAGGGAGGAGGGGAGCAGGACAGATAGAAACAGAAAGGTACTGGTTGTTACTTGAAATTCTGGATCTTGTCCTTTCAAAAGCCAGACATAGCCAGCCACTGGGTTAAATGAGAGTTTTCTTTCCTTCCCCTCCTTGTTCTTCTTTCAGTATGATTTGGTCTTAGCCAGGACTTCCTTACTAACTCTTAGCTAGGAACAGGTGGTGAAGGCAGATAACCAGCTCAAAGGAGCTGGGCAGGGAAGGGGTGTGAGTGAGCCCACTGCACAACACTTCTATCATGGCTGGGATTGCTGAAGCAAGGTAAGATGTCAGTGAGGGAATGAGAAAGGAAGCAAGGAATCTGTTAGTATCTCTAAAAAGCATATTTGGTAGTTCTCCCAATATATCTCCAAGTTATTTATTTAAATTACTTTAAACTCAATTTTTGGGCCCTGTATTTAAAGAGGAAGCTCTATGTCAGCACTTTTGATAGCATTAATAACCCTCCAAACCCTGTTAAAAATCACCCTTTGTTAAGGCTACTAAATAATTGCTTTATTTGCATATTCATACAAAGTCCACCTCATTATGGATATTCAATGTTTCCTTATTAATGGCATCAATATCAAAAAAAGAGGAAAAATCATTGATATACAAATGATGAAGTGAAATTACAAAAACCTGTGAAATTTTCCCTTTAGTTCCTAAGCCAATGGTTAGATTTTTCAGACAGTCATTATGGTGTGTAGACCTCTACGACACGGAATCACACAAGTCACAGGCAAATTAATATTACTAGCTAACATGCAATGTGAGCTTACCATATGCCCCTCATTATTTTAAGAGCTTTTCAGTATTTCAGCTTATGCAATCCTTACAAAACCCCTGTGACTCTATTTGCAGATAAGGAAAATGAAACACACAAAGTCTAAGATCTTGCTCAAGAAGACAGATGTGGTATAAGTAGGAATTGATTCTTGAGAACATGAAAACCATTTATTTCACTCTTTGTTTAGTGTGGCCTCTAAAAGAAAATCCAGGGCATTCACATTATTTTATAGAAAAAAATTGAAGGTGGGATGAGAATAAATGGCTAATAATGGTCATGTCTGAGTAGTGATTAAAATATCACAGAAACCCCCAGTCTCCACATTGCCAGTTCTGAATTCTTCCTACTATGACAAACATAAACAAAGTTCACCAAACGAGAAATATCTGGTGACTTTGATCCTCTAAGGACTGAAAATTTCTCAAAATTTTAATAGAGCTTTGTAATGTTCAACATGACTAGTGTGAGTATGTTTTACAGAATTTCTTTTATTGTATGTTTCTGGTTAGGGTGAACCACAAGGAGAGGTTTCTATGCAATTTAGAGAAAGTATGAAAAACACCCAGCTCATCGATGACACACACTGCCATTGCTCTGTTGGATAACCTCATTGGGGTGAGGAGGATGTAGGATGATCCTATTGGTGTGAGGATCATTGGGGTCTACAATGGCTCTCACCTTTCTTTAGACAGCCCTTCATCTTGTTTGATTCCTGGGCCCAATGTGTTTTTTTATGTTCACGATGACATACTTTAGCTTCTATAAGGTACCCATACCAGAATTTCACAGAAAGTAAGAACTGCCACAGGTTTTTAGAAATTGTTAGTGATACAGGGTGCCACAAAGACTCAAACCCATGCCCCAAAGTAGATTGGCAAGGCAAACTTTACTTCTACAGAAGGGTGGGCTGTTAAATATAGTCTGGCAAGCAAGCACACTTGTACAGGCAGTCTGCCCATTTTTATCCCTAATGCAGCACTGTCCCTTACCCTGATAGGAGAAGCTTTGGATTCCAATCTGAAAGGGTCATCACAGTAACAACAGAGGTTATCTCTGATCTAGAGACACTCAGTTCCACTCATCCATGCCTATCCAGGTCTAGTAACTGCTGAGTGATGCTTTTACCAACAGCAGATAAAATAAATGTACTCTATGAGTATAGCATTTCATGAAGGATCCGCTAGTGATTTTGTGCCAGATTTATTATGTGGGCCCACTTCCATCATGGAAGGCACAACATTTTATTCCTATTAGAATAAAGAGGGATTTGCCTTCCTACTTTAAATGCATCTTCCAAGCTACTGATCAAGTATTTACTCACATTTATTTACTATTATACATAGTACCACTTTTGACCAAGAAATTCAGATCACAGAAATGAACTTGCAGCAATGCACCCATAGTAATGGAATTTATCAATCTAATCATGTTCTCTACCGTGCTAAAGCAGCTGGCTTGATGGAATTCATGGAATGACCCTTTGAAGTGTTAGATATGGTACCATCCAGGTGGCAGCTATTGCAGAGCTTGGGCAATGTTCTCCAGGTTAGTCTTTTTATGCAGTCACCATCTGATATATAAAAATGGTGTTTCTCTGATAACCAAGATTCACATTTCCTGGAATCCAGGGATTAAAATAAGAATGATGTCTCCAATATTATTCAGACTAATTCACCAACAATTTTTTTTTCCATCCCCACAGCTTTAGCTTCGGCTGATAGAAACATTTTAGTTCCAATGGAAGAATGATTCTGCAAGGGAACAATGATTCCATTGAACTGGAATTTGAGATGGATGGACACCTGGGCCCTTTGGGATTCTCATGCCTCTGAATCAATAGGCAAAGGAAGAGAGTTATGGTGCTGGCTGCAGGGATTATTCTGGCCATCAAGGAGAAATTCTCTGGCCACTGTATACTGAAGGTAAAGGAGCACCTTTCCATGCAAAAGATCCTCCTACACACTAAGCAAGCACTCTACCACTGAGCCACAACCCCAACTCTATATATTAGTTTTAAAATTATAGGATATCATACTTGGAATAAGACTTAGAGGAAGAAATATGATCATCTAAACACACAAAGGGAGTTTGCAAACTATTAGGAGAGAAAAGTGAGCTTATTTTGAGTCACAGGAAGAATATATCAGGTGAGGTGGGAATTTGACCTTGTCATTATCTTTATTTGTAGACTAAGGATATAAGGAGATGTTCATAGGTATCAAGTTGATAATGAGTAGATCTTTGTTTCCTCTGCGTGTATCAATTTGGCTATGCAGTTCATTTCCAGGGAACTGCTTCCCTATATATCTCTAATTAGGGTAGGCCAAGAGAGATTCCTGTGGGTGATTCAGAGTTTAAACATAAAACATCACATAAATATGTATATCTTACACATATTAAGATCACTTGAATTATTTTTGTGAGGCAGCAGTGGACCTACTATTAATGGACCTTCTCCTGGATACACCCTCAGTTTTCTTGAATTTGAGCCCAAGTGTTTGATTGCTGATGATGAGATGTACTTTCTTCAGGGATTCAGTATCATCAAGATCAGAGGCAATGAGAAATAGAATGGATTTCAGTTCACCTTCCTGTGACTCCAACTTGCTCTTTTATGTTCCAGTTGTTTGTTTGTTTCTGCAGTACTAGGGATTGAATCCAGTTATGCTCTACCACTGAGTTACATCCTCAGCCTTTTTTATATTTTATTTTGAGACAGTCAGACTCAATAAGTTGTCCAAGCTGGCCTTGAACTTGTTATCTGCCTGCCTAAGCCCTCCCTAGTTACTGGATTACAGGCATGCACCACTGCTCCAGGCACTATATTGTTTTTGAAATCCCCCATTATATATCCCTATTCCCTGTGGACTCCAAGCTCTAGAATCAGAAGAGAAGACCAGAACCTTACAGAGACTACACAAGCAACCTGTACAATTTCATAGGGTCAAATCTCTGTAATGAATCTTTTGACCTCTGTCTACCTATTAATCATCTATCATCTCTCTATATATCTTTTCATCTTTTAGTGATTCTGCTACTTGGATTGAACTCTGATACAAATGGGTTACACTGAAATCAAATTCAGTTACACTTTTCTCACGAAATACTTCAACAAAATTGGTAATATTGAAGAAAACAAAAATACATGTATGGTATGTGCCCACACAATATTCCACTACTTATAGACAGTCTCAGTTTGTCAATTCATATGTACTGATTTGAAAAGGATCACTGAAACTTCCAATAACTTAAGCCAATTTAAAAAGGCATCTGAATACATAATCATATATAATTATACATGTAATGATATTGTCACTTTAAAAATAGCTAATATTTGTTATATCTCCTTTCTTATGTCATAAAATAATATGAGATATTAATAAGTCAAATTTACAGAATAAGAAAACTGAGGCTTAAAAGTATTGCCCTCCAAGTCACATAGCAAGTAAATGAGAGTATACATTGAATATGGGATATTTAATTCCATATCTTTCTCAGTTGTGTTCAAAATGCTACATTGTCATGTAGAGAAAATGAATGATTTTTGTTATGAGAATAAAATGTAACATTGTACAAAGCCTTGAGTTTGGAGGTCTTCAGTATGTGTGCTTGGCAACTGTTGGTTGTTGATGTTATGATCATCATTATTAATATTTTTATTTGACAGCTCTTGGCATGATTGTCCCATAATTAGCTTTATGTGTCTTGTCATGTCTATGCAGTAATACTTTAAACACAGCACACCAGAGGGCAGCAAATGTGCAGCAGATTATTTAGGCTTAACTGGCTAGGCGCAGCCACTTGCCAATCATGTGTTCTCAACAAAATCAAATTTTAAAAGTTTTGGATCCCTCACCTGTAATCTGTCCATAATAATAATAGTTACTGCGTATGCTATAGTTTAAATCTCATTCTGAGGGCAATAGAAAGCTATTCAGGTTTTTAAGATGCACAATTCTAATTCACTCTTTTGAGCATGTTTTGTTTTCTGTGTTAAAAATGGAGATTAACACAAAATGAAGATGAGAAAACTAATGAGAAGGTTATAGTATATTCAGAGAAGAAGCAGTGTTGTCTTTGATGAGAATGGTGTCTGTGGGAGCTATGGTTTAGTAACAGAGGCAAAAGAACCAAATTGTAAGTGTTGAAATTAAGAAAGATCCCCGTGGTTATGGGATTGAGCAATGGGAGAGATGGCACTGCTCTAAACAAAAAAGGTAAAGGTAGGGCAAGAACCATCCTTTGGCAGTGGAGATGGTGGCTGCAATAGTGGTACACAGGCTAGGAGCAAGATGGCAGAAAAGAAGTACCCTTCATGTGACTCTGTAGCTGAGAAGAGTTAGGGCAACAATGGATAAAGAGATAAAGCGCTCTGGGAATGGGCAAAGAAGTAACACGAAACCTAACCCTCATGGAGAATTGGAAAGATAACTTAGAGATCAAAGCAATTTTCATGAGAAGAAGATTAACATTAAACAGGGATGAGAGGTGGGAGGGAAAGGGAGAGAGAAGGGAAATTGCATGGAAATGGAAGGAGACCCTCAGAGTTATACAAAAGTACATACAAGAGGAAGTGAGGGGAAAGGGAAAAATAATACAAGGGGGACAAATGAATGTCAGTAGAGGGGGCAGAGAGAGAAGAGGGGAGGGGAGGGGAGGGGAGGGGGGATAGTAGAGGATAGGAAAGGCAGCAGAACACAACAGACACTAGTATGGCAATATGTAAATCAATGGATGTGTAACTGATGTGATTCTGCAATCTGTATATGGGGTAAAAATGGGAGCTCATAACCCACTTGAATCAAAGTGTGAAATATGATATATCAAGAACTATGTAATGTTTTGAACAGCCAACAATAAAAAATTAAAAAAAAAAAGAAAAGAAAACAAACACACAAAAAAAGCATTATTCAAGATAGCAAAAGGCCAGCTGAAAAAAATCATGCTGGAGATACAACATATAAACAGAATATACTTTGGAAGCTTTTTAATAATAGTCACTTTTCCTTTGAAAAAATAACAAATGGTATTATACAAAGTATGATTCCAAATATATAGTATGCATACATACATATATGCATTAAATACCTATATATGAAGAAGACTGAAATGAAATAAAGATGTTAATAGTAAAAAAAAAAAAAAAAAGAAAGCAATTTTCAACTTGAACACCAGGTTTGCTGGCTGAAGGAAGGGAACCTAATGCTGCAAACATAAGGTAAGCAAGAGAATGCAGGCAACTCTGATGATTACAGCAGACTGGCGGTCCCAACTGCAAGAGAAGTCCCCTGTTTCCATAACCTTTAAATCCAGTTTGGGAATTTGGTTAGCAATTGATTCCTCCTGTACAAGAATCTGGCATTAGAGAAGCAGTTCATTACATCACTCTGCAAACTCTCAGAGTGTTAAATCCAGAAGCCGTCTTGAGAAGCAGCCTATTGTTAGGGATTAAATTGCTGTTGGTGTCAAAAAGCAGAACAATCAAAATTCAGTGTCCCTGTGGACATCCTGATGGAGTGACTGGCTAGAAAATGGGCTGTGGCTTGGGGAAGGTCTTATATAAAATCCTGAAAGGTTTATGCAATGGTTGAGCATGGTCTGTGACAGAGGAAGAAGTGAAGGACATAACTACTGTTGGTCCTGCCCTCTGTGACAAGGAGTTAGATCAGTCATGTATCATTTTGCAAAGGAACCAGCTCTAAAAACACCAATACAGACTGACAACTGGTTCCATTCCCACTACACTCCCCTCCAGTACAGAACTCAGGGTTTTGGTTGATCTCCTCACTCTCAGAGGCATTCCAGGGATACACTGTGGTTTGCCCACTTACCGTGCCCACTTACTGTTCAAGGAGTACAGACCCAAGGGCTGAATATGTGCCTGAATGTATGTATGCATGGCTCACATACCAGTAAATTTAGTGCATGAGCAGGGTTTATTGTGGCCCAAATATGGACCACAATACCTGGAGTTAAGAGTGAGGGTCTCTGGAATGAATGTGTGTCCACTTGGTGTGGTTCACATACCAGCAAAGGTGGTGAAAAGGGCTCTTGGTAGCTCCACAATGTTCATGCCTCCTGGTGTGCATAACAAAAGCTTCCTTTGGGAATACATCTCTACCATGGTCAGCATTGCTTAGTCACCCAAACAAGAGATTTATAAGAAAGTAGGGGTACAGCCACATACAATGCCAACTTGTTTTGTGTGTGTTGAGAGGAAAAACAACATTTAAGCTACAATACACTTCTCTACCCTCCCTTACCTAGTAGACTCCAGAATTCAAAGACCCATAAACAATCATATTTGTTCAAGTATCTCAGGAGAAATTTTGGATCTTTTTTTCTCTATCTATCTTTTATTATTATTATTACTATTATTATTATTATTATTATTATTATTATTAGCAGCAGCATTTTATTCTTTAACTGGATTATTCTCTCTTCCTTTCCATTTTTTCCTTTATTTATTTATTTATTTATTTTTCCTCTCTCTTTTCCTTTTTTTTACTATTCTCTTGTTATCTATTGATAAATTAATTTTACTTTCATTAATTTTTAACCTTTAAGTCTATTCTATATTATGCTTTTATTTTCTATTGTCATTGTCTTGGTTATTGTTTTTATTTGGCTTTATACTATTCCTTTATCTGGTTTGATTTCATGTTTTTCTTGATACTGTTGCTTGCCTTTAGCTTTCTGAGAAGTTCTGGGACCATGTCTGACACCTAGACTTTGTTGGGTTGAGTGTTTTGCTACAGAACTATTCCAACATTCCAGTTGAGAAAAAATTGCACCTTACTCCAAACATGTCCTAATCTTGTTGGAACCCTGGTGCATACATCAACTTAAAGAATTTAAAAGATAAAAGCCCCCACCAGATGACCTATCCCCAACTAGACAAAAATAGGAAGAGCCTAAAATACAGTTTTTAGACATTAACTCCCTTAGCAACATCAGAGAGAAATACCACAACTATTGTGCAAACATACTCACAAAGGACTTCAGCATAGGTTTCTCTACAAACTTTTAGATAGCATATTGCTGACAAGACTGGAGAAGTAACTACAAAGGTTTCATCCAATATACTCCACTATCTACAATACACCTGCCTGAACTACCAGGTGGCTCTACTATTGCAAGACCTACAAAGAAACTGGATCCCTCAGGGTCTAATACTGTGTTAACTGTATTAAAACCCATTAATCACAGCCAAAGAAGTCACAGGAATACTACATTATGAAGTCTATTTGGGATTAAACTCAATTTTACACAAGAAAATGATACCTCAGGGTACTTGTCAAGAGATGGCCACTTACTAAGAGTTTCAGTGGGGGCGGGGATTGGGGGGGGGGCAAGCAAACAGAAATCTTGAAAATGTAAAGCTCAGTAAATATAATTAAAAAAAAAAAACCTTGATTGGAAGCCTCAACACTAGATTAAATCAAGCACATAAAAGAGTATCAGGGCTTAAAGACATATTTGATGAATTATCACATTCAGATAGTAAGAAAGAAAAAATAAGACAAAATGAACAGAACATTCAGGATCTATGGGACACCATAGAAAGACCAAACAGATATAAATTGGAATAGATAAGGGAGAAGAACTATAGACTAAAAGTATAGAAAACATATTCAGTGAAATATTAGCAGACAATTTTACAAATCTTGAAGAAAATATGGACATCCTGGTATAGGAGATTTTTAGAAATTCAGACATGAACAGAAAATAACCTCTATATGATATATTATAGCTAAACTTCTGAAAATACAGAAAAAAGAAGATTAAAATATTAAAAGAGAGAAACAACAGGTCTCATATAATCCAAACCAATCAGATTAAAAGTAGATTTCTCTGAAGGAACATTAAAGTCCAGGAAGGCATGAAACACTTCTAGCCCTGAAATGAAATAATAGTCAACCTAAACTACTACATACAACAATGTTTTACCTTTCACAATGTAGAACAAATAAGGATCTCCAATGATAAGCATAAGCTAATGAATTTCATAACCACTAAACCAGCATAATAGAAGATTCTTACAGAAATCCTAAACCCAGAAGAGAAAACAGAATACACACAAATAAAGGGAGGGAAAGAATAAATTTCACTCAAAGAACAAATAAGCAAATGAGTATTGAGAAACACTCAAATAGTGTTAACACAGGAAAGAATTGAATATCTGTGATGAACAAGGGAGAAAGAAACAACTACAAGAAAAACAACAAAATGATAGGAACAAGTACATGCCTTTCAATAATAATTCAAAATATATAGAATTTTAATTCTCCTATTAAAAGATACATGCTGGCTTAATTGAATTAAAACACAAGACCCAGCAATATTCCCTATGATAGAAACACATTCACCAGCATAGATATACACAAAATGAAAATGAAGAAATGGAAAACTATAATCTATGCAAATGGAATCAGAAAGCAAGCAGAAGTAGCTACATATATACACTCCCCTTCAAAAAAGAACAGACTTAAAGCCAAAATTGTGCAGAAGAGAAAAAGAAGATCCCTTCATATTAATAAAGGGAACAATTCATAAAGAAGATATCATTAGGTCTGAGCTATAGATAAGATCAGTGGTAGAGTGCTTTTTCAGAATGTGCAAAGCCCTGGATTTGTCCCTGCACCACAAAAGAAACCAACAAACAAAAAGAAATATTGATTATAAACATATGCACCAAATATCAGAGCAACCAATGTCAAAAAACAAGCACTATTTGACATAAATGGAGAAACAGGCACTAAATCAATAGTGGGTGACATCAACTCTTGACAATAGATATATCTTCAAGACATAAAAGTCATCAAAGAAACATTATAATTAAGTTACACTACAAATCAAATGGATCTAACAGACATCTACAGAATATTTAATGTCTGCACATTCGTTTGGTACGTGGAACTTCTTCCAAAGTAGATCATATTTTAGGGTATAAAGCAAGTATTAGCAAATACAAAAAAAAAAAAAAACTTGAAATGATTTATTTCCTCCTAGCCAATCATAAAAGAATGAAACTAGAAATCAACAGCAAAAGAAACTATAGAAATTATACCAATACAAGGAAATTAAACAGCATACTTTTGCATGAACAGTGGCTTATTGAAAAAATTGGGGGAAATTGAAATATTTCTAAAATCATCATGAAAACAAAATGTACCAGAACCTGTGAGATATAATAAAGTAGTTTAAGGAGTGAATTTTCAGATATGAACACTTACATTGAAAGAGAGTGAGAGAGAGAGAGAAATCTCAACTAATATAGAATGAAAAGTCTTAGAAAATAGGACAAATCAATCCCAAAATCAGTAAAAGGAAAGAGACAGTAATTATCAGAGCATAAATAAATGAGAGACAAGAAAAACAATACAAAGGATCAAATAAATAAAGACTTATTTCTTTGAAAAGATAAAAAAAAATTGAGAAACAGCCAAACTAATCAAGAGAAAGAAACCCAAATGGATACTCATGAAATCCATTGGATTACTTCAGAATATTTCGAGTAGTTATATGCCAATAAACTGGAAAATCTAGAAGAATAGGACAGTTCTAGATTAAAATTGAACAAAGAGGATATAAAAAGCATAACTAGATCAATAACAAACATTAATATTGAACCAGTCATAAGGTCTCCCAATAAAGAAATGCCAGAACTGGACAGGTTCACTGCTGATGTTAGTACACTGCTAAAGAGAAACAAATACTTATGTTCCACAAATTATTGCATAAATTAGAAATAAAAGAACGCCTTCCATACTCATTTTACAAAGTCAATATTGTCCCACTACCAAAATCTGATGAGAACACAATCAAAAAATTAAACGATAAGCTAATACCTTTGATGAACAGAGATACAGAAATTCTCAATAAAGTACTTGCAAATCAAATCCAACAAAATATGAAAAAAATCACATATCATGATCAAATGATCAAATTGGCTTCATTCCATGTTTTAACATGCACAAACCAATGGAAGTAATACACTGCATAAATAGAATCAGAGATAAAAATTACATGACCAACTCAATAGAAGCAATCTGATAAAGCCTATCTTCCCTCTTGATAATTATCCTTGAATACCTAGGTACAGAAATATTTTCCTTCAACATAACAAAGGTTATATATGACAAACCTACAGCAAATATTGTACTGAATGGGTAAAAGCTGAAAACATTTCCTCTAAATTCAGGGACAAGTGTCTCCACTCTCACCATTGCTATTCAACACAGTACCTGAAATTTCAGACAGAACAGACAAGAGAAAGAAACAAGAGGGATACAAATAGAAAAGAAAAAAAAATCAAATTATCCTGGTTTGAAGAAGACATGACTTCTTGCTTAGTCCCATTTACATTTTTTAAAATTAGAATAAACCTAACCAAGAAGGTGAAATACATATATAATAAAAACTGTAAAACACTGAAGAGAGAAAATTAAGTAGAACACTAGAAGATGGGAAGACATTCTATGTACATGCACTGAGAGAACTAACATTCTTAAAATGTCCATACTACTGAAAGCAAACTACAGATCCAATGCAATACTCATAAAAATACTAATGACATTTTTCACTGAACCAAAAAAAGTACCTAAAATTCATATGGAAACCCAGAAGATTCCAAATATACAAAATAGTACTGAGCAGGAAGAACATTGTAGAGGCATCACAATATCTGACTTTAAAATACACTACAGAGGTATAATAGCAAAAACAGCATGGTACTGGCATAAAACCAGACATGCAGATCAATATAATAAAATACATGACCCAGAAATAACGTGACTTATCTATAGCCATCTGAATATGTATTTTCTTCAAGGAATGCTACAGAAAAACAAGATCCAATATCTCACCCTTTACAAAAATAAAATCTATAAAAGACTATAGTGTAGGATCTTAAACTTTGAAACTCCAAGAGGAAAATACAGAGGATTACTTTAAGGTATCAGAACAAACAATAGAAGATGACTCAAATAGCTCAGGGAACAAAAGCAAGAACTAACAAATGGGATTACATCAAATTAAAAGACTTCTTCATGGAAAAGAGAAAAAAAAAATCAATGTCATGAAGAGAAGATACAACCTTCAGAATGGGAGGAAGTCTTTCCCAACTATTTACCTGATAAGACATCCATATCAAGAATATATAAAGAGTTCAAAAATGCAATACCAGATAGCAAGTGATTATGTCAATAATTGGCAACTTATTTAAATAGATGCTTCTCAAAAGAAGAAGTACAATGGCCAATGACTGTTTGATAAATGCTCTGCATTTTTAATCAAATGCAAATCAAGACTACAGTTAGAGGGTTAGGGTTGTACACTTGCCCAGCACGCATTGAGGCACTGAGTTCGATCCTCAGCCAACACATATAAATAAAAAATAAATAAATAAAGGTAAGTACTGTGTCCGTCTACAACTAAAAATATTGAAGAAAGAAACTATAGTTAGAATTTATCTCACATCAGTAAGAATGGGTATTCTCAGGAAAACAAACAAACAAAAAAAGCAATAATAAATTCCAGCAAAGATGTTAAGAAAAAGGAACACTTAAACACTGTTAGTAGGAATGTGAGATAGTACAATCACCATAGAAAACAGGATAGTAGTTCATCATAAAACTAAAACTAACATCATTACCCTAAGTACATATATGAAAACATAAATGGTGTGACTCTACTTTGTGTTCAACCAAAGACATGAAAAATTGTGCTCTATTTGTGTAATATGTATTGAATTGCATTCTGCTGTCATATATAACTAATCAGAATAAAAAAAATACTAAAAAAATAAAACTAAACGTACCATATGATTCAGCTATACCACTCCTGGATTATACCAAAAAGAATGAAGTAAGCATGAAAGAGATACCTGCACACTATTGTTTATTGTACCACTATTCACAATAGCTGAGATAAGGAATCAGGCTGGCCCAACAGCCAATGAATGGATAAATAAATATATATTATATATGGTTTATATATATATAAAATACTGGGCATGATGGCACACGCCTGTAAGCCCAGCACATTGGGAAGTTAAGGCAGGAGGATCAAGAGTTCAAACCCAGCCTCAGCATAAAGCAAAGTGCTAAAAAACTCAGTGAGACCTTGTCTTTAAATAAAATACAAAATAGGGCTGGGAATGTGGATCAGTGGTCAAGTGCCCCTGAGTCCAATCCCCAGTACTCCACCCCCTGCCCCCACCCCACTATATGGCATGTATTTGCAACTGACTGTAATTTAGTTAAAACTAACCATGAGAAAAATATATTTTTTACAGAAATGGATGAACTACAAGACAACATTGAAGTGAAGTATGCCAGACACAGAAAGTGGAACATCACATACTTTTTCTCATATGAAGAAACTAAAATTATAACAAAGAAAAGACCTAAAGTGAAGAGGGATTTTCAGGAATGAGGAAAGGATCAGGGAGAGGAGAAAAAGAGAAAGAAGGGATAAGAGAGTCAGGAGGGTAGAGCACAGCACTATATATGCATGTATGGAAATGACTCACTGGAACCCATTAATTTGTTGAATTAATAAGTGTTAATAATTATAATTAAAAACTGGTACATAAAAAATCTCAATTTTCCTTTTCTCATTTTTTTTCTCCTTGAATTATGAATTTCCTTTCTTTGCTTTTTTTTTTTTTTTAATCCACATCTGTACTTCTCATTCTGGAAGTCTAGCAGAATAAGGCAGTGTCATAGGAAGACCATTTCAATCTATGTTCTCATATTTACAAAAGGAACTATTTTACTTGGGTATAATTAAAAAGTCTTACCTATATTGCTTTTCAATTTATTATCAATCTTTTAGGATCTAATTGAAAGTATTTCTTCAATTATTCAGTTCTATTATATTAAATATTGCTCCTATTAAAGACAGCTTAGATACTTTATTTTTATGTGAATGAATGATTCACTGTTCTCATTTCACTGCTCTTCGGACTTTATTTGAGTTGTTGCCAAATTCTAAGCTATGGTAACTTTTTGTTTCTTAGTTTCTCACTATTTGACCACACCTATAAAACATGTGAGATGACCTAAAACATGCAAATTCTTGGATCACTCCCTTAAATGTAAATAAAATGACTCTGTTCTCTGTAGAAAACTGTATAAGTTTCTTCACATATTTCAAAAACCACAAGCAGTATGGTACAAGAAGAATATATCACAATTGGTAGAAAATTAATCTTAACATGAAGATCATAGTACCTTTTTTCTTATATTCTCTGAATAAAAATCTAAAAATATGCATGATAGGAGAAATAGCCATCAAGCCAGAAGCCCTAAAGATGAAACATGAAATATCACACAGTCTTTAAAAAGTTTACTTTGGTACTTTGCATGCACTCGATCATGGCACTTGGCCTATAAATATCCATTGGTTTATGGTTTCTCTTATGAGATGATTTACTATCCTAATATTAAGGACTATGATGATTAATTTTATACACACCATTCCTGGATGTAATGGATGCTCAGGAATCATTTATTGACAGGACGATGCACAGAGTGACAACTGAGAGTATTAGAAGTTTCATACCTTCCACTACTGTGGCTGATGCATCAGTAATGCAAAACAACTTATAATTGTCAGGATGACGTTATTATTTGCCAATTGCTAAATGTAGCACTAACTTGGCCAGTCTCTTGCACTGCTTTCTTTAGGGTGATGGGAATAATCGGAGTTTGTCAGCCAGCAATGGATGCATTTGTCATTGGGTATAACCCTTTCTGGGTCATTCAGGTGTAGGTTAAAAAGAAAAATGACTGTAATGCTGGTGAGAGGTATATTCATTTGGCAGCCCTTGTCTGAACTCAATGTACTGAGAGCAAAGGCTGCAAGCAATATCCTTGAATCCAAATTTCCAGGGAACCCTTTACCCCATTGCTCCTTGCTCCTGACCTAACATTCATCTTAAGAGGTGAAGCAGGAGTTTGTGTCCCTGGTTCCTTCAAACTTGGAATTATAGTCCAACTCCCAGTCAGGCTGTCAATTACTGCCAATTTACAGGGCTAAGAGAAAAGGTTTTACAGCCTTTTGGAAGCAGAGGGGAATAAAAATAAAAGTGGAGTGAATATAAACTTGGGAGATGCTGTTGATATGCAGGTTTTGCTTTGTCTTTAATTTCCTAAAGTTCCCTGACTTATAGATACCAGTTATCAGTGATAGCTAAAGCAAAATTATTAAAGGGAACTGGTGCCCCTGAATTTTTTGTGGGTACACAAACCTATTCTTCAAAATAAAGACTATACAACAAGGCATCTCTTACCTTGGTGTGTGTCAGAATCACCTGAAGGTCTGTCAAAGCCCAGGTTACTGCGCCCCAATCCTGGGGGTTCTTACTCAGCTTCTCTGGGATATAGTCCAACAATTGCATTTTAAACAAATTCCCAAGAAAGGCTGTTCTAATCAAAGGACAACATTTTAGGAGCCCCTGCTATCAATATTACTGTAAATTTGGTTTTAAGATCATTTTGTGGGCTGGGGATGTGGCTCAAGTGGTAGTGTGCTCACCTGGCATGCACAGGGTGCTGGGTTTGATCCTCAACACCACATAAAAATAAAAATAATAATAATAATAAAGATATTGTTTCAAAGAAAACGGACCCAAATTTTTTTTTTAAAAGAGATCATTTTGTTCTTCAGTTGACAAACACTTCAAATGTTCTTTATCTTTGTCCCCACAACTCAAATAATCAATGAATAAACCATAACTATGAGAAGTATTGAATTCAGCATAAGGAAGGACAGAACAGACTTCTCAGTGTCCACACATATTCCAGAAACAAATGAGGAGCAATAAAATGACAGGCATGCCTGACATTAAAGAAAAGCTCATTCGTGCCTAATGCAATGGGAAATGTGTTTAATAGCAACTCACCAGCATGGCAGTCTGACCCATACATGAGCCAAGTTCATGAAGTCTTGAGCAGTTGGCTAAATACGTGCAGATAAAGTAAAGTATGTGATAATAGAGACTGATGTCATGTAAAATGGTGATACACTTTCTTCCATCCTCAAGTGTATGGCCTACCCTTTCCTTAAGTTTCATTTTAAATATTTGCTGTATGCATCTTCTCACTTGGAGAAGCTAAGCCAGTTCCTGTGTCATTATAAGTTATTTGGATAAGTTGCCTGATTTTAAAACATGATATGCTTGAAGTATTAGAAGAAGATTCTGTAGTTTACACCAATAGTTTTCAACTGGGAATTTTTTTCCCTACAGAGGATGCTTGTTAATGTCTGATGACATTTTTGATTGTCACAGCTGGATAGATGCTACTGGTTTGAGGCCAGGGTTATAGCTAAACACCTATAGCGCACTGGACTATCCCCCACAACAAAAAAATCATCCACCTCGAAATGTCAATACTGCTGAGGTTGACAAAACTTGATTTACAATCAGTAAATAAGTGGATGGAAGAGAATCCACTTCTTCAAGTGCAATGCTCCAGGTATGGGAAAAAAAAATGTGCTCAGCCTATAGGATGGGACCAGAGAATGCTCTAACTAATTTATTCACATGCTACTCAAACCTCCTACTTACTGACCAGGCATCTTGCAACCTTAGTCTCAAAATGAACACATTAAAATTAAATTCCCATTTAACATAGTATATTTCATCTCTTTTATTTATTTTAATAGGTATTAATTGTTATCAAAAACAAGAGAATCCAATTGATTCATTATATATTCCACTGGTAGTGACAGTGACAGAAGCTCTTGACAGTACTGGTAGGACTGACCGTCCAAGCTCTACAAAAGCCATCTTCCCAATTTTACTCAAGCAATTCAAGTTTGTTTGTAGGTAATAAAGTTGGCATATTAAGAAATTATAAGCACAAATTGCTCAAATGAGAGCATTTTGAATAAAGTTCTCAACAGAGGGTTTTTTTTTTTTTTTTTTTTTTTTTGCACGCTTCATTGGTGGTGAATCTTTTTATCAGCCGAAGTAAAAGTAAATCAATATTTATGTCATCTAAGAAATCTGACTAATGCTAGGAATTACTGAATAGGCAATTACATTTCAAATGCAAAATTTAACAAAATAGTGGTATAATGCAGGGAGAAAATGAAGTAGCAGTACAGTAAAACCAAGTGCATTTCAAAGAGCCTACTGATTTGAAGCTTTTCACAATTCATTTCCAAAACCACCTTTTGATATTCATAAATTCAAATTAAATAATAGAATTGATGGAAGAAATAAAAAATGTCTTAAAGGTATCATCTTTCAACATAATATTCTTGAGTAGTTTATGACTATAAACAGAGTGGTGACGTTACGTACTTTAACAGGGAGCTTCAGGGAACAAGGTTGAAAGTTTGTACATGAGGAAATATGTCAAATTCCTTAAACGCTTAACATAGAAGAGCTATTTTTTTAAAAGACATACCTATATGTCTCTTACTTCAAATTATTCCATGCACTGTTTAATCTACAATATCTCCTTTTCTATTGTGCAACTGGGAAAAAAGTAAAATTTGATAAGACATTTTTATTTAAATTTGCTACTTGATTCTTATAATATTCAAATTAATATGAAGAATTGTTTTTATAGCATTTAGCATAAGACTGAGAATCCATTAGTGAGAAACTGTCATTTCCCACTACTGTCTACATAATTTCTCTTAATTTTAAATTTGTATGTTTATGTCTAAATCACTACAGAGTTCTGCACATTGATTCTCCTAAGATCCTAAGTCTATTTTTTTATAAAGAAAATAAATGATCAATTATACATCCTTTTTTTTTTCATTTCATCAGTAACAGTTTTTCATTGGTTTGTTCATGTCTCTGAGTTTTAGTCCTCAAAATTCTATGCCCCAGGAAACCCCACCATCAGGGACATTGGACTACTCTACAGGGATGAATTTTCAAATTATAATCAGCAACAATCAGGTCTATGAGATATTGTTTATTAACTCTCTGACCTTGGACAATTAACTCTCTACAAGCCTTATGCCTTCTGTGCAAAGTGAGATAATAAAGCTTCTCATTGAGGGATGATATATGAATTGCTATAGATAGAAGAAATGTAAAAGCTCTTAGTGCCCAATACACATTAGAGACTCAATAAACAATAGTATTATTATTAAAATTCAAAGTATTAAAGCATGATATAGTTCTTCAACTATTTAATATGGCAAAATATTATAAATACTGAATGCATCAGGACTTTTGAAAAGAGAAATTTGTACAGAAACTTACATCACTTTCACTCCACCTAGTCATAATGTCAAGGGTTTTATAATTCAGTAGGTAGGACAGTAGAGAAAACATCATATATATGTAAGTTTACAAAAGCAGAAGCAATTCCAAATATATTGATCCAAATAATCCTGAAGCTGATTTCTATGAAACCTTTGGACACAATTCTCCTTAAATCTTTGGTTCTAAATATCAGGAAAGTGACAGAGGAATTACAGCTAACTCAGAGTCATGGATTCTGAGCTTGTAGTTTCAGGTTATTTATTCCATTCAATATCCTCTGTATTTATTTATGTTCTCTCTGGTTTCCAAACCTTCAGTTTTCTGAAAGAAAATTGTCACAACGAGGTTTTTGTATTCTACCCAGAGTGTCCGTGTGCCACTGATTCTAGGTCTACTCTCTTCCTAAATCTCCTAACATTTCTCTTGCTGGACACTTCTAAACTCACCATGAATTTGCAGGAAAATACAGAGGCACAATAAATGACAGAGTTGGAGGGAGAACTGTTGTTGAGCATTCATTACAAAGTCAGATGAATTCTTTGTCATTTAAGGAGACAGGAGAGACTGACATTAAAATACGGTTCATTAAAAGTGAATTTTGAATTTTAGCCCAGTCATTTACAGTGCCAAACATCTGGAGAGTATTCTAATTTACAACAGAGTGCCTTGGAAAATAAGTGAACTCCTAACTAAACACAAGGGAATTGGCAAGTAAAAGACTTTGGGTTCTGTAATTGAAGTGACGTATCTACTTATTTACAGAATTCTGCCATGTAACATACCCTTGAACATAAACTCAGTATTTTTAAGTGGTATTTTTTTCTTTGCCCTTCAACTTTCACTATACTATTTTGCTGAAATACGTACTGACTCATAGTTCAAGGAAATAAGTGGTTATGTGAGCAAAAGGACTCCTCTACTAGTCAACCTAGTGAAAATAAAGAGAAACAGCTCAATACAGGCTCATGATGGAAAATGACTGTCCCTTCATGTCCTTGCAAAGCTCTGCAGCTCAGGAGACTCCACAACACCATTTGCTTCTCCTCTTTAACATTTGAATTAGGGCTGCTGTTTATCTGAACAAATAGTTTATAATATCTTTGTTCTTCATGCTCTTTATTCCTCTTGAGAGATTTTTGGATAATTAAGTGCAGTTCTTTAAAAATGAAAATGCTTCTTTTGGTGGGTTCTGGGCAAATGTGTGAGTCAAAGGTGAGATGAACTTCAGTTCATAGGAAAAAGAAAAACACTCAGGATCAAATTGCAAGGACTAGAGACTGTTTTCTTCCAATACCTATTGACTAGTAATATCTAAAGCACTATTCTGCTAATGTGCCTATGTAACCAAGATCAAAAACAAACAAACAAACAAACAAAAAACCCTCCAGATCTTGTTAATAGACTCATACCCAATTTCAAATTTTATTTAGACAGTGACAGTTTTCCTAGTTTACCCATCAAGAAAAATCAGTCCTTCCTCTGTTTTGTTTCACTGTGATACTCAGACCTGTATTGACTAATTTCTATCTGCCTTGGATTAAAATATATGCCTCCCACTCCAGCTCCAAATAGTTATGATATTTTTAAAATGCAGAGACTATGTTACTTCACTATGAATCTCAAATGCAATGCCAGTGCATAATCCAAGACAGGAGATCAAAGGATGCACAAGATTAGACACTGAGTAGAACATAGATAAGATTAGTATGTAAATAATTGTCAGAGTTAGTTCAGAGTCATTATTGTTCCATATTTGGTATATATTCTAATTTCCATTTGGGATGAAAAGGAATTTTAGTTCTACGTGTATGTTCTTCCAACATTTTTGTTTACAAATATGGTAGAATTCGTCATGTATTACCATCAAGTCTATTGACTCACTGTTATCCGTTCTTTAATTTAACTTGTACATGTTGTATCTGTAGCCCAATCTCTTTAATTTTATACTTTTTTAAAAAAACAATCTCTTCTGAACTTGAGCTGATTCCAGTATATTAAACTATATTCTGGTTAAAATTAATTTATTGTCTATTTCATCACTTACAATTAAAATTTATAATCAGGGTTTTTGTATTCTTTTCAGTTTTAAATGTTCCCCTACATAAATTGTTATTAATGCTAAGGAAAACAAACAAACAAAAATGTTTTTAAACCATTTATAACCATAGCAGTCAATATTATGCTTTATTTTTATCTGTATTCAGGGCTGATATTTACCCTGTGTTCATTCAATGTAAATGGACTGTTTGTGTCAACCATCAATTCCATTGTGCAGTGTCTGAGCTGTAGCATTAGCTGGGGCATTCCTATATCTCCTAAAGAACCTCAGGACCAGGCTGAGAGCAAAGATCACTCTAATTTCCCATTACCAGTGACAGTCAAGGACCCAGCTGGCAACTGGGAGAGCAGATGGGGCAGAAATGACTAAATCATGCTTTTCATATATTTACTTTTCCTTCCATAGATTTGTTGTGGTGCTTGACATACCAGATTCCTCTCTGTAGATCCCCACTCCCATGTCCCTGCATGGAAAGTTGGTAGGATATTGACCTAAGTGCACTATCAACTTGCTATTTGTCCTACCCACAGCTGGGTAGGTCAATCATAGACAAACTTGTTGTTACTCATAGAAATTTAAATCTTAGACAAAGAGAACAACTATAAGTAAGTTAGCAATTTGTCTAATTAGCAATGGTTTGACAAGACTGTGACTTGGTTTCTCTCACCTGCACTTTTAGGGGTAGCTCTGTTATTATGCCTTCTCAGGGTCATTTCCCTTATTCCATATTCCCAGTTTTCCCTCCAATTTTGTTAATGTTGTAGGTCATCTAAACATATGTGTTAAAGTACTAAGAGCTGGAACCTGTGAACATAGCATTACTGAAAAAATAAAATAGGGTTTTTGAAGATGTAATTGAGTAAAGATGAAGTAATTGGAGTGGGCCAAAATCAATTGCCGTCAATGGCTTCACAAGAAAAGAGATGAAAACTAACTTCATGTAGAATAGTAAATGTATACAGATACTGAGCGTGGAATGGTACATATATAAGCCAAGAATTGTTAGCAACACCAGAAACTAAGAAAAGAGTGTGACATACATAAGTCCTTACCCAGAGCCTTCAGATAGAACCGGGCCCTACTGACTCAGAGAGTTTAAATGTTTGGCTCCAGAGCTATGAGGAATAAATTTCCATTATCATATGCCACCCAGTTTTGGGGAGATCCTCAACATTGACCCTAGGAAATTAATCCATTCAACTACTCTAAATTCTTTAAGAAAACAAAACAAAACTATAGCCTTGCAAAACTTCATAATCACCCATAATTTCATTTTCTTCCAGATATCCTTTGGATGACAGGATATACAAGGATATTAGTTCTCTCCTCGAGCCCAGTTCTATTATTCTACTCTGTCACCTCTCACTGAGCAGTACAAAATAAATACATACAGCAAGGCACATGAAATAGCTGTGGCCAGTGACTCACAAGGAGAACTGTTAGGCTGCTTCCGGGAATGGATTACCTTCTAAAGAAGGAGGCTGGGGCATGAAAAGTGACACATTTTCCATAGTTCACTTACTTCCTGTTAGTGAAGTGTTCTCCTGGGGTGTGGCAGGTATCTTGTGACCTTTAGAGAGGTATCACTAACACACTGGGTATAAAAGATGGGAAACAGGATGACCCTGGATACTAGCCTAAGCTACTATACAGCTCTGGAGTCAGTAGGCTTGGCTCCTGTGATGTGAGATGTGAGATGAATAAAGCTGGTGGCATTGTCACTCTCCTCTGTGTGTTCTAGTTTTTCTAGTCAAATGCACCTTAACTGTACATTACCATAATCTGGGGAGTCTGTAAGCACCTCAAACCCATCAGGTCAGCCAGTGAACGAGATTGGCATCAGAGATCAGATGCTTGAAGATCATCTTTGGTGCGGGGACTATTTTTATTTATTTTCTGGTGTTATGTGAACTAGATGTTTGAACATGAGAACATATCTACTTACACCAACTATGAACTAAACAAGGGACACAGATATAGATTCAGACATGATGGAATCCCTAAAATGTCCTGAAAATGGGACTTCTTTAGTTCTGTTTCAACATTTTCAAGGTCCGTTGTTCACAGATTTCTGAGTATTTTTAGCTTCTATTTAGGGGAGAATAAGAGAGAGAAAACTGGGCCAGGGAAATAAAAAGAGAGTGACAAAACTAAATGAACAGTTCTAGCATAATGCACACTTGGGATATATTAAGAGGTATACATTTTTATTCTTGAAATCTGGTCATAAGGACCTGAATCATGATAGAATTGTCCACTAAAACTTTTGTTATGGTAAGAAAGTCTCTTGTGCATATTTTAAGACACAATTTAATCTGGTGAAATGCCCTTGTAAGTCAGATTTTTTTTTACCATTTAAGTGTGAATTAGAAAAAATGATTTTTTTTTCTATCTTTATACTCTGTCATAGTTTGCATGCTTATGTTCTTTTTTATATTTGTCTCTTTCTGGTTTTAAGATGGTTGTAGCAAATTCAGATTCCATGGCCTTGTTCAGAGCACAAATGAGGAAAGAGTGGCCGCTTATATCTGCACTAATTCATCAGAATGGCATCCCACTTCCCCCAGGAGAGTGCTCCTTGAGCCCCATTAATCCCAGCTGGGGCCCACGACCAGCTTTACTTGTAAGACAGAATGTCAAAGAAGGAACAGAATTCTCATGGTTGAGTTACAACAACCTCTATCTCTCATCCACCATGAACAAAAGCCAGGGTATGCTAAGCAAGGTAGAAAAAGAAAGTAAATGCCAGGTGAGTAAATGCTGGTATCTGCCACACTGTAGATATTAATAAAGATGTCTGAACAGCTTCACATCTGAGCATTTTGGTTAACACAAATTCCTTCGTCTCGGTTTCACAGTTAGAAAAGAGTTCCCATTTCCATAACACCTGGATGAGTTCTGACAGTATGTGCAACACTAGATCAAGGTGTTATAATGGCCAGGCTAGTGCTTATTTGCATGTTGGCATTATAAAAAGTGAGGGCTTTTAAATGCACAACCTGAAGCACTAGAGTGAGGCAAAAGACTTTGAACTTAAGTTCTGTTTAATATTTTAGAAAGTAATGACAAAGCTTTCTATGGAATTACATATTGATATTTACTGAAGATTTCACAGTGTATATATGTTATGAATAAATGTATATTTTTATGATATTACATTATATTTGGGGTGTCATAGACGCAGAGTTATCTTTTGTATTCAAATTTTATTTTTTTTATTGCAGGCAATTTTTCATATTGCCTTACTATCATAGGAATACCTTCTATAGAGAAATGTGTTTCAGCCATTATGCTAAATATATGGTATCTAGATTGTTTTCCTATCTGGTAGGAAAATAAAGAATGAATTATATCCTCTTTATGTAACATTTACTTTAAATTCTATATTGTACAATGTGTTTACTTCTCTGAACCATGTTTCATCCCTCTTATTCTCAAACATAGTAAATATTCAGACTCGTAGGCTGCCTGTAGCTTCTATGTGCCCAACAGAGAATAGATGAAGGAATGAAAAGATAGAGGACGAACAAAATTCACCAGAAACCTCCACACAAATGCAATACACAGAAAAGACTTTGCTTCATCTTTCAGTTGTGTGAAATTAGGTTTCATTTTTGGCCTTCCACGCTTCCAAGGAACTCCTCTTTACCAAGGTAGTGTCATAGAGTTTCCCAAGCAATAGCGAGACTTTGAAAAAACAGGACATCCAACCAGGACTGCAGATCCAAGTGTTTCAGTATGAGGGAAAACTTACTGAAGACCACTTCCAGTATATAGGCTTGAAGTCAGTCATTTTTTGAAATATTGTAGATGATGAATATGCTTGTTATATGCATTCTTCGTGGGCAAAATCGATCTCTTTGAAAAATCGTATATGCTAAAACTGCCAGGTATAACAATCATTTATAAATCAAATTTAGAAAATCCTCTTTATTCATGGACATGAGATTAGGAAAGTTCTGTTTGTATCATTTTCCTCCAAACTATCAGGATACACCCTGATGAGAAAGGAGGGTTAGTGTTCTGATTCATGCAGGTCAATTTTTGATAGGCTTCATAAAAAATGATAGTTTGACCTTGCATAAGCAAAGATTATTACTTGCAGTACCCAAAGTACAGGCCATGTTTCAGCAATCATTCAATGAGTAGGGGAGGGTAAACAATATGTCTGAAGCCAATTTATCAAATGGTCAATTCTCTTGAACCATTAGAAAAATGTGTTAAATTCACTTCAAGATAATTTGTTTTCTGTTTATTGCCAGAGACAAGGCTATGAGCAGAGACAGTAGAGGATGGAAGAGATCTGAAGGCAAATACATAGGCAGAGACATCAGAAGATAGAATCTGCACCATGGAAAAATGAAGTTCAGGGCCTTAAAACTAAAGAGAAAAATCTGTTTCCAGAGAAAAATCTCATTCATGCACATAAAGTGTTCAGAAAAGAGGAAGTGCTAGGTATTTTAAATTAATTATTTCTATGAATTCAATCTTGGTAAGTTGATATTCACTTAATGGGCTTTTAAAGAGCTGATGTTAGCTGAATAGGACAGGGGCATCAAAAACTTCCTCACACACAGCGGCACATGCCTGTAATCCCAGCAGCTTGAGAGGCTGAGGCAGGAGGAGTGCAAGTTCAAAGCCAGTCTCAGCAAATGTGAGCCCTAAGCAACTCAGTGAGACCCTGTCTCTAAATAAAATACAAAATAGGGCTTGGAATGGGGCTCAGTGGTTGAGTACACCTGAGTTTAATCCCTGGTACAGCCTCCCAATTTTTTTTTTTTTCCTTTTGCATTCATTCAAAGTATTTCTCACAGTAGTACACATTGACTTTAATCAATGAAATAAAAAATTGCTTCTATACCAGATGAAAGCCTATGAGGTCAAACTGAACTGGGTAGGAAGAAGGGGGGGGGATTTGGACCTAGAGCTTCCACAGGTAGAGAATTGTTATGAATAGTAGAAAAACGGGGAGAACAATTCAGCTACTGGCAATAGGTCAGGGTTTTGGCACTGATGTGATAACAGCACCTAATCAATATAGAAAGATGCTTCCATTATATTACAGAATGTGAGAGCTGAAACTTTTTCTGCTTTGAAACTTACACATTGCCTGGCACTAAAGAAGGCATCACACCACCAAAGATAAAATAAAACAAAAATCAAAATTTCAGTTTTTTTTTAAAGGCACTTGAAGGATTTTCTAAGACTTTAACATTGCCACATATTATTTCAATTACTTTCCTATATTTTCTGTTTTATGTCAATGAATATGTTTATTTACTTTTTAATAAAGCATTTAGACTAATGAAATTCCATTGTTCTCAAGTTGTTTGCAAACCCTGCATAGTCCTTTGGTATCCTTGAATCCAGATTGTGTATGTAACCCTTTTTTTGCCATTTGGCTAATATATGCCATTGAACATAATGTAGAGACCTATCATGACCTCCCTAAAAAGCAGTTCCATATGCTCATCCTGCTACTGATACTTAAGAAGCAGTATGTTATGTACAGCATTCTGCTTAGATCTATTGAAGGTGTGCATGTCAAGGTGATCCCAATTATATTCTGCCTTTATGCATGTGCATTGGTATGCAATGGACATGAAAAAAGGCCACCAGGGTGCCTATTGCACATGAGCTAAGTGGTGATCATCACAAGTAAAAAATAAAACAGAAGTTGTGCTTTATATTTGCTTTTGGAGGAAAGGTGAGAATAAATGAGTTTAAGTTATGTGAAAAATAACCTTGATAAAATACCAGTCCTGTAAGGGTCATCCATAGCAAATAGATTTTGGAGGTTCATTAATACTTAAGAATTTTTCCTATCTCCGTTCTGTATCTGAATTTATACTTAGCTTCTAAATATGTCTGTAGGTTTTCTTGATATAATTTGGTTTAAAAGAAACTTTAATTTTGAAAGTATTTTTTTTAATTTCAAAGCAAGAAGATAAGCTCTCTTAATTGACATCACTGAAATAATAAAATATCATCCCACTAAAATCCATTATCTTGCACAAGGGGAGAATACCTGCATGTTGCCACCTTTCCATTTACAGTGATAAATAAAAGAATTTTGCTCAGTAATCATTACACAATATGTACCTAAATTGAAGCATTGTATTATATTTTATAATATGTACAATGAGTACATATCAGTTAAATACAAAGAAAATTATCCACAACTTCAAAAATTTGAGGATTTAACAAAAAATAATAATAAAACATGGTTTTCTGAAAATTAAAATTAAAAAGAATTAACTCTGGATCAACATACAGAATTTTTTTTTTCTTTCTTCAAAAATATTCCATGGCATTTTAAAAAAAAAAATATGACAGAGATGTATTTTTTTAGAAAAGGCACGGAAATGGAAGAGCATTTGCATGCATGGAGACTCTAGTTTCAGTCCTCAGTACTGGGAGGAAAGAAAGAAAGAAAAGTTGTGAAACACCTCTGTACATGGTCAGGAAGTAAGAGAGTAAAGAAGGAAACGCAAATGTTCTACTTGATAACAAAAAATCCTATAACCTTTGCTGATAGCAAACTGAGCTGGAATGAATGCCTAGTGCAGGAAGGCCAGACTGTGACAACCAGGGGACCAATATGGAGATCCAGTAAAAGGACAACACTTGGGAGGAGGAAGAGATACGAGGAAATAATTCATATTTTGGTAGATTCAGATACAAATGAGATACACTATTCTAGAGGAATATGGACTGTGAATTGGAAGAAATGCATTCATGATTTACTCTGAGAAGGGATGAACTGTTCAATTTACCATAAATTCTCATTGGATCTAACTTTTAATTTCTGAGTTCTGAAGAAAGGTCATCTAATCCATATTTCCTGAACTCTGTCTAAGCTATGTTTTCATAGCATGACAATTGCAGATTGCTAAGTACATCTGTATAATCCTAAGCATTTCTTGGCTTGCAGTCTGGAAAATGTCAGTGGCTTATATCTCGTGGGAAATGTAATAAACATTTTAATTATATACCATTCTGTTTCTGTCTCTTATTTTCTGGAGGAACATAACTCCTGTTACATCTCCTCTCCTGAGAAATACAGACAGAAGGTAGAAAGCATAGGCCCCCAGTTTTGCTGGCTACAGTGAATGTGTGTAGATGTGTGTATGTGTACACAATGTGTGTATGTGCACATGCCCATTTCCTGCTGTAGGCTAATAATTCTAATGCAATGAGTTGACAGACTGTAATGATTTGTGAGCAAGTGGAAACTCAGGCAGTCTTCAAGTTCTAAATTTCAGATTATACAAACATCCAGAAAGCAGTGAGTGGTTTTCACTAAGCGGGAGTTCTGAGCAATAGCTACTGATAAGGGACCAGAAGATCAAATGAAGGATGAAGGATCATATATATTCATCACACACAGTCAGAGAGACATCAAAGTGATGTGGGCTGAGAAAGAATACTGTGGGCTGTAAAAATAAAAACCCCAAAAGATGTTATCTTGATGGAGCAACTGAGATATTATGGAATGTGGTGCAAGGATTATAAAAGAAGCCAGAGGAACAAACAAGTGTTCACATCTGTAGCCTAATATAGTGAAATTTAAACACATTGGGCTTGTTATAGAATGTCTTCCAAACAGCAAATATGTTCCTGAAAAGCTTTAATAAAAATGCAGAATACTTTTCATATATAGTAAGAGGCATTACTGGGCCATTGTGAGTATTTGTGAGAAATATGTTTGAGAGTTTTATGCATATTATTACAAAGTATTATTTTTTTTTCCTTTAAGACCTATGCTAAATATAACCAAGAGAGTTCACCTTCAGTTGGATATGTGATAATGAAAAATACCAGTTGAATCTCCACTTGGATATCAAATAAGTGTGCCAACTTTAGCTTATTCAAAGGAAAACAAAACCAACCAATCAAAAAACTTTTATTTTTACTTAAAACCTTGCCTCTTCCCCACATTTTCCATGTCAGTAAATATTACTATCAACTCACAAATGAAAAAATGACACCATCATGGTTATCTCTTTTCTTTTCTCTTTTGCTATATTTAATTTATTGGCCAAGTATTTTGTCCCAAACCCCTTGAATACTTTTTTCTATGTAACTGATACTTTATGATTCAACTACACAGATAATTACCCTCCATGTACTTTTCACATAACAATATGAATCCTTTGTTCACAATTTAAATAATATGACACTTATACATGAATTAAAATCCTTCAGTGAGTTCTGCTATTAAAACTTAATCCAAACAGCTTTCTCTTTTGATATGGCACCTGTAAATCAATGCCAACTGCACTCTTCCTCCAGTCTTTACCACTGGTTCCTCTCGGGTCACCTGTTAAAGTCTGTGTTTTGAATAGTACTAGACAGAGGTATCTCTCACAGAATGTAAGCACAAGTCTGGGACTGATGTGAGGACTCTAAAACTAACTGAGAGCAAGTGGATTGGAAAAGAAGACTAGAATTCAAAGGGCCTCTGAACTGGTGGCTAATTTCTCCTTTTTCCCTCCTCTGTTGCATGGCCTAGACTTAAACCAGTACCATTTTGTATACTGGATGAAGACAGAAATCTCTCTAGAAGTGATGTCTATGAAATCATGGCATATGAAAGGAGACTCTAAAGGGAAGGGAGTGTGGGAGAAATCCCTGTAGATAGTTTTATTTCTCTTTCCCACTATCTTCCACACACTACTCCCCAGGGGATTCTACAGCTGCATTATTAGCAGGGTGATTGAACAGGAACCTGAAACTGTAGGGGAGGAAAACTTTCCTTCTCAATATAAGAGTCACAATCCTAAGGAGGTAAGTCTCAAAAAGATCTGTGGTACTTCTTTTTCTTGCTATTCTCCCACTTTTGGGCTCCAAACACAGACTGGTTATAAAAGTGCATGAAAGAAGAGATAAATTAAACCCCAGACTCTCTGACAAGATAAGCTTGAATGGAGGCTTCAGAGAACTGGAAATTACCAGGGAGACTACAAAGAATAGGGCATTTAGGAAGGTGAACTAAATCCCATAAGGACATGAATGAACTCTTGGACTAACCACTAAGCTGAACACATGAGGTTCTAACCACCAAAGGATATCACGGCTGTCAAAACTCATCTACAGTGCAGACTATCATCCAGACTTAAATCAGCTCTTAGAGGGCTGGAGTGTGGCTCAGTGGTAGAGCGCTTGCCTAGCATGTCTGAGGCATTGGGTTCAATTCTCAGCACCACATATAAATAAATTAAATAAAGGTCCATCAACACCTAAACAAATATTTTAAAAAAAAAAAAAGCTACTAGAAAACGCACCCAAAGACTGATATGAATAGCACTGATAATACTGTACCAATCTGCACTAATGTTAGAAACATAGTTCAATCAAGCTTGTTCCAGAAGCCTAACAAGGTCAATTACCTATTTTTATAATGGCGTTAGTTTCCTGCAACAAATACTTCAGATAATAAACTTACAAATAGAAAAGTTTATTTGGTCTCAGAAGTTTTAGTGATCAGTTGTCCCAATTCTTTGAGCCTGGGGTGGCACATCATGGGAAGAGTATATGACAAGGAAAACCATTCAGCTTGTGGCCAAGAAGCAAAAAAAAAAAAAAAGAAGAAAAGGAAAATAGTGGCTGGGGTGTCTCTCTCTCCCCTTCAAAGCCATGCCTACAGTGACCTAGCGATCTCATCTTAGGTTAGTCATCCTAGGTCTCCCTCTTAAAGGCTCCACCACCTCCCAATGGCACCAAAACTGGGAATCAGGCTTATAACACATGGGCTTTTAAGAGACATTCCAAACACAAACTGTATCAAGAATAAAATTGAACATTTCATGTGATGTAAGAGTCATAGTCTCAATATTTGAAACCCTTAGTATATAATCAAAAACTGCTTTACACATGAGGAACCAGAGAAATCTTAATTCTCAAAATCAAACAATATATATATATATATATATATATATATATATATATATATATATGAAATATATATATGAAAACAGAATTGTCATATTTATCAGGTTAAGGTACTAACAACATGTTTTAAGAGGAAGATAAAAACACTCATGTAATGAATAGAAAGTGACAATAAAGATAAAAATACACAAAGACACATCAAACGGAAAATTTAGAACAAATCCATATCACAATCAAAATTGAAAACCCACTAGGAGGCCAAGGATATGAAGATAAATCATGAGAAACGAGGCATTCTGAAGAACAGAGAAACAAGACTGAAAGAAATGAACAGATCCTCAGCATCCTGTTGGACATGTCAAAGGGTTTAACAATGGCATCATCTGAGCCACAGAAGGAAGATAAGTAAAGCATACGGTGCAGAAAATTGTGTCTAAAGAAAAATAAGTAGAAACTCCATTCATTTGTTGTAGGATATAAGAGCAAGAGCAAGGCTAAGGAAATCCAAAGCAGAAAATACTTAAAATATTAGCATCCAGTCACATTAAATTAAATTTCTTGGATTAAATACAACAATGACAAAAGAAATATTGAATAGAAACTTATTATAAGTGAAAACAACTAATTTTAATACTATATATTTGCTATTGGGAATTATGGAAGTTAAGAGGAAGTGGAACAATATATTTAAAGAAATGATAAAATAAAACAAATCTTTCTTTATATTTCTATATATAAATAGTAAAAAGATTCTTCACACATCAAAGTGTAATAAAATTATTCTGAGATTAAAATAAACTCAGAGAATTTGTCAAAACTAAGAAAACTATAATATCAGGAATAAAGGAAAAAGTAACAGGAATGGTAAGCATGTTATTAAATTTAATAGAATAATGGGCTAGTGTCCTCTTTAGTTCTTCAAAATATGCATGATGAGAGCTACATGGGGTGGTGCATACCTGTTATCCCAGCAACTAGGAGCATTACAAGTTCAAGGCCAGCCTGGGGCAACTTAGTGAGATCTTATCTCAAAATAAGATAAAAAGACTGGGATGTGGCTCACTGTCCTCTGGGTTCAATTCCTACTACCACCCAAAAAAGTTATACATGCATGATGAGCAAACACAAAATATATAAAATGATCTAATAGAATGCTTGATATAAATGTAATATGTGAAAATTGCATCATAAAAGGAAAAAAAGTAGAATAATCTATGTTGCAATAAGTTTTCTGCTTATCCTTTAAGGGTAAAATATTAATTCCAAGTTGAATGCAAAAACTTAAGAATATATGTCCTAATTCCTAGAGGGTAACCTTAAAATACTATAGAAAACAATATCTTCAAATAATAAATAAATTGAAATATGGTTCTAAAAATAATTGAAAAGAAGTTAGAAAAGGGAAAATATAAGAATGAAAAATACAGGAGAAATGTTTAAAAATGCTTTAAAATTGTATTCCTAAATGCAATCATATTGATAATCATATTACATATAAATGGTTTAAACTTATCAACTAAGAGATGGTTATAAAGAATTACTTTAAAAATTCTATACATCTACAACACACTTTTATATATAAATAGATTAATAAAAATGGCAAGAATTATATGTTATATGCTATGCAATCATTAATAAAAAGAAAGCTGGAGTAACTAACAATATCAGACAATGTAGACCTCAGTACAAGAATGATTATACCAGGGATACAAATAAACATTATGTAATGATTAAGCATTCCATTCACAGAGAAAAGGTGATTCTAAATGTTTTTATTTTTCATCAAAAAACAGAACTTCAATGTACATGAAATAAGACATGCTGGAATAAAAAGGAGAAATAGAGAAATTCATCATTACAGCTTGAGATTTTAATGTTTCTTTTTTAGTAATTTATATAACAAGTAGAAAAAAACAATCAGCAAGTGTGTAGAAGAACAGAAAACACCATCAAACAAGCACAGCATATTCAAATAATATTTATAAAACTCAGCAATAGCATGGGACATATTCTTTTTTTTTTAATTTTTTATTGTTGGCTGTTCAAAACATTACATAGTACTTGATATATCATATTTCACAATTTGATTCAAGTGGGTTATGAGCTCCCCTTTTTACCCCATATACAGATTGCAGAATCACATCAGTTACACATCCATTGATTTACATATTGCCATACTAGTGTCTGTTGTATTCTGCTGCCTTTCTTTGATATAAGGAGAGTAACTAAGAACAGAGTAGGGTCGAAGAGCATGAGAAGAAGATTAACATTAAACAGGGATGAGAGGTGGGAGGGAAAGGGAGAGAGAAGGGAAAATGCATGGAAATGGAAGGGACATATTCTTTTCAGGGGAACATAGAACATTCCTCAAAGTAGATGAAATTATCAATGGTAATTTTAAATGTAAGTGAAATCTGACAAAATGTTTTTTCACCACAACAGAATTAAACATCATAACACCATTATAATTTCAAGGCATTCATAATTATTTGCTCACCTGGGACACGAGTGAGCATGTGGCTGACATTTTCTCACCTGTCAGTCTCAGCTCAAAGATCACCTCTCTGAAGGGGTCATTTCTAATTGCCCTTCCCCTAGGCCAACAAAAATTTTAGCCCTATTTATTTCTTTCAGTGAACTGGCTTATTTATTGTGTTTTCATTTTACTGGTTTCTAAGCATCTAGGAGGGAAAATAAAAACACATCCATTTCAGTATCTCAGCTCTTCATACATTTCAAATCAGAGTGTAGGCTCCTAATGAAAACTTGTTGAATAGGTAGGCAATGGAATGACTCAAATATATGGCCTCTACCTTGGTAAAAACATTAGGCTTACTTAATATTGTGCTTCAAGTAATAAAAAGGTAAGTTAAAGAAAGTTCATATTTTAGTGCTTCTAATAATAGAACAGCACTGGATACATGTTACCAGTTGATATTATTATTTAGCATTTTGAATAATGTGAATTATATTGTTTCAAGTAAATTTGAGTGCCTCTGGCATACACCATGCATTAATCTGTTGCCAAGTATCTGGCCCCTGCTAAATCCCACCTAGTGCTTATTCTAGAGATTGCTAAACTATGAATGACAGAAGGGGAATAGAGGATTTAAACAAAACTGCTGAGTACATTCTCTTTCCTTCACTGCAAGGGATAGAGTTACATTACTTACATGTTTTCAGTGATCTCTTATTGTGGGTGATTGTGGAAGCACGTTGGGAGTATTTCAAGCATTATTTTCACCAATAAGCATGATAGTAACAAACATTATTGAAACATGCATCTTATACATTTTTCCCCTCTAAGAAACGCATATATGAATATTTCTACAATTTGGAAGAACAAATTTAAGTAAAAGACTGCAGGAATCTGGGAAACATACATTATACCTGTCAAGTATATCAAAAGAACATTTAACTCATGAAAGAATAAAATCATTTTGCTCTGGAAATTCAGTTTTATGTTCATAGCATAACTTTCAATACTAAACCTCATACTTAAAAGCCCTGTCTTTTCCCAAAGTCTTGTATTTAAGGAACAAGTTAAGAGATAATTTTTACTAAGAAAACTACTAGTCCTATTTAGAGTTTTCATTTTGAATTTTAACATTTGCTATGGGAAATAGAAAAGTCATTTGGGTGCATTCATATCAAAAGCCATAAATTATGATCCATTAAAGAGTTGTTATCATAGAGGAATTACAGGTCAATTCTATCTTTAGAAATTTTGTGGTTATTCATATTTAATTCAATAAACATAAATGGGATTTAAAAATATAGCAAGAAATCACATATAGGTTTCTAGTTTTTCACAACAGTACAAATAAAATGGGCCCTCGAACCTCTATGAAAATCAACCTTGAGGAATCCATCAGTGTAACACAGAAACATAAATATAAGCATTAACAAATTAAACAACACAAGATTAATTAAAAGTATCAAAAATGAACAAAAGTTAACAAGTGTACGAAATATTGAGATAGAAAGACCGTTACTGCGAAAGACAGCATATATGTCTGCAGCCACGGAAGGGAAGACGGAAATCTGGGCTACATCCAGGATTGACACAGTGTGGTCTCAGTCCTAGCCAGAAAATCACTGAGGGGAGGGGGGACTTAACAGAAAAAAAAAAAAAAATTTTGACAACCTGATCCAGATGGTATTTTTCAGAAACTTTGGAAGGAGGTCCCAGGCATTTCAACCATCCACGTGGAACTGGAGCACAGTTAAGTTTTCAAACCTCTGCTCTTCATTTCTGTTGGTAAGACCCATTCTTCACCACAGAGGACCTACAGTACTGCCTGCTCTGGGTGCCAGGCTTCCCTGGGCAAGGGTAAAGCCCTGCTTGATCTAGATGGAGAGCCCTGCTTGATCTAGATGGGAAGCCCACATGAGATGCTGAGGTGTCCAGAATTTTCTGCTTCTCCTCAACTTCATTCCATTCCTCAGTTATGGTGAACTTCAACTTAAGGAGAGAGCAGCTCCCAAAGTTGCTAATTTTGAAGAATTTAAAGGTGGATTCCTCACCAGATGACTTGAGTGGTAGAAAGAAGGACAGCAAAGGCTCGTGGTAAGCCATGGACTGTTTCTCTCTGAGGTTCAGCTTTCTGGTCCTCCATTCTTGTGTCCCTAAGAACAAGAGAATGGTATGGACAGCCCAGTCCTCTAACCTTCCCCAATGAGCTAGTGAACCTCTCCACACCCAACCATGACCTAAGAGAAAAGCGTAATCATTATACACAATGCTGGTCAATAATGTTGCCAGTAGGGACTACCTGCTTAAAAAAATCTTAACAAAAATGCTTCAATACCAAAGACCCGTCATCTAAACCTCCCAGCAGTGATACCCAGACTTCAGTTTTAAAAGCTTCCTTGGTGATTACAGAGGTCAGCCAAGGGCAAGAATTATTGCTATAAGAAAAAAGATGGCAAACTGAATAATAAAATCCCAGTGAAACTGAATAATTAGATAAGAATAAATATTAGAAAATAAACAAAAATAGCAATAGAAATGAGTGATTCAGATATCAAGGTAAAGAAGAAGAGAAACTTACTAAAATAAAAAAAAAATAACTCCCTATTTTGACAATTTTCTGTAAGTCGAATTATTTTAGAATAAAAAGTTGAAATAATAAAAAAAATGTAACTTCAGAATACAGTGGTTGAGTTAAAAAGCTATAGGCAAAATACATCTCTCAAAAAAAGAAAAATAGAACTGATGGGTACACAAGACAGTTGGGATTTCAAGTTAATAGAAAAAAAGGAAATGGCAAAGAATTCCAAAATAGAAGAACATACTAAAGAGTGGTAGAGTTTAGAAGTGGAAATGCTGGATAGTGGGAGTCCAAGAATAAGAACAGAGAGAGCTAGAGCCAAAGAGGGCCAAAGAGGGAGGACACAGGAGGCCTAGTAGGGGAAGGGAACTGAGTATTACTGAATGCAGCACTACATTGAACTGACAAACGGAAAGAGGTCTGTTTTCAAGAAGTGTGCTTTTGAAATTTGCATCTACTCTGTAGTTTTTAAAGCTCATTTGAAAGCAACTACCTACTGTAGAACATCCGAAGGGTATTTGCTCCTTTTCCCCTCAAGATTAAAAAAAAAAAAAAAAAATCCTTGCCCAAGATAATTTTAAAAGTAAGTGAAATCTATTCCTCAATCAGATCACACTGGGGTCCCATGTGGCACTAATGTGCAATTGGTTTGATGCTGTGAGCATTTTTGAGGTAATAAATAAAGAGATTAATGGAATTTGCTCAGTCTTTAAGGATGTTTTTCCCTTATCAATTCTGTTTTCTTTGTCTTCAAATGAAGGGTCAGGAAGTGTTTTTATTTCCTTGGTAAATGAGGAATGTGTTTATGTGTATGTATACATGCATACCAGGGGGTATTACTCTTAATGGTCTCTAATATAATTTAATAACTGGTTATAGTTCCTTCCTACACTGTCAGTCAGACAATTTATGGGCTAATTTCTGGTTCATTTTTAGATGAATTTTTTTTTTCATTTCATGCAATTTGTATACTGAGTCATATGGTTTTGCCATATTTTTTTCTCTTCTTCATTGTTCTCTTGTATATTAAGCTTACTTCATCATTATGTTGTACTGATTTTTGTATGTCAACTTAAATTCAATGCAGAAGAGAATAATATATAAATAATTTAAATTAAATATTAAAATACAAATAAGCACTAATGATAAATATAAGGTAAGCTTCAAATTGGTCATATGTAAAGAAACTATAAAAATACAGGAAGAACTTACGATGCTTAAATGTTTTTAGCATACAGGAATCCTTTCTACTATGTCTGAAAACTCAAGCAATTGCAAAAAATGAAAACTTTTATTCACAAGAAGAATGACAGATTGGGGGGTTGGGACAAAATATCATCATATACAACTCAAAACAAAAGAAAAATGTGTTAATGTATAAAATATACCTTGATATCAATAAGTTAAAAATCAACAAATCAAAATAAAAGTGAGTGAAAATACCTATGGATAAAAAAATATGCAAAAGATAAAATATGAATGGGTTTTAAGACTAAAAAATGGCTTTCAACCTTATCTGTGAGAAGAGATGGACATTCAGTTCCACAATAAAGTGGTGAATTTTTTTCACCTATTAAAGTGGTAGTTATTAAAAAAAAATGTTGCTGATTTATTTTGTTGACAAGAGAGGGAAAATGTACTTGCTTACTGCTAGTGGGAATGTCAAGGGACAGGATCTCTCCCCAGGATGATCTGGCATTGACTACCAAAGTGAGAGAAACAAAAAAATCTTGCATATTCCACTTCTACTCCAGGAATTATTCTATGAATATTCTCACACATGTGACAATGCTGAACATGGAAAAACACAGACTGCAATAATGCAACAGATACAGTTCCTTGACTGTTATTTTCAAAGAGTGGAATATTGTGTCATTGTTAAAAAGAAGAAAAGAAAATCATGTCTTCTTATATGGAAAGGTGTTAATAAGTACAGTCAAATATATTTGCAAAGGGATACCCATATGAATTTGTATAATATCTTTCAATGGTGAGGGTGAAGAAGAGAGGTTGATGAAAAAAAAAATTATTATATCTGTGATTACATTATCTGTGTAAGGAAATACAGTATACCAGTAATAGCTGCTGATTCTGGGAGAAAGCTGATTAGCTGAAAAATATGGAAAAAATAGAAATTTATTTTCCACTAAATGTATTTTCTTTTTTTGGCTAAGGTATTATTGACTTATATCACCCATTTTACCAATTCTTCTCCAACCCCAATAAAAAGATTTGCTTTGGAACAGGAATACGACTCTAAAATTTTAACCAAGGCTGTACAATCAGAATCATCAGTTGTATAGTTTATACAAGTTATACCACCAGATAATGAGAATAGAATATTGAGGGTTGGGTTATATTTATCTAACTATCGTTCTAACTTTAAATGTAAACTTAAATACATGTAATTTAATTAAAATAATTTACATATGAAATAATATGCCAACTATAAAGTGTGTGTGTGTGTGTGTGTGTGTGTGTGCATTTAAAGTCACTGATGATTCTAATATATAACCTAAGTTGAAAACTACCTGGCTAGAATAATCAGATAATCCTTCTTGGAGAAAACAGAACTTACTTTGAACCTAAAAGCTAGGTCAGGCCCAGAAAGATGAATTTCAACTGACTGAAGTTTAGATTGCACCTCTGCATTCTAAGGCATCTGGCTAAATTAAATAAGAACAGGGTAATACAGCTAGAAAAAGGAGAGTTATAGGTTTTTGATTTTCTGAGTAAAGCAATGAAAAGCATTTTGATACTTATTACAGTTATTGGTACAGGCATATGTGACATATTAGGGGCATGATATTTAAGATAAATACCTCATTACTTATTTAAAATCATGCTGAAAAATCTCAATACATACTTGACATACATCTAAGTACTAAGAAACATACACTACCATCAAAATGCCTTTTGTGTAAGGCACGGTGGCTCATGCCTATAATTCCGTGGCTCGGGAGGCTGAGAGAGGAGGATAATAAGTTCAAAGTCAGCCTCAGGAAAAAGTGAGTGAGACCCTGTCTCTAAATAAAATATAAAAGGGCGGGGCATATGTCTCAGTGGTTGAGTGCCCCTGAGTTCAATTCCTGATATGCACCCCTCCAAAAAAAATTACTTTTGCAAAATACTGCAGAGACCATGGCCATTGATTTTATTTTTCCAAGGAAAAGATGACACTTTCCCAGGCAAGACTATGTTTTTCAGCACTCAGTGAGACCAAAGGTGACGAAGGACCTCACAGTTACTCTTAAGGCAACAGATGTTCACCAAGAGTTTGACACGTTGCATCACTGCATAGTTTCACTGAATTTTAATATTATTCCTTTAGGAAGATTTTGTAAGTCAGTCAAATTGAAGCCTGTGGATGGATGTTAAAAGTAATTTTTTTCCTCCTATCCTTAGGTACATGTATGAAGCATTTTCAATCCGTATATTTAAAAGGCTGCTGGAGTCTGCCGGTGGCTATGCCCTGGAACACCCAGGCAAATTTTTAGGCTAGAAATTCAATGAATCTGTTTACCATAATTCCTTTCTGTGGGCAAGAAATGATATTTGAATCATGCCACTGTATAACTAATTTATGCCTCCATGATAACTTTTACTGTCTGAAAAAAAGTCAAGTTATTTCACTTTATTATATATTCTAGAGAGAACATGTTTTCCAAATGCTCAGAGTAGAACTAGGATGTATTATTGTCACATTTGGTCTTTCAAAATATTCACCATGGCACTCGCAGGTGAAATGGTTATCACATGAGAGAACAAAGTAGAAGGGCAAGCTTTTAAAGCAATGCTCCACTGTGTCAGGCGGGATGGGACTCACCTTGGGAAGAGAAGAGACCGCCTTGAAGGTCAAAGCAGTTTCTGTGCACCTTGAAGTGCAGGGTCAAAGTGAAAAGACATCCACTTCAAGGCCCTCTGAAACTTTGTATGAATGCCATAAAATATTGAGGTCAACTGCAGAACGGTAGTCCTGTGGGCTGTGCCAGAGACAGAGATTGTGTGACTCCAGGTAAGATTACATTTGTTAAAAAAGTAAGACATGGACTTTCAAGAATCAAGATCTTGTGACTGCTTTGGACTCATTCCCAGTGGCAGGGGGGTGACAATAAGTGACTGTTGAATAAATTGCAGAGTGAAGGCATCTGTCTCTAATTAAGGGGGTCTGCTCTAAAGTGATCTCGAACACAGGAGGGTAAAACAGAAGAGTGATTTCCCTGTGGACTCTGCTAGGACAAGCATCAGAACACATGCAAAGCAAAACCTTCCTCCAAAAGCAAGGGTTGCTTGTAAAAGTTTCTTCTTTTCTAAAGTAGCTGGAGGGTGTATTTAGTAATTTCATAGCCCTTATATTGTAACAAGTCTATAACTTTAAAAGAAATGACTGCTTAATATTTCAAAGTCCTGAAATTTATTTCAAGATTTTACTTTTAATTGCCACTGCATTTTTAAAAATATATTTTTAGTTGGTGAAGAAACTTTATTTTATTCATTTATTTATATGTGGTGCTGAGGATTGAACCCAGAGCCTCACACTTGCTAGGCAAGCTCTGTACCACCAAGCAACAAGTTTTTAAAAAATTATTTTCCAAGCAAAAAGTGAACCCAGAGTGTTAGGATAAACAATCATGCTGTGCTCATACACATCTTCTCTCTCTCTCCCTCTCTCCCTCTCTCTCTCTCTTTCTCTCGCTCTCTCTCTCTCTCTCTCTCTCTCTCTCTCTCTCACACACACACACACACACACACACAAACACACACACTCTCTCTCTCTCTCTCACTCTCACTCTCTCTCTTTCTCTCTCTCTCTCACACACTCACATACACAGTTTTAGCACAGTGAGTCAAACTCTTCCAGTGAAAACATTACAGTAACAGAGATTGTCAGTATTAGGCAAGATAGCCCTCTGACAATGCAGTTATTTCAGTTATCTGTTTAAGATAAATCTGCCATGAGATAATTCATTTTTCACAAAGATATTTCTACCTTGAGTCTTATGTTTGGTTGATTTCATTCATCCAAAAAGAAATAGAAAAACAAAAACAAAAACACAGTCACATGTTTCAATGCAAAGAAACGCTCATATTTAAATGTGAGAATAGACATTATTAGCATTCTTGTGGTCATCCTCACAGCCACAATCCACTCACCCATACTGCTTTCTAAAATAAGTCCTCAAATACCCACTGGAAACTGATTACATGTAGTGTGTGAAATATATGTTCCTGTTGTTCTGATTGCATATTATATTGGTTACATATTTGTACTGATAAAAAGTAATAAATAATAACTTTACTGTGTTATCTTTTGGGGAATTCAGTCAGGAATGGACAAGGATGGAAATTATTACCACTAGATGTCACTCTAAACAGACCATTTTCTCTGATACACATTTATTTTCATGCTTTTCCAGATTTCCTGGGCTGTTTGGGGAAAATTCTCTCTGGCAGGACTGATTCCATCTAACCTCAGGTTGGTTTGCTTAGTCAAAGGTTGTTAACTGCTGCATTTATGTCCTTTCTTGTGTCCCTTTGCAAATGTGCAAAACAGTTTTATTTACAGAAAAAGCACAGCATGAGGATTCAAAACTGTCACCATTTTATTAATTAGGTGATGCCGAGTTGGTCAGTTTATTATTTCCTATGAAGATCTTGTAAAGAGTTTGTGCCTCATTAGAGAACTGGAGGACCAGACAGATTAGTGCACATATGCTACAACATTAATTAGAGAGTCTGATTTCTCAGAGAATAGATAATTTGATTATGACAATGGAGACAGCGATTAATTGACTCCCTTTTAAAAAGCATCCAAGGGGCTTGAGTTGACGAGAAAGCCTACTATGATTTGCTGTAAGTCAAACGCAGGAGGGGCACAAGAATTACAGGATTAGAAGTTAGAAAACTTTAGAGGTTTTCCAGTTGCTTTAGGTTTCTTTGCTATTCTTCCATCTGAAGCAGAAATTTCTATGAAAGCCCTAAGCACTGGTCTATAAAAGCATGTAATTTGTGGCTCAGTGGAAATTTCAGCAATTATATTGCAATTATATTTCTTTGTGAAAACCTGCTTAATGCATTTTGGCCAAAAAGGGGATAGGCAACCAAACTATGCTGCAGATTCTATGCCAAATTAAAATAAAATAAATATGTCTCCTTGAATCAATTTACACAAACCAACGCTTAATTAGGAATATCAGCAATCAACTGCTAAAATGTCCTTAATAATAGACTGGTGAAGTCTGAATAACAGGAGAGACTGAGTAGTCAAACTTCCTTGTTAGCTGACATTTAAAAATTCACATTTTAAAAATGACATTTAGCAGATGAGATGACGATGCAAATGAAATCTATATTTAGGGAGGGGTGAAAAACAGCATCTAATTTGTAGTGATTATACATTCTGCTCTACCTGTGGAAATTCTGCTTAAGTTTGCCTAGTGTTCTCCACAAATGTCTCTCCTTTTCCCTCTCAGTGCTCTCTTCCACCCCTGTCTCTTCTGCTCTTCTTCCTTCTCCCTTTTATTAGTCCCCTCTCTGATCCCCCTCTCTCTCCTCCTTTCTCTTCCTATCCTCCCTTTCTGCAAGGAGAAGCCAAGGACATAGAGAATCCACGAGGATCTGTTTCAGTAACCACATCACAAGACAAACAGCATCAAATACCAGTGACAAGATGAGCCACCTTAGAGGGAGGGTCCAGCTGAATTTTTAAATGTCAACCATCCAGATTCTAACTGACTGAAAAGACATCATCTAGAACTACCCAAGTCAGCCCACTCAACTCACAGAACCATGAGAGATAATCTTTTTAAAAAATGCTACTTTAAGCTACCAAATTTTGTTGTGCTTTTGTTTGTTTTTGAAGAAAAAAAGGAAAATTCTAAGAATATCTACAGAGAAGTTGAAAAATGGCCTTTCATCTTCAGTCTTAAATTTATGATTAGTAACCTATCCCTCCTGACTTTTCTGATGAAGTTTTCTTTTTATTAAGTTTGAACTCTAACTTTTATTTTTTTTTCTTTTATTTGCATTGCTATTAATATTTCTTTCATCTATTCTCATTTTCAAAAGTTGGTTTGCTTTTATTTCAATTCTGTAAAGCACTAAAGAGACCAATGACAGACATGATGCTTGAGCACATAAAATAGTTAAATTCCAATTAATGTTGTATGAATATGTGTACTGGAGAAGGCAGAGCCATACAGAGACTACAGTTTGACCAAGCATGTGCAATAACACCTGCCCCTCTCCTATCTCTGAGAGCCTTCCTAAATTTAAAGAAAAAAAGCAAAAAATAACAAAACAATCTCCCAAACCTGAGTATATATCCAATTCACCAGGAATCTATTATCATACAGACTAGGTCCAGGAGGCTTACATTTGCACCTGAGTTTCTGCATTTCTGCATTTCTGACAGAATAGCAGAATTCTAGGGTATTTCCATTTTGACATCTTTCATCACCATTCTCTAGCCCCTTTCATTAGCCATCTTCATACACAAATTTGGGGTAAGAATATTTCTTATATAGATTACAGGAAAGGAAACATCGAGGAAAGAATTAATATACTTTTCTGCCAACCTTTGCCTCCCCTCTGCCCAACACTCTTTTCTCGTTGCCAGTTCCTCTCCAATGACCTCTTTGCACAGGCAGTTTCCATGAGATTTATTCTGCTCACAATAAGAGCCATTTAAAAATTCTGAACCTGAGCCAGAGAGTGACATTTATGCATTTGTTTTCAAGATGTACTGGCCCTAGCTGTGAATGGGTCCTGACAAATGTTGGTATTGGGTGGTGGCGGTAGTGGTAGGGTTACTTGGTACTGTTGCAACTATTTGCATGTTGATTTTTTCTCCCCAAAGAATCTCATATTTTTCTCATGCTCTCAATCTCCTCCAGTAGCACCCTGGATCAACCCACCACCATCAATTCTCTCTAGTCTTCCAATGAGGAGCAGTAGCCATATATCTTCTACCAATATCCAATCCCTTCTTTGAAGTTCAGCTTCTACTTCTGTTAAAATGCAGATAAAATTTTGTTAGATGACTTACAAAATCCTGAATAATCAAACTATGGATCCGTATCTCCTCCTGTACTCTTGTTTCTCACGTCCTGTCACTCTGGATATTTCCAACCCTGCATAACTTATATGTTCCCTCCATCACAGGGTCTTTGGCAGGTGATTTTCTCTGCACAGACCTTTCTTCCTCCTTCATCTAATAGGCTCCTACTTTTTTTTTTTACTCTTAACTCAAAACTTACTCTTTCGCTCTACATCAAATGTGTGCTCAATATTTTAATCTCTGATCTTTCTGGCAATGTCATATTTCTGATTTTATGTTTATGTCGGCAATTTTTTTTTATTAGCATGGGGATTCCATCAGTGGCATGTGATTTTATACACCATAATCTCCTTAGCTCTTTGTGTGGTCCTTGAAACCAAAACAGTGGCTCAATGAACACGGGTTGAAGGAGTGACTACCATCTGAGCCACCCACCCTGATGTGACATGGTCACCTCACTTGCTCAGGTCCACAATTTTCCTCTGTTTGACCTGGCCTCCTTGATGTCCTACTCTACTTTTACCAAGAAAAGCATCAACCAGCCTTGCCCTTTGTATATATTAATATCTTGGTATGTGATCTTGAGGAAAATTGCTCACCTTGTAAATATTAAAATTTTTCCAAGAGGTGACAATCTGTTTTAGTGGCTGTTTCTGTCTTTGAAAGTTATACAAGTCCTCTCCTACTCCCACTCATCTGGATCCAAGCCTCTAGCTCTTTCCCAACTCTATCTTGAGTTATCCTCTTAAGGTTCCCTTTTTACTCAGACTGCAACCCTACTCTGAGAACCTACTAGTGCCTGTTATCCTGACATTTTGCAAATTATTCCATGAATACCAATAAGATTTTTTCACCAGTGTTTTCTAAATGGAAAATAGAGAAAGGAGATTGCTGTCTCCAGAATGGAAGATAGTGTCCTCCCCTCTGGAAGGAAATAAAGGGACAATAAAGCAGCACTACTGAGAGGTCTTCAAAAATAAACGATTTCAAGAAGTCTAAGTTCCTCAAGCATGCACGGGTCTCTCCCCATTTTTTTGAGCTGGAGAGTGGGAACAATTGGTCAGCAGGATAATTCTAGCCCAGTGCTTTTCCTCCCTGTCTCTCTCTCTGGCCATGTAAAGCAAGGAAAATATTCCTGATCAAACATTTACAGTTCATGAGAATTTCACCTCAAACAAAGAATTGGAGTCTGCATTAACCAGCTGAATTTAGGTGTAGCTGAGTGCAAGCAGGGCCTTTTTCTCTGGCTAACAGTACTTTTCAGTTAACACTTGCTCACAAGTAGACTGGATCTGGCCTTCACAAATTCTATGCACCTGACTGTACACCTCATTCTAATTTTGCACATTTCAGATCTGCCACCCATCTGACAACACAGTAGGCATCATATATTTAAGAACAGCACTTGCAGCTAGAAAAGCAATCACATTCAAGGTCAAGTTGAATTGTGAAAAGACTTTGTGAGAAGGAGTTAAGTTGGAATTGTCCTGATGCCTACCGAAAATAATCTTTTTCTGAGACAGAACTATTTAGTTTCTTTTTCTTTTTTCTTTTTTTAAGCTCTAAATCTGTTTTCAAATGGGGGGGGGATGTTTTCTATGCAAATAATCACAGTTATACTTTTGATAAGAAATTTTCATTCTGATAAAAGCAAGAGGAGTACTCTACCTCTCCATTGCACCTCCTCCCCCCTCCACATATATACATAAGTATATTTGAATATTTGAGGCTCCCAAAAGAAAGATTAGAATGAGAAGTATTTTAAATAATAAAGGGCTAAACACCTGATTTGCTTTACTAAATCTTTTATCTCTGATTCTCTGATATTTGTGATAGTTCATGGCTTTGCATATTCTACACATTTCCTACTATTTGGAGAGGAAAATCAGAAGCAAACTTGATAACTACCACTGTATTGAAATTAATGGTTTCCAATATTATAAATTATAAATGAACTTAATAATATTGTCTTAGAGACTCCTGTAGCTAATGAATTCTGAGCATAATGAATTATGTCCTAATAAATATGTATATTCTTGTAGACAGATATAGGAATATAATATATGGTAAAAAATATAAAAATAGAGGTTAAAGGGAGCACAGGCTGACTTTAAAGAAAAAAAAAAAAAAGAACAATGGACTTACTGCCCCCAAAGTAAAAACTACAAATGTAGATTTAAAGTTTTGAAAAGGAGACTATATTGTGTTGTTTAACAGAAAATTGAAATAATTCATATAAACACTTAGAAAAATGTATAATAACAATAATGGTAATGACTCACAAGAAGGATATTAATCTTCTGGTAGTCAATCTAGACTCAGTGTTAAGGAGGTCCTGGTTTCATGGATTAGCATTAAAATGGTCTCCTCTGGAAGGAGTGAGGAAAATGAAGGAAACAAATGAAGAATGAGGAAGGGAAGTGGGGTAATTTCAGGGGAATGGGTCAAAACGCAGAACCATAGGTATTTGGCAGTATCTAAGCTGGAGGCTTAACTTTTAGTGGCTGTTCAGTGATGAGGCAGGAGTTTTCACCTACATGGGGACGCAGTAAGCTCTTCAATGATACCAACTAACAAAGACAAAGACAATCATTACAAAGGTATTACTAGCCCAAGAAGGCACTGAAGGAAATCTCCTCCTTTGGCCCTGGCTCTTGGTAGGAAAAGCTTAGTTCCCATTCATAGTCTGTGTTAAGCTCTTTTACCTATCTGCATTTTGTAGTTCCCCTTATGCCTGAGAGAACACATGCAAATCTCTGGTGAAATGAACCTTCAATATATAAATTACACAATTCACACAGCTTGTCACACCAAACATGAGAATGTATGGCATACTGGCAGATAGGTAGGTAAAAATGGGAGCAGGATGGGCTAAGAAAGGCCATACACAAAATCAGATGGATGAATTAGAACTCAAAACTACTCTGTCAGAGCACCAGCCACTGGGGAAGAAGAATGAGTCATTAGAAGATGCTCACTGAATGACCTTCACTCTGTATGGATTAGAGCACAAAAACCAATATAAACACACATCACATGTCACCATTTTAATGTCTTTGTTATGTTTTTACGTGGTCAAAAGAGGTACATCAAAATGTGAAATCATCACTTTTTTTCTTTAACATTGAAATCTGCACAACAGATGATTTTGAACTTCATCTCATTTTTTCTTTAATGTGTTCTTTTGAATTCTACCTGAAAGTAGCCAATCAATTCATTTTATCCATATTCAACCCTAACTATAATCATGCCTATGAATGCCTGATATTGATATTGTTAACTTAAGCTAACATTGTTAACTTAAGCACTACTAGAAAAACAGAATGTTTTACTTTATTTTTATGATGTACTAGTAGTTACTTATTCATGTTTTTGTCCCTGATTAAAAAAAAAATTATGTATAGCCAGTATATTTTGCCTTTCCTGAGAATTATGTTTATCTATATGGTAGAGATAAAGAAGGCATGCTTATCACATTTTTGGGTGATCTCAGACTTGAAGGGTAAGTTAATATGACAGTTGACAGAGCCAAGATTCTCGAAAGGTCCAGCAAGCAGGAATAACAGTGAAATCCAGCACTATAAAAATTTACAGGAATAAGTCCAAATCCTATGGGTATGTTAATCAAGTAGAAATGTCAGTCACAAGAAAGTACAAGGAAGTCTAGCTTGATATCAGTTTGTTGTTTAAGAGCTGATAATTTTATTTGACTTTATTCAATAATTCTCTATAATTCAACAATTTTAATGATGGTCTCATGTTCCTGATTCATAAATTGCTGAAAGGTAGAAAGGAGGGCAAAATTATTTCCTAACCCACCACCACCACCATTCAAGTTGTTTACTCTTAACACTCTCCTGAATTGACTTTGGAAAACCCTTCTACCCCAGCCATTGTTATCAGTCTTGTGGTCAAAGCCACAGTGACTTCCAGTCTCAGGAGGACCAACATGTCCCATTATCTCAACAGTAACTAGTTCAATCACAGACCAACTTCCTCAATTGGGTGTTATAGCCTGACTATGCATCTGTTATGGTTTCTAGGAGAGAAAAAATTTAACTTCTCTTTCATAATTTTGTATTAGCAGAGGAGATTTTTTCATATTCCTTGGAGGGTTCAATGTCAGTCTATGAAAGCTAGAGTCAGCCATGTGAGGGAAAGCACTGGCTTTGCATTATGTGAAGTCCAGTGGAGAAGCCAATATCATGGTAGATGGGGCAGAGCAAAGTCAGCTCTCAGTTTACTTTACTTGGGCGCCTGAATCACAGCTCAACTAAAATGATTCCTATTTTTTGCACTGTCAATAATGTAAACCAATTAATAATCTTTATTTCTAAGCCAGTATGAGCTAAGTTTTTGCCATGTACAATACAAAATTCATAAATGACAGGGCAAATGCATGATAGATGCTCAAGATATATTTGAATTATTATATTGAAAAATTGACTGAATTGGAGCTTACATTAACTGTATAAATGTACAGAACTGTACACACTGTCCTGTGTACTCAAAGCATAGTTCAATCTTGTGTTTAATTCTGGACATCACTCTTAAAACCCTTATACATTTAGAAATGATTGAGCATGCCCGTAACCCCAGAGGCTCAGGAGGTTGACGCAGAAAGATTCCAAGTTCAAAGCCAGCCTCAGCAACATAGCAAGGCCCTGTCTCAAAAATATAAAAAAGGTCTGGGGATGTAGCTCAGAGGTTAAGTACCCCTGGGTCCAATCCCCAGTGCCAAATAAATAAATAAGTTAAATAAAACTTTAGACAAAGAGACAAAAATAAGTTTTAACTTTTCTTCCTTTGCATATAAACTATGAGATAGTAGTAAATTATTTATTTTATTAATACTGATCCCCTTATTTGAGATAGGAACTTAAATCTTTCTTGTCCTCATTGTATCATTACAGGAATTAAACAGACTGAATTACACAGCCATGAAAATTACATGGGTTAAATATTCATGGTTATCTTCTGGCAGATACAATTGGACAAATCATCTCATTGAAATCAACCAGACTTACTAGATAAATTACTTTCATTTCTTCAAATGAATCCTTGAGAAGATTCAGTGGTGAGAATGCAAGGTCTATTCAGGCTAGATACAAAGTGAAAAGTAAGCAGGTATTTTGCTAGGAGGTATTTACCAAAGAAATGAACTGGAGAGCTGTTTTTTATGGTCTAATTCAATTTAAGGGGAATAATATTCACAGGTAAATCTAGGGTTGAATAAGGTAGGAAAACCCATTAGAAACAACTGATCATCAGTCTTGGCTTTTCCTCTATAAATGCTTATACACTCAATTTAAATATGCAATGTAAAGAAATAATTTTCTAAAAACTGATTCTTGGTGAACAAAAAACAGTTATTTGATAATAATGACTTTAAACCTAGCAATCCTGATTCAAATGATTTATTGATTGATTATTTGGGTGTTTTAGATATGCAGTCAACTGATGATAATTCCAGTTTTGTTTATTATTCTTGAAGACATTTCCTAGTTTATTTCATTGCATGTCTTCCTATGTGTCTAGGACCTCCAGTAAAATATTAAATGAAGGTGCTCACAACAGGCACTGTTGATTTGCTCCTATAATTAAAGAGATGTTTACTGCACTAAAATAAAAAAGCAGATGTGTAAGGAATTAAAACGAGGAATAAAATGGAATAATAAAAATATTTAATCCAAAAAAGGATAAAAAGGGAAATGGGGAATGAAGAATAGATGAGCCTAGTACAAAATAAATAACATGATGATACATTTCTAACCAATATATAAATAATTGCATTAAAATATAGTCTACACGCCCTCAATTAAAAATGAAAAGATTATCAGATTGGATAAAAAAGCAAAATGCTGCCTATAAGTAACATACCTTAAATATATAAATACAAATAAAATTGAAAGAATGGATATGACTTATCATGTGAATACTAATTAAAAAGCAGCAAAAATTAAAATACTAATATCAGAGAAATTTTATTTCAGATCAAGTAGTTACCAAGGGTAAAGAAATCATTTTTTTAGAAAATGATAAAGGGGTTGATTCATTAAGAGAATATCTGTAATAATGTTATGTGATCATAACAACAGGCTTCAAAATGCAAGGATGAGAAATAGATTTTTTTCAATACATAAATTTTCAATAACAGTAAACTATTTCAACATTTTATGGCAATAATTGATGCAAAAAGTGGAAATAAAATCAAAAAAAGATACGCAAACAACACAATAAAAACCCACTTTTTCTATTTTACGTTAGAAAACACACTGCTACCAAAGCAGAATACTCATTTTTATGAAGTGTCAAGTAAATTTTACAAATACAGACAATATTTCAGACTAAAAATCAAGCCTCAAATAAAAAGTATTTAAGGCATACAAATTTGGTTTCTTACAACAATGATACTGAATAAGTTTTAAAAACCAACTGGAAGGAAAACCCAATATTTGGACTTTAGATAACACACTCTCTTTTTTGATCTCTGAGTCAAAAAAGGATTCAGAAGAAAAGAGCACTAAGTATTTTGAACTGATTGAAATGAAAATGCAACTTCCAACTGTGTTGCATTTAGAGAAATAAGCACTTAATGAGAAATTTACAGTATTGAACAGTGAAGTCACAAAAGTAGAAACATCCAGTCACTGACATCAGCATCCACCTTAAGACCAGAAAAATAAGAGGAAACAAAACACAAACAAAGCAGAAGTAAGAAAGTAATTCAGACAAGAGTAGACTAAATTATATAAAAAGCAGGAAAATATAGTAAAAAATGATGAAACCAAAAAACTGGTTATTTGAGAATATCAATAAAATTTTCAACTCTTTCTCCACACCAAATAGATGGATAAAATGACACAAATTACCAAAATTATCAGGAACATCACTACAGATACTACAGGAATTAAAAACTTACTAGGATAAATTGTGCCTATAAAATAATTCCTTTAAAGACACAAACTATAAAATCTCACTTAAGAAAAAAATGTATGAACTATATAGTACACTAAAAAAAGTTAAGATGTAGTTATCTTCACATGAAGACAATGGTAAGACCAAAGGTCTTCACAGGAAGAAGAATGGTATTTCTCTTCCTTAAATGAAATATTTCTACATTTCTTTGCAAACTCTTCCACAATATTTGAGGGGATAGAATAATTTCCAATTTATTCTATGAAGCTAGCCTTACCTTAATATAAAACATGATAACCACTATGCAAGGAATGTAGCCCACAGACCAATATTCCTCATGAACACAGATGTTTGCTTTTAAATTGAACAAATGCACAAAATAGAATAAACACCATTGCCAAGGGGGATTTATCCTGGGAATTCAAAACTGATTTAACATTCAGGAAAAAAAAATATGTAATTCTTTATAGTAAGAGATTGAAGAAGAAAAAACAGAAAATCATATAAATGTTTCAAGACCTATAGAAAATGCCTTTGACAAAATCCAACCTCCATTCCTGATAAAGACTCACAGCAAAGCAAGAATAGAAGGGAACTTTCCAGGCCTGATAAAGGTCATCTACAGAAACTTACAGCTGACATCATACTCAATGCTGAGAGACTGGATGCATTTTCCCTTAATTCAGGAACTGGGTAAGCGTATCCCTTTCACCTCTTCTCTCCAATATTCACCATGCTTTGGAGATTCTAGTCAGATAAATCAGGGCAGAAAAAAACCCAAAAGGCATTCAAAGTGCATGCTAATTGATTGATGCTGACAGTAAAAAGCACATAAATAAAACCTGAGTAGCCTTTAAAACTTTTAAACTTGTACCACAATTATATAAATTATTACATGCTGGAATTCTATAGAGTATTCTCTGGAAGATACAGAAAATGATTTAATGATTTAATTAACTGATGGTAATTTTCCTGAAAGAAAATGACATTAAGAAAACCAGATATTCAGACAGTATTTCTTCACCCTGCAGTTATAATCTTAGCTGCAACTCTTACCAGATTTCTGACTTTGGGCACGTTTCATAAATTCTGATATTTGGATTACCACTATATAATCAAAAGCTGTTGCAAGAATTCCATAATAAGATTGATTTAAAATGCTTAGCAAAGGATCTGGCTCAATGCATGAGGAAAAACTTTCAGCCTGAAAGCATAGTTGAGATCTGACCTCCATGCAGACCTATCAGGAAGAACATGGAGGTAGATGGCTGGAATGACAGTAGAACAATGCTTCAGATCCAAGATTGATCAGGCCTTTAAGTAAAACTATGAAATAGGGAATGACGCTGGAAAGCAGATATGCAAATGCCAAAGAGGCAAGATCATTCAATTTTTTTTTCAGTATCATTTTCTTTAATTAATAAAACAACTACCAATGCTACTTGGGATTTTAAAAAAGATTTAAGGGAGATTTAGGAAACAAAAGGTATACTTTCTGCTATCTTAAAGCAGTAACATTAAAATTCCTATCAAAAACACTTTCTTATGCTTAAGTTGAGGTTGGAAGTTTCCATTAACAGTGTTGCTTCTTTTCAGCTTTTCTTAGTTCTGGTGACAGTGGTGTTTAAAGACTTAGAAGTGACAAAATATGTCAGTGAATCTTAAGGTACCTAAATATTCTAATGGTTTTGTTTTCCTACTAGTTATGCAAAACTTTTTGATTACTTAGTTTGATAGTGTCATAAAACCAAATAATCCTAACGGAAACTTTTGTGGTACTCAACAAATAAGAAGGAACACGATGTTATAAAAGGGCATTAATTTAGTTAATTTTTTTAGCTAAAACAAGTCATAACATAATACTGACCAAACAGTATTAATATAATTCAACTTTACAACTCCTTACCCATAATTACCAAGAGCAAAAATCTCTGAGTTTCAAAAGTTTTGTTCAGAACTCATTTAGTGGCGAAATCTGCACTGATATGAATTTATTTGGCAAATAATCCTAATTTGTACCGGTGTGACACCATTTATCAATGTTACTTATTTTATTTATTGTGATGTTTCACATATTGTGCTGGAGAAATAGTTTTTGTTGTTGTTACTGTTAGTTTTGTACTATGGACCTTACAGCACTTTATTACTGAGCAACACCCCCACTCCTTGTTATTTTTTCATTTGGAGACAGGGTCTCTTAAGTTCCCAAGGACAGCCTTCAACTTGTGATCCTCCTGTCTTGGCCTCTTGAGTAGATGGGATGACAGGTGTGCAACACCCTGTCTGGGTTATTGTGTTTTTAACTGAGAGTATTGCCCCACATTTTAGTGATAAAATGTACTATTCATAAATGTACAGAATGAAACAACTTTTTAGAAATACATAAAATCTGAAATCCCACACACAAAATGGTCTCTGCATACATAGTATATTATTTTAATGCTGTTTAGTGTAAAATTTAAAATATTTGCATGCAAACTGATACTCTGATTTTTTTTCAAAGCAAGTGCAACTGTTCAATATTATACTTCTACAAGACATCTTTGCTCTACAGGAATAAACCAAGTCTTCTATACCATTATAGCTAAATAGGGTAAGTCCGACCAGAAGACTTTTCAGGATTTAGGATTGTCCAAGCTCTTCAAGAAATTCCATGAAATATCTAGTAATTTCTTATTTCTGTAAATATGAATTATTTGCTTTTCATATAGATAAACAGAATACTGCAAAAATCTGATCCTGTAGCAGGATCTGTAGTCTTGTATGTATTTGGGTGCCAAAGAGGAAAGAGTAATTAATGAAGTTAGGTTGGCAGGCTAGATGTGTCCTCTAGCCTAGCACTGATTCGTAGAAATATCATAGCTTGCAAGCCAAGTGGCTTTTGCCATTTCCCTCTAGAATTAAAAATTTTCTAGTAATCACATTAAGAAAATAAAAACAAGTATGTGAAATTAATTTTGATAATATAATTTATACAACTCATATAAAAGTTCTGTTTCTTCATATAATTAATTTGAAAAGAATTAAATAAATGTTTTACATACTTTTCTAGGCTATTTTCAAAATTCAGTTTGAATTTCAACTTCTAGCACATATTCAATTTGTATTAACTGCATTTCAAATGTTCCAGAGCTGCACATGGCTACTGGTTATCAGATCAGGCTGCATCCTTCTACATACCCTGTTAATTTGCTATTAAAAACATTATGATGTTCTTTACTCTCATTAAAAAATGCTTTATCATGGGGCATGGTGGCACATGTCTGTAATCTCAGCGGCTCAGGAAGCTGAGATATGGGGATTGCAGGTTGAATGCCAGCCTCATCAACTTAGTGAAGCTGTAAGCAACTTAGTGAGATCCTGGCTCAAAATAAAAAAAATAATAATAATAAATAGGGATAGGGATGTAGCTAGGTGATTAAGGTCCCCTGAGTTTAATCCATGGTATCAAAAACAAAAACAAAACAAAAACGAACAAAGAAACAAAAACTTTTTCCCCCTTTTCTTGAACCATAAGGTTCTTTTGGTCTGTATTGTGGGTGTGGAGATACATTTCTGTATTTCTTTACATGTTAACAATAACTCAATTTCCTTGATTCAAGATAATTGGCTAACTGTCCAATTGTTAAGGAGGAAACAGGAGAAGTGGGATCTGAGGTGTATCCAGGTTCCCGCCCATGGGATTCAGGCACTTTATATCAGCTCCAGCCAATTCTTACCATGTGGGGAAGCAGATCCCATGCTCTGACATTTTATCTATTGTTCAAAAGAACAAAGAAAAGGGAAAGATTATGTAAAATCACTAGACTTATACATGTTGACTTATGTTTGCAAACAGTGTCTACAGTACACAGAGCACTGACCATATGTGTGTCACCTGCCTGACATTGAGGCCATGGTCTTCTGAATAATGGAAGGAGTTACTATAAACACACGAAAGGTAACACATAGTAATGCCAAGACCTGCCTCTATTTATACATCCAGATGGTACACATCCTCAGAATAAAGACTTCTTTCTTATTTCTTAATTTATATTACACACACATGTATTGTGTATTTATAACTTAAAATCCTAAAAATTGCAAAAGATTTCACTCTATATAACTTTGTACTTAAAATTGCAAGACGTGTTCTTGCTCTTATAGTCTGGATTTTCCTAAATAAATCAGTGTTCCCTTTAATTACACACTTCACGATCTCTTAGAATTCACATATGTTCTCTTGAAGCTTCCTTTTTTAGGCTCAGTCTTGTTATTTTTGTCTCTTTTCCTGCAACTACTTCTAACAGGAATATTTGTAGTAACTTGGATACTTAACTGCCTTGCTATTTCTCCATTCAAGGATCGGGTAGATGTTTCTTCGTGAAAATGTACCAGGCAATAACATTACATGAGAGCAGAGCAAAGGTGAGATTGCATTTTTGACATCAATATCATTCCCTTTCATCCCTGGGGAGGGAAAGAACCAATCCGGAACACAGTTGGAAAAAAAAACATACAGTATTAAATTTAAAATTGTCACCTGACTTTAACACTTAGTTTACCTGTATTTCCCTTATTTCTGTTTCTTGACCCTAGTTGTCTTTCTCCCAGATCCCATAGGAAAAAAATGGTCCTTATTATGTTTCATATTAAAGATTAAGTATTGTTAGTGACTGACTGAGTAGAATAGCTCAGAACAATACATATGCAATTTTGAGGTTCCTTAAAGTCAGTATTGCTTATTCTGAAAGAAACCTTGATTTTGCTTTAAGAAGTTTGCAATGCTTTAGATTCTTTTAGCTTTTCCTTGGTTGATGAAAAGACATTAGTTGTGAAGGACACTGGTTCAATTCTAGGTCACCATGTGCTTTGCAAGTCTAATAAATATAAACTCACTCTCCCCTCACTACTAAATCAAATAAAAACTCTCTGTTATGATTGTATTCAGATACTAAGGAAAAAAAAACAGAAACAGATATTCAAGGAAATTCATATAGTAATGGCTTTAAAACAGGGATTTATTATTTTCCTTTATTACATTTTGTGGAGTGAAAGGGAGTTTCACCATAACACACCCCAGCCTCCCCCCACCCCCATGCAGGCGGCTCCTCCTATCTTCTGTCCTCACATTTGCCTCTGATTGCTGGTCTACTAGGCTTTGTTTCTGAGATTCAGACCAGAAGAAAGGAAGTGGGGGAATATATGGAGCAGTATTTGTTCTCTTTAGAGAGAAAAATAAGGCATTCTGTGACATCATCCTGTCCTTAGCAATCGTCTCCTGATTATCTTTTGGGCCAAAAGTCCATGGCTCCCACATGACAAGAAAATTTTGAAAATTGATTCAAAAAAAAAAAAAAAGAAAAGAAAAAAGCTTATAATCAGAAATCATACTTTAGTGTCTCCCACAAATTTATTTAATATTACAAACTTATTACTAAATAATCAGGACTGTTATCTAGTTGCAGAATAATACTATGCAGATATTTCATTATATTTAGGGATACATTAGTTGCCATGACTCCATTCATTATGTGCTATTTAGATTTATGTGTCAACTCGACTAGGCTATAATACCCAGTTATTTAATCAAACACTTGTGTAGATACTGCTTAAACATTTTTAACACCAACAGTCAGTTGTTTCTACAGGTGACCCTCCTGATTAATAATAAAGGTTGGCCTCCTCCAATGGCTTGAAGGCTTTGACAGCAAAGTCTCAGGACCTTGGAGAAAAATATCCTGAGATCTACTACCTCTAGACTACAGTGTGGATTCCCGCCTGTGAGTTTTGTTGGCAAAACTGTCCTGCAGACTTGTAACTCAGAAATCCAGCATCATTTCCTGCCTGTGTGTCTGGCCTGCCACCTGCCATATAAATGTTGAACTTGCTGGCACCCTTACAATCACACAAGCCAGTTCCTTAAAAGACATTCTTAAAAAGAGTTGTCTCTTTTATCCACAAGTGGAGTGACAGGAAATATTAGCTTAGAACAACTACCAAGCATGATCTACCAGGGAGCTCAGCATTACACACATAGAGATACTATTGGTTCTGTTTCTCTGTAGATCCTTGACTGATACAAGGTATAGATTCAATCACATAAATTAGGTTAATTTCCTCATTATAAATATAATCATTTATTAAGTTGCTATTAACTGTGTGACCTAGGCTAACGATCTTATCTTGCAATGACTTAACTACAGACTCCTGCAACTGTGCTGTAGATAGCATTTAATACATAAGATGAGATTACTACTGTGACTTTGATAAAAGAAAGTTCCCAGAAGGAAATGCATTTACATAATTTAAGTTATTAAATTAGTTATTATATTTAATGAAATTAGGACAATGCCTGGCACATAATAAGTACTATATAAATGTACTTCATCTTCTCATTATTATTATAATTATCATCATATTCATTGTGAGGCATAAAGCATATTGACACTGAGATGATTAAAAAAGGGACACCTTTGTTCCTGAGCTGCCTGGCATATGTTTTAAGGCAATAAACCATCAACTCCACTAATGGAACTAATAGGTTAAGTTTCCCATGTTGCCTGAATTATTTCCCCAAGAAAATTAAATTTTCTTAATAGAAAATCTAATTTTATCTTGAGTAACTTGAAAATCTTAATTAGTGACACAAAAGCCATGCTAAAATTACTTAGATCAGAAATAAACACATCATTACACCAAAATAAACAAATTGAAGCACTACTGTTTTTTTAGTTGACATTCCAAACACAGTATCTTGATAAAAATAAGATACGAACAGGCAATTTTAAAAGGAAAGAATCAACATCAATCACATAAATTAAATTGATTAACTTTCATACTTAATCAATCACAGGCATAAATCTTACACAATCTACTGGTGACCTCAGTTACTTTGTTTAATCATGCACACCAATATCAGTGCAATGCTTGATTTTCCAATTAAAACAACTTTGCAATTAGATCTAATTAACGTGTTCCAATTAAATAGGTTAAACGCTGCAGTATTCAATAAATTTAAGCCCCTTACTTTTCTCTTGGTGAAAAGGTTCTCTGAAATTGTTTGGATACATAATCCTTTTGGTGCCACAGCTTAACAAAAGAAGTAAGAAAAGGTCAACAGCTTGGCTCAGAAATAACATAAGCCAGATTTGGTAGAGAAGAGCAAGCTTCCCAAATTTCTTAATTATCTCCCAGATCATTACATAAGCCCTTCATGATAGCCCCATTAACCTTTGCCAAGGCAAGTATTTGTTAAAGGGACATTTGCCCTTTTCACCAAAGAGGACACATCTCTTCTCAGTTTCAGTATGAGTTCTTCATAACTCATATATGACAGAAATATTGTTTGTTCAGAGTTTGAACCGGTAAATTCTTACTTTGGTCTTTGGTTAAAGTAATACCTACTAAATCTTTATTCTGAAACTTCCTGTAGAGAGAAATGTAGGTAAGATGTTGTTTGTTGTTTTGTTTTAAAGCCTTTGATTTTTATGATTCTGAGATTAGAACCACACCCAGCTTCCTTTAACCAAGAAAACTCCAGTAAATATATTGTAATGAGTATCATTAAGTTCTTCTGGAGCATTCACTGCTTACAGGGACCCATGCCTTTGAGAGGCTAGGCCAAGTAAAAAATGGTGATGCTCTGAGTCCTGTGGGGGACAGCAGTTGAGCTATACAGTACTGATGTGGTTCCCAGGCCAGGCAAAAGATGGAAATAAGAGCCCAGCATAGACAGTTAGACCATATTTCCACAGGAGCATTTTGCCCTTCAATTTCTTCTTCAGTTTCCTATGCTACCACCGTCCTATAAAGGATCTGATAAAAAGAAGTGAACACACTGTTATAGTACAGGTCTGCAATTCTTGATGTATTCCTTTGGAAGCTACATTGTAAGTCATGATGCACACCTATTTGTCAGTGTCTTAGTTCTTTACTCATGACCTCCAGTTGCACTGTGTGTAGATTCCACTTTAAAGACTTAATTTTAAATCTATCGATATGCAAAATAGAATTCTATGAATTGATCTTGGTCATACACATATATGAATACACACACACACACATACATATTTTCTTTTATCATTTTCAAACATATCCTACTCTATAGAATATCAATGTAATTCATCCCTTTCAATGTGTTTCTCCAGAATTCTGGTGAATCTGACTTATCTTGACAATTGAAAGAAGAGATTTGTGTTCTATCTAATCTAAATACATGGGCTAACCACTACATACTTCTATATGGAAAATTTGACATGGTCACATTGGCAAACTTCAAAACGATTTTCTTTTAATCAATAACAGGACTGCTGCAGTGGTACACAGTGGCTCAGGAGGCTGAGGCAGGAGGATGACAAATTCAAAGCCAGCCTCAGCATCTTAGTGAGACCCTGTCTCAAAATAAAATAAAAAGTACAAAGGGCTGGGGATGTGGCTCAGTGGTCCCATTCTTAGTACCAAATACATGAGTAAAGAACAGGTATACATTGTAGTCTTCATTTTGGACAGGACAGGGATCTCTGTGATGTTTCAAAGGGAGATTCTTCTTGATGAAAAGGTACTGGCTGTACCCTAGCTGTATCATCATGACGATGTCTTATAAACTTCTTTCAGTCACAATGAAACTTACTCTACTTAGTCACTGCACCCTGTGACCATTCGTTATAAGAAAGTAGGTAGCTTTTGTATAGAAATTTCAAACCACCAAAAATCAAACTTTAGGTATACCTCACAGGATCTGGTCTACCCTTTCTCCTTCTTTAAGGGTCACAAGTTCTTCCTCCAAAAAAATCCCAGACAGCATCACATGGTTCAGAGCAGGGGCTAGATCCAGACTGGAATGGAAGCTCCTGTTCAGCTACTTTATACTTAGATAATCCTCCAAAAGCTGATCACATTTTGCCATAGTTCTATCATCTCTAAAATCTTACTGCCCTCATAGTTTTTTCTTTCCAAATTAAATGATTTATTCCTTGCAAAGAAGTTGGAGAAGTGGCTGTTGGCAGTAAGTGCCCAAAGAATAATTGTAAGCAATAGCTACCATACCCTTGTGTCTTTCCCTTTTAAATAGACTTTTAAGAGCACTTTTAGGTATTTAGCAAAATCATAAAGAAAATAGGGAGAGTTCCATGTACCTCTCATGCATGTGCACTTGAACACACATGAAGCCTTCCCCAGTATGAACACCCCACCAAAACAGTACACGTGCTGCAATAGATGGACCCACATTGATACATATCTATTACCCCCACAGCTGCACTTTACATTTGGGTTTATTTTCTATATTATATATTTTATGCATTTTGACAAGTAAATAACGGAATGTATTCATCTTTCGGGTTTCATTCAGAATAGTTTAATTGCCCCCCCATATTCTCTGCATTCCACCTATCCATCCCTCTCTCCTTCCATATCCCTGACAAGCATAAGCTTCCTACCTATTCATAGTTATGCCTTGCTTTTATTTTCATCTTGCTTTTCCATGATTCAACACAGATGCTAGACTTGGGTCTCCATAAACATCCAAATCAATCTCCAAACCTAAGTGACTCCATACTAGGTGTTTGTTTCTTAATGTCAACATTTTTTTGTCTGAGACTGAATTTTTTTTCCCTGTCCTTTGTGCTGGTCAGAGAATGGAGTTTACCTCCAGGCTTACTACATGGGAGAAGGGAGCCAGTCTAGCCATATTTACTCAATTTTTGCTGAGTAAGCACCAAGGGGCATGCAGTGCACATGTCAGGTAAGTGGACAGTCAGAGGGGAGTGTACTACAAATCATATAGAAAAACAGCTACAATTTTTTTTAAAAAAAAGGAAAAAAATAACATCAATTGAAACTATGATCTTCTGGGATCTTCTTAAGGCAAAATAATCTGCCCACAGGCCAAGAGTAAATTTTGTTGTTCCTTCTATTGGATCTCCTATGCATTGGTGTCCCCCTGGCTCTTAGTGGATTTCTGGGATTTATTTCCATTCAATGCAAATGAGGAGCCTGGACAAAGCAATTTCTATCCTTCATTCTGTCTGTAACACTCTGTGGAATTCCAATTATACAGTGTCAACAGTTGCTGTGAACTTGTGTGATCTGATGATGAAATTCTTAACATCGTAAATTTATTTTAATTATCAAATTATCTTTCTTATACATGACCCTGGCACTCACCAGTTTTGCCCACCAAGCATTCATTTGTCACATCTGAGAAGTGTACAGAAAATTTCCACTGAAGAATCTCCCTTTGTCATCTTAGTCAATGTGTGCACATGCTCAAGCCTCACCCAATCCATGCATTTACGGCTCCATCACAAGTGATTATTTGGGGGAAGGGCATTTTACAGCTAGAAAAATTAGATCCTAGTTCCAGGATTTTTAGACATTGTTAGGAATACAGATGCTTATTTTCCTCTGATTTTGTAGAACTGAGGATGGAAGTCCAATGTTTTGGTGGATCACCAAGGGAGGATGTTAATAGTGAACCTCAAAGAATACACAAGAAGAGAGTCAGGGTACAACAGAGAGCAATACATGACTAAGAGAAGGGAAAAGAGGAATAGTAGGCATCCCTGAGCTTTTTGACTTGTGGTAGAGTATATGATTCCTTTTTGCTAAGACATTAGATGGGTGTTTTTTTTACAAATATAGAAGGAAGAATGCCATTAAAAGTACTTCCAAATTTGGCTCTGATTTCCTAGCTTTTTTGGGAGATTTCCTAAAGTCCTAAAAAATTTGTTTGTATTGACAACATGTATATTATGATGGAAAATCACAAATAAAATCTACTCCAAGAGACTTAAAAAGACTAGAATTGGTGTCCCACCTTTTGTAGTATATATGTGTATGACAAAAAGAAATGCAAAAGCAGTCTTTAAATATTTTTATAGTAACATTGGTGAGCATAATATTGATAATTTAGAAATTGTTTGGTGCATCACAGATCAAAGCAAATAAAGAAGTATATTCTATCATTTCTGTTGTTACTGACAGTATTCTCGGATTAGCAAAGGGACATACAAATATAAAGTACCTATAAGGTAAAGTATAATTCTTGTAATCCTGAATTCAATTAGAAATAAAAGAATAGGTATGTATGCACTTTACTTTAAATAACACATGGTGTATATTCTTTAAAACAATCCTTGGTGCTTTCACTGAAAATACAGAGAACTGTGAAAACCAGTAGCAACTGAACATGCAATACTGAGATCATAGTCTTATAATACTATTTCAGGATAAGAGTTTCCAGGGGTCCTTAAAGAAATAATACATGTCTAGGGCTGGATATGTACTTAATGAGATGTAACATGTGTCACAATAGAAAATAAAAAGTTATGAAGAGTTGCCTAGATCATGCCAAAACAAAATAAAAATTCACAAAAAACTCCAAAGCCAATTTGAAGAAACTTCCGCTTGCTAAAGTGAACATTTGGAACATGATTGTGGAAAAAACACTGGATAGATTGATTCTCATCACATTTTTAAAATTATGGCATGCCGGTGACCATCAATCCATTTTTATGAAAATTAGCATGACAAAGGAAAGAACAAGGTATTTATTCTGCCTTTGCTATAAGAACTATACCACTGGGAGTAGAGTAGATGTGGGGAAGTTTGTTTTTATATAGGAATTCCAGCCCATAAATGATGAAACTAGAATGGGACCATTTTGTAACTAAAAGTGATGGAGGTAAACATTGATCACAGATGGTTGCTAACACTGCAAAAGAAGAGGCATTCTTTTTTGTGGTGTCTTCTGCAGAAAGAATGCAGCATGGCCTGTGAAGTAGTACCAACAAGCACTTGAACTAGGACCTGGTCAGTCCCCTAAGTCAGTGCTCTGCAACAGAGCTCTCCACAATAATGCAAACATTTTAACCAGCTTTAATGTAATGTTCACAGGTATCTAGTGGTTGCCATACAAGAGAGTACATTAAATCTTATTACTGGTTTGCAGGAAGACAAGGTAGAGAAGCCTGTGGGAATTTGCCAAGAGAACTATACACAGTGAAATCTAAGCTATATAACCTCTTCAGGTATAAAAAGCCTAATGGGGAAAAAAATTGTGGGTGTAACTATTCATTAATTGATGTTAATTGAACAGAAGGGACATATAAATACAAAATATGGAGACTGGTTTTGGACACCAAGTAAATGAAATTGAAAAAGCAAAAACATTTATGAAAAACTAGAAAACTTATCAGTGAATGTGTATATTTAAATATTAATAGATTATTTTTGAGGTACAGGAATGTACTATGGTTATTTTTTAATAATACTTTTGTTTCAAAGAAACATTCATTGATTGATGGTGAACTCTTGGGATTTACTTTAAAATAATAGAAGATGAGGGGCGATGAATATAAATGAAAAATAACTGTATGTTGTACTTATTGAAACTGAAAACACATATATAGATAAGAAATATACATTCATCTACCTTTGCTGACAATATAGTTACATGCACACATATATTAGTGGAACAGATGTCACAAGTGATTTGAAAAGTAGAAAGTTTGAAGCTATGATGAAAATATATTTTAAAATATCACTTTAGCACCTTCTAGAAATAAAATAAATATTCTGGCAAAAATCGAAACACTATGACTTGGGTGAAGAATATTTTAATAGACATACTCTCTCCATTAATGTAAATATTCACAGCTCTCTGTGTGTACACATATGTGTGTTTGCATTGTTAGAGCTAAAAACTAAATGAAAGAACTTAAAAATTAAGGGTGATGTTCCTTCTTTTTCAGATCTCTGTACTAATATAAACATCAAAGAATAGAAACTAGCTTTGCTATTGATATGATTGGAGTAGAGAATAGAGTTATGGGACTTGAAGGGCAAGTGGCATTCAATATTCCCTCTGTCTTTTGAGCTGTGATCCACCTTTGCTGAACAAGGTCTGAAAAGTATGTATTTAAACCGTTTCTGGAGGAATTGTTGCCTCATGCATGGTGAACTAAGGCAAAAACGAAGATGTGATCCCATGGATTTCAAGGCTTGGCCCTAACTGATACTGTCTTATAACCCCAAACACAGAAGGAAAGATTCTAACTGATGAGTGAGAATGCAGACTCTCAGATTCCCTCTATTTTCTGAGGAAGAAGAGAGAAAAGGAGGGTAAAAATTAAGAGGCTCCTTTCCTAATACTTGTAAGGGAATAAAAATTTCTCTTTCATAGAAAAAGCATAGCAAACTCAGGACGAAAATGATTCTGTAGAAAGAGTTATTTAAAGAGACTGCAAATATAAGGAACTGATCATTTTGAGTAGTGGTAGAACACTGTAGGATTTACAAGCTTATGAGAAATGACATGAATGGGGAAGGGTTATTGAAAGTTATTTACAAAATCTAGTTCAAACACTTAATATTTACCGAAAAGTGTGAAATACACACATACACACTCACAGAAGAGCTTGGCACCTGCTGTTCTTAATGTCTCTAAACTCCTGTGATGGCATAAACACATGGCCTTTGTAATCCGGGAAATGGCTCTTAATCTCACACCAAAGATATACTGGTGGAAATATCTTCTCAAAGCTAAACATCCAGGATATATTTCTCCTCTTATAAGAAAAATCCAATGTTTTTGATATCCTCAACCCCATGCTTCTCATGCCCTCATCTGTCAACAGACAATGTTTTCAAGATAGCATCCAATTCCAAACCTTCACTGCTGCCTGAAATGCATTTAATAAATGACTTTTCCACTCCCTCTTTGCTTGCTAGCAATTGAAGAAGCAATTGATTCACTTTCTTAAACTGCACAATTTATAAGTGGCCAACTATCATTGTGAGTAATGTTCTTCCAGTTCTGCAGAAATTATAAATTTGTCCAAAAAGAAAGTGTTGGAGTCATCAGAGTTACATCCATATATCATCTCACCATCAGAGCTCAGGTTCTGAATGCCATTTCTTGACTGCATTCCAGTAGTCAAGTGCCAAACCCATCAAAGTTTATTCAGCAATTTGCAAGAAAAATGGTGGCGTAAGTTGTGATTAATAGCCAGAGACCCTCCTTTGCTGATGTCTATTGTATTTCCCTGAAATGATTATGCTCTTGTTTAAGAGTTCTAAGGACTCTCTTATTTAAGGAAGTCTCTGTTGGGATAATTCCTTTTGATTTTGGCAAGCTCTTATATGAGAAATTAAATTCATATAAACTGGATGAACTCTTGGTCCCACACTAAGATTTGAATTTGTTCTAGTTGTAGGCTAGAAATGGAGACAAATATTTCAAATGAGATAGGAATGTATATATGAAAATAAGTACAGAATCCAAGCAATGTTGAGAGCTGAGTAAACTGATTTGGGAATCACAGGAAGACAGGTAAGATTAAAGAGAAGTTTGGGAATACAGAATGGATTCAGATTACAAAGGACCATAGGTTGCCAGGATGAAAATGTAAAATATGTGCGCCTACAAAGAAAACAAATGGAAGAATTTGATAAATTGAGCTAATAAAATAATGTTGGATTTAATGATAAAACTTTGGCACTTAAGAAAGAGTGGGAGAATGGATCATGGTTAAGAGGATATAACAATAGACTGTGCATGAGATGATAATTTCTTGAAATATGGCAATGGAAATGAAATTAGATATATATGGCAAAAAAGAATACATTCCTGTGGGTTTTGATGTATGTAATAGTTTTGGAAGTATGCATATTTGATGCATTTCTTAAGATGCAAAGATTGACTGTTGAAATCAAATACTTTTGAGGTTTGAAAACTAAAGAATAGAGAAACTAGTGCTAAAGAGGATAATGAGAATTTTGTGACATTTTGAGAGACATTGATAACCTTAGCAGCTGCTTACTGACAGAAAAATGAAAACTCTATCTACCAAATCTAAATGTCACCTGGCTTCATCAGTGTTACTTTTACATTATCACTATCAGTACTGGTATTAGCACCCTATTAGAATGGCTAAGTCCCATATATTTCCAAGAATCATGCTTCCCTACAAATATTCCCACTTATTTTTTTTAATTTCCCAAAGATATGTTTCCTAGTGTCTGATGAATCATCTGTAGTTGCCATATTATATCTAGAATACTGTTTGCCTGCTTTAGGATTCATTTGTTGATTTTTAATGCTGTCCAAGCCATGTGAAGGCAAAACATTTACAAATCAATTGGTGCTACTGCTAGCTAAACACTAGTGACCACTGCAGGATTCTTTTACCTTGTGCTTCCAAAGATGACAGCCTTCACAGTGCTGAGTGAAAGTTCTCATAGCCTGAGTGGTAAAGTTCTCAGGACACTTGCCTTTCCTCAGATAGATGCCATTTCCCTCCACTGATGTCATGAGAATTATAAAAGGGATCAACTTTAGGATGAATTCTCAGTAACACTGGGGAAAAAGTGTGTGTGTGTGTGTGTGTGTGTGTGTGTGTATCTTCTGATTCATGCCTTCAACACATATAGGATCAAATCTCATCTGAGTAGACTACCAAAAGTCATGAAAATCAATTTTTGATTTCAGAATGGAAACACCATATATAACATCACCATGAATTTGTCTTTAGAAAATGTCTGCCTATTCACACAAACAATAACAAAAAATATGATTATGATTACCACCTATTAGGTCAGGTCAAGAGGAGTTTTGCAGCCAAATGATACACAAAATACTTTATATACTTAGGGTCTTTTGGATTTGGAAATAGCAGATAAGAGACTATGGACCTGTGTCTGACTTGGCTGTCTGCTCAAGAGCCATAAAACCTTTGCCAACTGCAGAGATTTGCTGCTATGTTTTTTCTTCAGTTTGCGTATTAGTGGAAAATGAACTTCAGTTCAATGCACCATGCATTTTTTTTCATAGACTCTTACTAATATTTGAAAATTCAGTAATACTTTACAAATCAAAATACCAGAATTTCCTTCGCTCTGTATTATTATATATTTTTCACTTAAGTTAATTTTGTTCTGTGTTGAAAAAGAAAAATCTACATCAAACTTTTCATTTGAATCATCTTCTGTAGTTTTTGGATTTGTACATAGGACCTAGTGAGTAATTTTTTTATGTCAGTGCGGAATATAATAGAGATGTATTGGATTTTATAGGATTTAATAATAATGTGCCAAAACACACTGTCAAAAAAAGAATGGACACAAAAGATAGGAAAAAGTCCTGGTGTCTCACAGGGAGAGAAAGACTGAATTCTAGTTTGTCTTTGCTGAGGCCTGACTTCCTTTTTGTTAGCTCAATCTAAACACCACATTTTTGTGAATATGCATCACATTCATTTTGGATTATTTAATTTAACTTCCTTTCCAGATGAACTAGCTTTATTAAATGCTTGCCATGGATGGGCAAACAGAGTTTATGCAGGCTATAAATATCTATGATTAGTTTGGTATAGTATATTGCAATCTAAGGTGTAGCAATTATGCATAATATTTTCTCCCAAGCTTGATAAAACATTTGGGAATGAAAAAAGAAAGAAAGAAAGAAAAAAAGAAAAAGAAAACATAGAAAGCAATTTATTCAAGCCTCACGTTTGCAAATCTTGTATTTCTCTGAGCTCCTGGTCAACAGCTCATAAACATACAGGGATGGAGCCCTGAGCTGAAGAGAAAAAAATAAATTTGACTTCATGTGCCTTAAAAATTTACCTGATGCAAGTTATATTACCTGTGATATCTGGGATTTTTTACACAATAACTTTATTTTATTATTTTTTTAATGTAGTGCTGAAGATCAAACCAGTGACTCACATGTGCTAGGCAAGCAGTCTACCACTGAGCCACAACTGCAGCCTCTGTGATATTAGTTTCGGTTCCTACAGTATAGTTTCTAATTTTGGGGTGATATGCACACTTTTATTAAATTCAAACATTTCCCAAAGCTTATTACTCCCATGCATATTTATCTACCACATCTATTGTTCTAATACATCTAATATTAAATGAACACAAATAGTATTTTAAAATGTCTACATTGCCTGGCTTTTACAGAATACTTAGACCTATATTTTAATCACCATTAAGATAACACATTATATACATATAAAATAATACATATATATGTATATATATATATGTGTGTATGTGTGTGTGTTCATATATGTATATAGTATAGGAATTGTAAATATAGTTAGAAATTAGACTCTACTTTCTCAAGTCCCAAACTTCATTTCATGTGGTAGCAAATAAAAATGGTATTTACAAATAAACATTCCACAGATTAAATTGTATCCGTTATTACTACAGACTTATCTGCACTAAAAATTGTACTACAGAAAAGGGAGAAGTGCATATCAGGAGGCAGAACCGTGAATGGATGTTGGAGCAGGAGAGATGTGGATAGATTCTGGAAGGGCAAATTGGGCTTTGAGGAAACAAAGAGATATGAAGTTAGGGTTATTCCAGGTAGATGGATCAGACCAGTTAACACAAAGAGACAAAACATTTCATGATGCTCCTGAACCACAGAGGATAAAACAGGCATAGTACGAACCAGAGAATGACTTTGTGTTCTGCCCATTCGGATTTCTCATTGCATCTTGACCTGAATATTTTCCAAGAAGATATAAACAGCAGTGTATGTGTTGCTATATATACATACACATACATACACAATGCCACCCAGCCATATCCAAACCTGAATAATTTTTCTGTGATTATTTCATTTATATATATATATATATATATATATATATATATATATATATATTAATAAATATATATAATTAAACAAATTAATGAATGGCAAATTAAATATATATATTTATATATATATATTTATAAATATATATATATATTTATAAATTAAATATATATATATATATATATATATATATATATATATATATTTAATTTGCCATTCATTAATTTGTTTAATTATTTGTTTTGTAATATATACCATTACTGGAAACTCGACAAGTAAAACAAGAATAAGATTGGACATTTTCTCTTAAAAAGTATAGAAAAAGTAAATCATAGAAAAAAATACAGTGCAGTAGATATCAAAATAAAGAGTTGTATGGAATACCACAGGAAGGATGTGGCAGTTCTGTTCAGGTTAGCCAAAATTTATGGAGCACCTTCAATGTGGAAAGTAGCCAGTTAATTACTGAGATATTAAAGATGACTTGGCTGCCCACTAGCTGCTCACAGTCTAATGAAGAACACAGAGAACAAACTATTGGCGCAGAATGGCCAAGTGTCTAGACTGAGTTGTGCCTGTGCTAGGAACTCACTGATGCTATTACAAGGGAAAGGTAGATTAACAAAAGTTCCCCTTCCTATGTGAGTTTTTTCTTAACTTATCTTTCCCATCTAGTGGAATCAGTTGTTCCAAAGGGGCCTGTCAATCTCTCAAGGAGCAACCAGGAGAAAACAAGATCTAGCTCAGCAAGTACAGGACAAAGCACTGGGCCAGTTCAGGGTTATGCTCAAAAGAACTGAAGGCAAGAGATAGTTAGTTTTCAGACATGGTAAATCTTTTTTTTTTTTTTTTTTGGGGGGGGGTAGTGGCAAGAAAAAGGTTGATTGCTTTACTAGCAAAGGAGAAACACAGGGGACTCCTGCGCCAAAGGCTGTGATTCTGTCCATCAGCAGAAATAGGGGACATTTAAAGAGGTGATTCAAAGGCTACATTGCATGTGTTCTCTGTTGGAGTTGAAAATTCACTTGTTAATTTGGGAGACAGTGATTTCTGAGGTCTGTGGTACCATCCCCAAAGTCTGGATTACTTACTTTCTATGGTGGGTATGTCCTGAAGAACAGATAAATCTGCCTAAAATGGGGAAGAAAGATAATCCTGTAGCCCCTGAGTTTAGGGAAGGGGGGAAATTAAGGGACAGCAAGGAGAAAGGAAGAGAAAGAATCATGTCCATTTTAAAAATAAGTTGCAGTGGCAGAGCAGCAAGGGTTCTATTCAAAGCATAAAGTGGGCCACTGTTAAATTTCCCCACCATCAATTTCCACATTTCATTTCTATGGATAAGTGGGTGATGACATCTCCAAACTGCTTCCTGCTGAAAGAGGCAAAGTTGGGGGAAGTAACCCAAAGTCCTTGTTCTCTATCAGGTGGGGTGTGGACAGGCAAAGGCATTCAGCATCAGAGCAGTACAGAGGTCCACCCAGGCAGATAGCAGGTGACTGGACAAGACATATGTAGGGCAAGGATCAAGCTAAGACAACAATAAACAAGACAGAAAAGCATTACTTTTTTTTTTTTTGTAAATGACTAGCACAAAAGCAATTAGTACTTCATCCAGTCTCTGAAAACCATGAGGACAGTAACTCATAATCTTATCAGTGAAAAACAGATCAAGTTTATCAATGTAGGATTTTAGGAAGATTTGTAGTCTATGAGATCATACACAAATTAACTCTGGACAAATTTGAGACTCTAGACTCCTTTGTGATCATCATTATTATTAGGCACTCTCACACAAGAACCCTTCCTTTAATTTTAATTATTAAGAGCTTCTTGTCAATTTTCAAAACTTCTTCTGGACATCTACCTCAATGGGTGGGATTTTTGTCTATCTTCTTAAACCAACAGAAGAGTCAAGGATGGTGATCTGCCTTAAGTAACGAGTTTGGCAGTGAGAAATTCAAAAGTGACCTCAGAATAAGAACATTTAGGGGGGTTTCTTGGGTGAGGGCTGGAAAGAGTAGTGCAATAAGGAACAACATGAAAATAATGAATAGTGCCTATGTCCACCGAGGAAAGAAGAAAAATGATGGGACTGGAGGAGACGAAGGAAATTCTTACTACCTGTTACAAATACCTTCTCCACTGGCCAGATGCTTCCTCAGTTCTTTTTCACATGTGTGTGTTGTATTTAATTCTTCCTATGTTGCATACATTTTATCCTCTACCCCTTCACATATGATGAAACAATCAGTCCATCTTTCTCTGTTTAGAAACAACAGATTATTTTAATCCATACAAATTAATTTGACCTATTTTGGTGCTACTCTGACACTTAATTCTAATTTGTCTTTAATACCTGCTCACTGCTTCAATTTTCCTCCACACCATCCATACCTCTGTCACTACATCACTAGTAGCTGAACACATACAGTCCTCAGCAATTCTCCCTACATTCTATACTTAGCTTGTTACAATACATAATGAAGAATATTATTTTTTTTGTGTGTGTCTGTGCCTGATTTTCCACACCACCCATATACTGATTGTGCTAGTGGAAATCTGTAACATTCTTTTAAACATTGAAAACCTTTTTATTTGCCAGTGTATTTTTTTTTCTTACTTGAAGGATTACACATTTCCTTTTGCAAACAAGTTTCTTTATCATTTTTATCATTCATATTGGTATCTGACAACATCAACTTTTATTGTGACTATTGACTAAGACTGCACATAGATTTTCATGTTTTGGGAAAAATGGTTTTATTTCTTTTCACCTTGAATTCTTTTCTTGATTCACATTTGTCAATTGCACACTTGAAATGTGAGCAGGTACATAGTATGTCTAATGATGTTAGTTACAATAAATGAAAGGAACATAACTCAAAACACTTTAGGCAAGAAGAGGGATATTGGGTTTAAAAGGGTTAGAATATTTTATACAATCAAATCATGGAAAGGGTTAGGAACCATTTGGGTTGTATGTTTTATCTGGCCAGGAATCTCCATGGTACTGGGTTGAGTCATTTCTTATTTTCTGTGTACTTTGGCTTCATCCTCCTACTATGGACCAGCTTTACCCATATACAGGGAAATGTGACTGGATACAGTTGATAAGCTTCATATCCTTAAGTTGTTGCTATTGGACAGGACAGAAGGAAAACTCTAGCATGTGTGTGTGTGTGTGTGTGTGTGTGTGTGTGTGTATTGAGGATTGAACTGAGGGGCATTCAAACACTGAGCCACATCCAAGCCCTATTTTTTGTATGTTATTTAGAGACAGGTCTCATTGAGTTGCTTAGTGCCTCATTGCTGCTGCTGAGACTGGCTTTGAACTCGCGATCCTCCTGCCTTGCTGGGAGCCATTAGCCAAGTAGGTATGACAATTTCCTTGCCAGCGTACCCCATGTTGCTGACATGTTGCAGCGACATTGAATGTAGGTGACCTTGCTCAAGGACCAAGGCAGATTAGGGTGTTCCCGGTTTTAAGATAATCGTGTTTAGGGCGTTCCCAGTTTAGGTTCCAGGTTTAAGGTTTAAGATTATTCCTGCTGGGAATAGGGCGTATCCTGCTGCCTGAGTTCCCCTTGAGTTCTCATGGGATTCAGACAGTATATTTTGGAGATAGAAGCCCAGTGGAGTGGATTTGGGCAGAGAACGTGGATTTGGGCAGAGAACGTGGATTTGGGCAGAGAACGTGGATTTCCCCAGAACGTGATTGTAGACGGCTGGTGTGAGTTCGGGAATAAAGAGTTGCTGTTTGAATCTACAAGCTGTGTGGTGGCTCGTGATTGTGTGCCCAGCCAGACTGTGGCACTGCCTGAGCCTACCAAGCCATTAGCATTATAGGTATGCGCCACTGTGCCTGGCTAGGTTTGTATTTTAAATATATATTTATATGTTGCAAAAAATGACTCCCAGAATCCATTTGTAAAAGCATCAGTATTAGAAGAACTAGGAATAATGTAGCATGAACTATGCAATTGGAAATTCTGTTTTCCTAGAAGGAGGTCTATCCGTCAGGCAGCCACTTTCATTCATATCTACTACAAACAATGTACATGACACAACAGAAAAGGCTTTGTTGACATTGCAAAACACTGCATCCCGGAGTCTGTAAGTTAATCATAGAATTGTCTCTCACAACTGCAAGTGTTCAAGAGAGCCTTTACCCAGACAACACATCTACATTCTGAAGAAAAGAAAGAATGTGATATTTCTATGAATCAGGGAATTTATTAGCTTTGCATTGACTTTCCATAGTTCACTTTAGGAAAGCTAGACAAACAACTGACAAAAAAAAATCTTTAAAATATGATGCATGAAGTCCAAAGTCAGCAGAGTTACCATAAAGTGCAAAATGTGAACATCACTTTTAGTTATTCAGTAAGTCAGTTGTCTTTCTCACATTGATTTACACAGTTCTTCAAGAATATGAGAACATTAAGCCTAATTCTGGTTTCTGTTAAGAACACATGCACATATCACTTTATATTCCAGTTCCTGTTATTTTATTTTGTTAATTAGTTATACATGACAGCTGAATGCATTTTGATACAAAATATATAATGGAAGTATAATTTCTCATTCTTCTGGTAGTACATTATGTAGACTCCCACAGGTCATATAGTTATATATGTACTATAGGGAAATAATTTCTGATTCATTCTATAATCCCTACACCTTTATCCCTGCCCCTCACTTCACTATCTCTAGCTAATCTAAAGTAACTCTATTCTTCCTTAGCCAGCCCTCATTGTGAATTGGCATCCATATATCAGAGAAAATATTTGGCTTTTATTTTGGGGGGAATTGGCTTATTTTGCTTAGCATGATATTCTCCAGCTCCATTCATTTACCAGCAAATGCCAAAATTTTATTCTTCTTTAAAGCTGAGTAATGGGATAGCTGGGTCAAATGGCGGTTCAATTCCAAGTTTTCTGTTATTTTGGATCATCTAAACATATGACTTGTATGTGTATATGCATCCAAATATAGTGTAAAACATCGTTTTAAAATTAAAGGTGAGTGTACCTTTTTCCCCACTTCCTTGTCAACATTTATTTTTACTTATATTCTCAATGTATTGGACTGCAAATTGGTGCAACTCTGGAAAGCAGTATGGGGATTCCTCAGAAAACTTGGAATGGAACAACCATTTGGCCCACTAATCCCACTCCTTGGTCTATATCCAAAGGACTTAAAATCAACACACTATAGTTACACAGCCACATCAATATTTATATAAACTCAATTCACAATAGCTAAGCTGTGGAACTAACCTAAGTGCCCTTCAACAGATGAATGGATTTAGAAAATGGGGTATTTATACACAACTCAATATTACTTAACCATAAAAAGAACAACTTTCTGAATTTTGCTGGTAAATGGATGAATCTGGAGACAATTATGCTAAGCGAAATAAGCCAATCCCCCCAAAACCAGAGGTCAAATATTCTTTCTGATATGTGGATGCTAACACACAAGAAGGTAGGGAGTGGGTAAATGGAAGTTCAGTGGATTAGACAAAGGGAAAAGAAGGGAAAGGACAAGACAGGAACAGGAAAGGCAGTGGAATGAATCTGATATAACTTTCCTATGTACATATGTAAATACGTCATAGTGAATTTCCACGTTATGCACAACCACAACACTGGAATCCTAATTAGAATAAGATGTACTCTGTGTTTGTATAAATATGTCAGAATATCCTCTAGTATCATGTGTGACTAAAAAGAACAAATTTTTTAAAAAGATGAAAAGAAATAAAGCTGATACAAATCAAATTTCAAAAACCAACCTTATTCTTGTCCTGGGAAAAATTTGTTATTATAATATTTGAGCTAACTTTTCTTCTATCCTTAGATTTTTACCATGTGAATTTGGAAGCAATTGTCAATCCCTGATACTTTTTAAAAGGTAAGAGTTACTTGGATTTTGTTTTTGTTTTTCCAGAAAATAATGAGGTTTTAATCTTTAACAAAATGATCTAAATTATTGGTTCTACCTCAGCATTTTGGGTCTTTTCAGAGGAATTCAATGTTTTTTCTTTACTCTCTATTTTCTATCAGCACTTTTGATAAATGTAATTATTGTTTTTATTATTTTCCTTACAAAATAAAGAGCCAAACTTTGTTAGGTTTTTATGTTAGGCATTATAGTTAACAGTGATATTTATTTTTAAACTATTTTAGTATTTTTCATGTATTCTTCCATTCAATATTTATTAAATTCCTTTAATGTCTGGGGACAAAATAACACAAAAGTCATGTCTTCAAGAACCCTGTGGCCCAGTAGATGTAACGTTAAAAAAAAACAAACAGATACCAAGTAGTGTCAAATGATGATAAGACCACCTATGAAGGAAAAGCAAGCAGGTTTAGAAAGAGAGTTAAGGTTGTGTATTCCAAGGGGAAGTCAGGGAAGACTTCTCTAAGGGGATATCATTGGAGCAGAAATAAGTGAGTGAAATATATAAATAACTGGAAAAGAAGGTTTGAGCTCTGAAATCAAAAAGCATGGTTCATGACAGGAGACTTTGGGAAGTTGTGCATTGGAGGGTAACATCATTTAATTTTCATGCATCAGTAATGACAGTAAGCAGAGTTTCTGAAGTCATATTGCCTGATTTGGGATTATCATGTCTCCATATCCTGGCTATGAGGCTATGGCAAATCACCTTGCTTCTCTGGCTCTTAAATTCTCCACTTTTAACATAAGGACTATGCACATTTCTTTTTCTAATTGGGAAATAAGGAGGAACTGAGATATCAGCCAGAGAGATGAACATAGGGTGTGGCATTTAGTGACTGCCTGAGAACTGTTAGCTCAGCATTCCTATTTGTGCCATTAGTTATTTTGTGTTGCAATCTAGATTACTTTCCTGCTTCAAGGTAAAGCTGTACCCTAGGGATCCCACTGTACTGACAGGACTTCTAAGAGAAGTCTACCCTGTCACACCTGTGTCTGGGGAAGTGCGGGCTCTGATGGGGGAAGGGGCTGTACACTCTTTTTAATTGCTTTCCATCAAAGGAAGACTAAATTGAGAATGATTAAATTAAGTGAACTAGAGAAAGCCTATTACTAATGTAAATCATTATAAAAGCTTCAGTAGGCAAAGAAGTAAAAAAAAAAAAAAAAAACTAGAGAATATAATGTAGTATCTTTGGATAGTCTTCTGGTAGACAATTAAATTGCTAAAAGTGAGACAGTACCATTAATAATTGCACATTTCGTTTAGTGTATAATTATTCATTGTGGCCTCACTAGCTTTCTTAAACTTAGAAATGGAAGTGACCCTTTTATTCTGACTGTACTTATTCCTCTGAGTGTCTAAAACTGTCTCCATTTATCTTCATTCACCTTGTGTCTAGTGCACGAGGAAGGGAATACTTCTTTGTCTCCTTAAGACTAGAGTGTCAAATAAAAACATTCATCCCTCCATAGGAGCACAAGGGATACTTACCTCCCTGGAGATAATAAATATGCTGACTTATTATGTGTCTAGTATTCCAGGTGAAAATGATATTTCAGGACAGAAAGTGCTGAAAAACAGTCAAGAATTGTGGTAGAACATAATAGTTTTAAAACAGCACAATAATACTCTACTCAAAATATGTGACAAAATAAGAAAAAAAAATAGAGAATTTTTTTTTTTTGGCAGAATGCTTAAGGCCACTACTCCATAATTATTAACTACTTACCAAACACGTAATTATATCCTCTGTTCATAGTTTCTTTCAGTTACAAAAAGTGTTCATGGTCACTACCTCTCTTGATTAAAATGGTAGTAATAATACCTATTTCATTAAGGCTAATGTTTTATGCCAGGTGCTTTCCATAAGTCACCTTCTTTAATTCTCAAAACAACTCTGATGTGTGTTCTATTATTTCATGACCTATGTAGGAGAAACTGAGATGAAACATTAGTGAGAAATTTGCCCATGTCATAAAGACTGGAGAACAAATCTGACTTGTGAAATTTTATTTAACTCTGAACCTGTACAATTTCTCTTAAATAACAAGGAAGTCACTGTTATCCTTTTTAACTTAAAACAAATCCAAATTGTTAAGTAATTTGTTCAAAATGCCACAGTTGATCATAGGCAAGCCAGGACTGATATTTCTATTGGGAAGAATGAAGAATCCTACACTTTGGTGAATAGCCAGGTATTTCTCTTTCATGCAGTCACAAAGCAAAAAACGAAAATAACTAACATCAAAGTTCACTGGAATTAAAAAATATGTTCCAACCAATTAGCGTTTCTAGCTGTATAAAAATGAATTCAATTGCCACTTGATGGTTGTATTATTTTCAGAAAAATTGTTTTTTTTCTGAAATCTTCAAATTCATCTTTCTTTCTAATCATTTTTTTTCGCAGATCAAGTATGCTTTCTGAAGGATCTTTGATGATCCCCTATACAAAGGAAAATATCTCTTCCTTTTCTCCATCTTTCCCTGCCAAATAACTATTAAATTAGCCCAATTATTATCTTTACATTATTTATTATTATGTTAACATATTTAAATATTTACTTGTCCTCAACCCTTTCCATTACTGGAGCATGACATAGAAGACAGTGATACCTTACCCATCTGTTTGCTACTGTTTTCCTAATGTTTCGATGAGTGTATAGAACATTGTATGTGTTCAATACATTCCAAATGAATGGATTCACTATAATAATGAATTGCATCAAAGCAATGTACAATTTACCAATGTTCAAAGCAATGTAGTCACCAATGCATATGGTTGTGTATATATAAATGTACGTACCAACACATAGCTACACAAGCTTGCACACAAACACACACATGCAGTATATTTTAAAGACTTCAGCTAAATTTAACTCTGTATCTTTAATTAGCAATCAGATCAAGAATTATATTACTTGGAAAGAAAGCTAATGAAACTATCAATTTAAGAGTTGTGGTTCAGTGGTAGAATGCTTGCCTAGCATGTGTGAGGCACTGGGTTCAATCCTCAGCACAAACATGAATAAATAAATAAAATGAAAGTTAAAAAAAATACACTGCAAAAAAATGTTATTCCTACTTTCTTTAATATAGAACAATAAGACAAGAAAGAAATAAAAACTTATTCCCTGGAATTTATTTATTATCTAAGTCCATCTGATTTATAAGTACTTTACTACTAGAGTCTGATAAGCAATGCAATAAGCTTCAAAACAACAACAATAAGACCACGTATGAATTTTCAAGGCTATCAATAGCAATAATGCAACTATTTCATTGACTGAAAAGTACTCACATGGTCAAATTACAGAGTTTAAAAAGAACTCCCAGGGTGCATTATGAATTATTTAAAATAGATCTACCATAAATCAAAGTGTTCTAATTTTTTTTTGCTTTCTTGTTTGAATAAAACAGATTATATAGGTTCAAATTTAAAAACAAATGAGCTCAAAAGTTGCATGTTTGAGTGGAAACCAAACAAACCAATCAAACATAATTATGGAGATAAGTTACTCTATCTAGTTCATATCATCTTCATGACAATGTCTCTAGTTCGATGTGAGACCTAAATTCAGTTATAATGGAAAAGAGCCAGATTTTCAAAAAGGCTTCATAAAACTGATTTTTGATTGTCATTTTTTTTGGGGGGATGGTACCAGGGATTGAACTCTGGGGCAAGCAGCCACTGAGCCACATCCCCAGCCCTATTTCCTATTTTATTTAGAGATAGGGTCTCACTGAGTTGCTTAGTGCCTCGGCCTTGCTGAGGCTGACTTTAAACTCATGGCCCCCCTCTGTCAGCCTCCAGAGCTGCTAGAATTATAGGTATGTGCCACTGTGCTTGGCTTTGGTTGTCATTTTTGATCCCGTAGGAATAAGTTCTCTTGACATTACTCTATAAATTACAGACACTGATAAACGTGTATTTAATTAAAAAACAAAACAAAATAAAGCCTAAGATACCAATTTTGAAGGACAGCAACATTAAGTATATAGTCTCCCCATAACCACATGAAAGAATTTTGGTCTGGGTGCAGGGAATATTTATTAGTGAAATGTCTTCAATTTAATCTTAAGTTTGTGGGTAAGTTCACTACAACAAAGACAGGGGAGGGGAAAAGTAATTGACAGACTAGCATGATGCAAGTTCACAAGTTGTAGGCAACACTGAGTCCTAAGGGTGATGAACAGTTCAGGGAGTCAGAGCCCAGGGACTAAATAGCAAGAAGTGCTACTTAATGTGGAAGAGGGAAAGACCATGGTGGGCTTTGTAATGTGTTAGATGTTCTGTTTCTCTCTTATATCAGTGAGAAACAATTGGAAACTTTCTCTCTCTCACTCTGTACATGCATGGAGAGAAGAAGGTCATTTGTTGAGGTTAGAGAGAGGCATTAGTGGAGGAGAATGAGTCTGTAATGTGTGCTTTTTCAATGCTATCAAGAGCAATAATGTAGGAAGAAATGCTTTAGCTCTTAATCACTTTCCTTTCAAATCCCCACTGCACCACGGGTTTCAGTGGCTTTTTTTACCGGAAGAATTGATTTCATAGTATGTATAGAATTGATCATTTCACTAGCTATTGTGCTCTTTGTAATTTCAAATGGAATTAAAGCTGTTTTAAACTTAGATGATGACTGGACTAGAACCTACATTTTGACTTAAGATCCCTTCCTTCAGTTCTCTTTTCTGGTAGACCTGGAGATTTATTTAGGTGGCCATTCCTTCACCATATACATAATTCATTCAGCAGATACATAGAATCAGCTGTATAATTCCGTGAGATGTAGTAACAAAATCAAAATGCAGGGCCTATGTTAAAAATTTGCTCAGAATTTCAAGATGGTGCTTGCACGGCTTTCAGCTTAAGAGTAGTACTGTGCTAACTCCCTGTCACTGTTCTGTTGCCCAGGTCACATGATCCTAAAGTCAGCCCTTAAAATGTGGCCAGGCATGATTGTAATTGGTCCAGGAAAGGGTGGTCAGGAAAGGGTGTAGGGCCAAAATCTCATCACAGAAGCCTGGTGGGATAAATGTGTTTGTTCAGTGACCTGCCAGGAATTCCCCTCACTTGGGAGAGGCGAAAAAAGGAAGGAGCTTTTTGCTTCATATTTATATTCTTTATGGGTTTGAGGCCTAGAAATGTTGTTGTATCCTCCACCTTGAAGGAAGCAAATATTTATGATGGTATAAGAGCAAAAATGAAAAGAATGGGGAGAGCTGATCATATTCCTATACCAATAAATCAACTACCCAGACACCTATCATGAGTCAAGACTTCCTATTACACCAGATAATACATGTTCCTTATTGTTTAAGTCATTTTGAGCCAGAGTTTATGTTATTAGAAGGCAGACACATTCCAACCGACAAAAATAATAAAGTCTCTGAAACTGAATTTGCTGAAAAGAGAAGTTCCTTATTTGGTTAATAATATTGCTTCATTGTTAAATAATTTTAGAGCTGCATATTCTTGGATGAAATGAGATGACCTTGGATAATAGAAGTTGGCAGATAATTCTTCAAATGATAAAGAGGTCATATGAAAAAATAAAATGCAATCACGTTATCTCTGTTGCATATTCTAGAATAAATGTTTAATTGCAAGATAACTTCCAATATTCCAGGTTTGTTTCTTCCAATATTAAATACAAATATGTATTTTGATTTTTTTCTAATAGTTTTGCAATCAAATAAGATATCATTCAGAATTCCCAAAAGGCAAAATAAAATGACCTTATATTTCTATCCGATTAGCAAGAACCAGGACAAAAGAACAACTTATGAAAATTAATCAGAATAAAATTATGTAAAACAAAAGTAAGGGTGTTTTCCCTGCAGAATTAATTAGTGTAACAATCTCAATCAACACCACCATCTCTATTTCCTTCTCAAATTTTACGTATGGTTACATACATAATCTTTAAACTTATAACACTAGAAGAAAAAAAGCCATTATTCCTTTCCACTTTACTGTAGAGTCCAAAGGATGACAAAACAAGACCTTCTGTGTCACCCCCTCCCAAAGCTATTGTTAGAAACTGAAGTGAGGCTGCTGTGATCACTACTAGTTGTTCTCTGACCATCCAGACCTGATGCTGCTTGCAACAGCAGCCCTTTGCTAGGCCACAGAGGCAGGAAGGGGGGCACTGGCATGTCTGGCTCTAGGAATGACTTGGAAGTCTATGTCCTTGATTCCTACAAATCAAAATTTCCACTTGTATGTAAAATCATGGCTATAACAGAAGACACCTCATGATGCTGAGACAACAATAGCAAGTATTGACAATGCTGTCTAGAAAGATGAGTTAATCCAGAATCACAGTGACACTGTGGTTGAGAGAATCTTAAAGATTTAGTGGGATTTTTTTTTAGTTAAGAATATGTTATAAAAATAGGCAAAGGAGATAACATATATAATATATATATACAGTATAAAGACACACAAAACATAAATGAATATGACATACAACATAATATACACACACATACACTGAAGTTTGATCTTATGAAAGATTCTGCATTGTTGCTGTAGATAGTATTTTAGAACCTATTTAGGGAGGGTGATTTGACAGGACTGTGTAAAGTGAATCAGGGCAGGAACAGCCTAGGTAGTAGGTTCCTACATCATAGTTTTACCATGTCCCAAAAGACGTTAAAATCTTATTGCAGAAATAGAAAATTAAAAGGGAAAATGTTAAATGAATAATGTAAAATTAAATAATTTTTCAACATAAAAGAAGAAAATATTACAAGGAAAATAAAAAGAAAGTACTTTCTAAGGGACTCATAGAGACTGGAGTTTCCTGAAATTCAAAATGTTTAGAAGTCCCCTTACAATGGATTAATTAGGAAAGTTCTGTGCAGAAAGATATCTGAGCCACCTTTGAAAGTATAGACTAAATGTACAGTAGAGAAATGGTATGGAATTCCAAGAGGGTGGGAAATTATTAGCAAAACTGCAACAGTAGTCAATTGCAAGAGTAAACACATGTGAACAGGCTGGGGCTTGATTAAAAAGAATCAGAAAAAGAACAAAGCGGAAAGGTGGTTGGTGCCAAGCCCTAGACAACCTTGACTGTCAGAGGAGGAATTTGGAATTAACCATTGTAGATAACTCTAGGACTTTATTGAGTGACATGCTGAAATTATAATGTTCATCTGGCAATATAATCCAACATGAACTAAAACAAAGAACGTCAGAGAAAATGGTGAATAGACAAATATAGCAGGACATATTAGCATATGGATGTGGCAGTTGGCATCAAGAGAATAAAGTATATGAAATGGTAAAGCCAGAGAAGTTTTTAACTGAAGTGAAAAGAGAGTGAGAAAGGAATTAGATATCTCTGATAATTCTAATACGTTATCCACAGGGGCAGGAAGAAATACAAAAAGTGTCATTTTATGGTGACAATAGCCATAAAAGTAAAAATATACAGCAAACTGCCCTGCATTGGAAAGGATCTGAGTAAGGATCTGAGAGGTGCCTTTATAGGAGAAAACTGATATGATTATAGATGCACCAAAGGAGAGAGCCTAGACAAAGGACAGCTGCCATTGTGCCTTCTTGCTTCAGAGGGAGGGCCTCAAGATTTTAGCCTGGGAAGTTACTATATACTTCCTACAAATCTTTATTGTGTACTTTCCTGCCTATAAATCTTTAGCTAAAATACCTGTATATTCTAAGCACACAATTTATTTCAAGATGATTTTCTCTAACAATTAAAGGTCAATTGTTTCTCCCAACATTGTTCTTATCCATTTCTTTTTCCCTTCACCACCTATCCATTTATGCACCAATGATCATTAAGTACCTACTGTGTTCTTGATAATATACCAGGCGTAGAGGAACAAATGTCAAAGAAATAACAATGGGCCTTCACCTTATGGGTCTGTATACCATGGGCTCAAACAATCAAAACGATATGTCCTATTTCAGGTGCTGATGAATGTGTGTGAAGTGAAGAGCTATTACACACTATGTCATCAGGAAAGACTTACTGACAAAGTAGCATTGGATTACAGACACAGCGGACATACAAAAACAAACTGACAAGACTGGAAAGAGAAAGGATAGGTAACCAGCAGCTGCAATGACTGAACAGGAGTGGCTTAGGGTACTTGACAATCAACAAAGAGGCTAAGGCGACTGGTAGTGGGGGGAGTCAGGAAACAGTGTCAGAAAAGTACCACCGAGGATCCAGATCTCACAGGCCATGTCAAGGTTTGCACTGTCACTGAAGGATATCATCAGGGACATCAACTAGTCTTTCTATTGGCACTAATTTGCATTTCCCTAAAAAATGTGGCAAGAAAGTTGAGAAATTCCCAGCAGATCACCCTGTTCATCACTAAAATAAGGAGAGGAATATGCACATGATTACTTGGTTTATAAAAAAAAGTATAGGGGGAAGGATAGGAAATTGGGGAATCAAATGTCAAGGAAAAGATAAAGAAAATGAAAAGCCTTGTCATAGATACTGCAGTGCCTACTGTCTTCCAACAGCTGATCACAGGTGACTGCTCTGGAGAATGTCCCTAAGCCCTATGTAGAACCACCTTGATCCAGAAGCTAGCCTCACACAGGGTATTTCATTGCCAATGTGTGATTGCTCTGAGGAACAGCCAGTCCCCCTCTGCTCTCAGGCAGCCACACTGTGCAGTTCATGTTCTAGAGTGCCTACCTGTGGATGAAGCAGAGATGACACTATTCTTAAAGCCACCTTCCTCCTGGGTTGTTTATTCTGTCCCTACCACATCTATCTTCATTCTCCTGTTCACAGGATTTACTTTAGTCGCATCTCCTAATTACAGCCAGACTTTGCTTCTAAGTTACCTGATTTAAGACAGGTTTTGTGTTTTCTGCTATACTCATTTCCCATAGTGCCTAACAAATTGCTGACTACGTAATCAATGTTGGCTGAATGAAAGAAACACCTATCAGGCATCACTAAGTACAGAGGGCTATTGACAACATCAACAAAAGCCATGTGATAATGTCACATTCAGGGTACATATTTCCAATTTAATAATTATGACTAAAGATGTGTACATGATTATTTTAACTTTTCTATATGAGGAAATATTCCAAAACTTTTAGAATGAGTTGCCTTTCTCACATTCAAGATAGCTACGCATGATATTTTCCACTTTTTAAGAAGTGGGAAATAAGTATTGGGAAATAAAGATATAATATATATATATATTTACATATATATATATATATTATATATATATATATATATATATATATATATATATATATATATATATATATATATATATAATATCAACAACAACAAAAATGCTGCTAAATAACTTAAATACTTTCTGCCTTCTTTTAAGGCCTTCTTTAGATACCAATGAATAGATACCGAAACTGTACTTGCTAGCACCCAGATTTCTTAACTGATCACACAGGAATGCTAAGAAAGATTTTCATTATTTGCTGAGACTGTGCATTTTAAAGCTAATGTACATGATATGATGAGATAAATCATGAGAACATTCTATGCTTACATAGAAGTTGATTATTCTAATATTGGACTCCCTTGGGAAAAGTAAGGAATTCTATTCTCTGCTTAATTCAGAGAGCCTGGGTCTCTTTTGTATGGACACCTCTGTACTCCTTTTTTTTTTCTCCTCACAACCCAGTGATTTTCACTTGCCATCCTGAGAAATTTCATAACTTTCTTAGACATCACCTAGTGTATCCTTCTTTTAGATTGAACTGAAGCAGTTTTAGGTTTTATTTTGTTTTCTCATTGAACTTTCCACCCTATTAAGACTAGTAATACACATGTTTTTTGTGACTCTATTTGATCATATATCCATTTTAAATGGCCAATAGAAGTTAAAAGTCCTTACTAATTAGAAAGTTTACTATGACCATTTCAATGGATTGTATTATTTCATCCAATAATTAATATGATCAGTAGCTATACTCTCATTAATTTCATAGAATTCTGTCAAATTTACCCTTCTCATATATTGGGTCAGACAACACTTGAAAAATGTAGCTATGTGGTCATTTTAGTGGGAGTTTTACTTTTATAATAAAATTGTCCAATGTATTTGCCATTGACTATGTGTACTGTTCTGTGGCCGATAAGACATATGCAGAAGTCTGCATACTCAGAGACCTCACTGTTACCTTGAAAAGAGTCTCATATATGACTGATAAACTCATTTTAGAATTAGAAAATATGTTTGGAAAAGTAAAACACACTATTTTCTTTGGTATTTTCTAATGTTCTCCATTAATTACAGAGCCAAATAATTATTAAGAAACTTACACATGTTAACTTCTAAAAACTCATTTGTTTCTGCTTCTATACTTTTTATTTTAATTTATGATTTTATGAAAAAAAGAATAAGAAAAGAAAGCAGAGATCATCTTAATTACACTACAAGGAGAAAATGACCACCAACATTTTGTTATATAAGCTTCTAGTCTTTCTTTTTATTTTTAAGTTAAATTTGGTAACAATACCAAAATAATGTCCTGTAATTTTAAATCATAAATGTTAACTGTAAGCACACCTTTATCTCTTTAGATATGTTTTTGCAACATCATTATATTCCATTGTAAGAGTCCTTTAATGTTCTTAGTTTAGACATTCAGTTCATATCTTAGTTTTCCACATGATTCTTATGCACAATATTATTCTTAAATGAATAAAATACCTAGAGGTGAACTATTTGGAAATAAAGACAGATTTGACTTGTTTACCTTGACTTTGCCATTCTTGACTTATTTATCCAGAATGACTCTGTCCACTAATCTTCTGTTAGTATTGCATTAGAATTAAAAAATCAATACTTTATATTATCAAAATTTTGTTTGCAGCATAAGTAAAATTCATATCTCACAGCATGTTCCTGATCATTTTTTTCCTCCTTTTTTTTCTATGTAGGAGTTTTTTTTTAGATTTATTTTTTCCTGTTTTGCAATTAGGTCTGTATTAGTTTTGGAGTTGACATGAATCTGAGCCATTAGGTGTTAAATTTGCATGTGTTCTGTGAAATAAGGATATTATTCTTCTAAATATTTGTTCTTTTTATTTTTTGTGTATAGATATCAAATGGTATCATCATTGTTTATTGAAAAGATTATTATTTCTCTTTCAATTGTTTTGATGCTTCCATTACAGTTCATTTGCATGAATATGTGCTTTCATCTCAAGTCTCTCTATTCTGTTGTAAGCATCTATTTGTATATGCTTATACCTTGATAACTGAGGTCTAAAACAGAATTAAAATGAGGTTAAGTTATCCACTTTTTAAATTTTGTTTTCAGAGTACTTCTGGGTTGTTCCTTTGTATTTCTGTTATGAACATCTTAGAACCAGCTTGTCAATTTTTGCCAAATTAAAATAAAATAGAAACAGTAAATAATAACAACAGAAAAAAAAAATAAAACAAAACAAAACAAAAAGACCAAGCAAAACTACTGAAATTTTGGGCTGAGGTTGTAGCTCAGTGGTACAGAGAGCTTGCCTTGCACAAGTGAAGCACTGGGTTCAATCCTCAGCACCACATAAAAATAAATAAGTAAATAAATAAAGTAAGACTTTGTGTCCATCTACAGCTAAAAAAATAAAATAAAAAACTACTGAGATTTTGATTGGGATTAAAGCTCCAGATGAATTTGGACAAAAGTAATAAATAAGAAACAATTAATCTTCTAATACATTATAGAACATCTATCCTTTAATTTAGTTCTTCAATTTCTTCATGATTTTTTTTTTTAGATTTTGGTTTTCAGCTTACAGATTTAACTTTCATTTTTTGAAAATTATTTCTAAGTATTTCATGTATTTGATTATATTTTAAGTGCTACTGTAAATTTTATTTCCAATTTTTTTTTTTTTGGTCTAGTGCACAGAAATTCAATTGGTCTTTGTATTTCGTTATTGTATTTTGCAATGTTACTAAACTCAGTAGTGGTGATAGCTTTTTGCTGCATTCTTTATAATTTGCTTGCATAGGTAATCAAGTTTTCTTCAATAAAAGGCATAGTATTTTTTTTATTTCTTACATACATGACAATAGTGGAATGCATTACACTCATAATTATCCATTCACAGCACAATTTTTCATAACTCTGTATATAAAGTATGTTCACACCAAATTATGCCATTATACATGAGCTCTCTCTTTTTTTTAAAAAAAAAGGCATAGTATGTTTTTTTTTAGAATAGGTTGTCTTTTACTGACCATATTAATTCGTTTCCTTGGATATATTACATGGAGAGATGTTGAACAGAGTGGAGGGGACAGACATCTTTCTTTGACTACTAATTTTAGAGGGAAAATATTTAAGATTTTCACTATCAGATTTTAGACATGTGTTTTTCAAAGATGTTATATCTCATTTCTTGTTGGTGTGTTCTTTGTTTTAGTTAATCTTTATTTTTTTTTCTTTGTTTCTTTTTTCTGTTTTGGTCCTGGAGATAAACTCAAAACCATGCTAACCATGCAAGTCAGGAGCTCTATTACTGACCCACACCCGAGTCCATAGCAGTATATATTTTTTTCTCCTTCTTTTAATTCAGAATTTCATTGCTTTCTTTTTTCCACATTAAACCAAGTTCACGTTTGAGGGGGCACATTTTTATTGACCATGCATATTATCCATTTTATTTTTCTTAGAATTTATTTGGTTATTTGCATATGTGTCCATAAGGGACACTTGTCTATACATTTCCTGTAACATCCTTACCTGCATTTGGCATCAGAGTAAGTCAAGTCTTATGATTTGATTTGGGGATTATCACCTGTTCCTTCGTTCTTTCTTTCTTTCTTTCTTTCTTGGGAAGCATTTGGATAGAATGCTATTTGTATTTATTCTTTAAATATCTGGGAGAATTTGCTAATAAATCCATCTGAGCCTGTAGATTTCTCTTTCTTCTTTCATTTTTAAAAATCATGTTCGTTTTTCACATGCTTGAGTGCTTAAAGTTTTAAACTACATGTTAAATACATTTAACATAGTCAGTTCATCAATTTCTTCTAAAGAAAGATTTGGTAGTGAATTCATTTTTAAAGAAATCAGTCTTTTGATTAATCTTATGTTATCTTTAAAAGGCAAGTAATTACTCATAGCTATTCCTTGTTGGAAGAATTGATCTACTTTTTTCCTATTTATACTCCATTTCTGCAATTGGATTCTGGAAAGGGATAATAAAGGCACATGATGCAGATTACGTGATTACATAAGAGTATTTCAAATACTTTTTAATTTGAATAGAGTTATTAGGTGGCTGTGCACCTTAGTGACCACATTCTCTTCTCTGCTATGGGTTGTGGAGGCTTCTTTACTGGGACGGTTTTCTTACATGCCAGTGCTGGGATTCCGAGGCTTGTGCTAGTATATGGCTGATTTCTGTCTGAAGTGTTCACACTGGCCAGCAGGACTGCTTTATCACCCATCCACTTTAGCACTACCCAAGAACTTGGAGAGGTGACTGGATTTTATTGTTGACCATATGGCTAGTGGTTTAATTGTTTTGTCATTCTTGTTTTATATTAAGGACGATTCCTATACAGAGTCAGGCTTCATACCAGGAGCCCAGATCCAGTTTTCTACTATGTCTAGTACCTGTTTTCTTTGCTTAGGTTGCTGTGCAACACAGAGAACTTAGATTTTCATTAGTGACTGATTCTGCATCACTCAGCTTCACCTCTGATTCACTACTGTGGGTTTGAGTTTCCTTCATACTTCTGAAACATGGAGATCACCCCTTATCTTTGTACCTTTTGATATGCACATTTTCATTCAACTCCATGTATCTAAAATACATCTCCAATTCTCCTCGATATCTGATATAATATATGTATTTATATCTCAAGCACTGCTAAGTGATGGTTAAGAAGCAAAGTATAAAATGCCCCCGATGGCCTACTTCTTTTCAATAAATGTGAATCCCAGCTGCACATAGCTCTCTTTAGGAAAAGTTCAGGAAAAAAAAAATCAGAATCTCTGCAAAAACAGTGACTCTGAAACATGAGAGACAAAAATTATTTTTTTCCACAATCTACTCAGTATTGGTGGTATGGATAAAAATATCTCCACGGAACTATTATCTTGAGAACTTAAGAATTTGAGATCATCTTTTCTTAATTCTGTGTAGGAGGACTGCTTCTGACAAGTTTAATTTTTTTTGCTCCAGATAACTCACCTCTCAACTTGTCAAGTCTCTGATGTGAGATCCAATGTTAAACAAAGAGTCACATTGAAAGACTTACACAAGTGGAAAAGTTTAAAGTAAGGTAAGATATGGCTCTCATTAACGAAAAGAAAAATTTCTATAACCTCAGTGATGATTCTGCCTCTCTCATGAAAATAATTTGCGAACGTGCTTTCTCTAATTTAGTCGAGCCTTTGTTACAACTCTGCATAAATATGAAAGAGAATCAAATTAATTTTTTTCCTGCTCCATCTCAATTTTTTAGTCCTGCTTTTGAAAGATTTTAATTTTTTTCTATTTCATATTAACATAAGCTAGAATAGTACATGCCCATGATTTAACCCCAGTCGAGCCAAAGTCTTGACAATGACATCATTTCATACAGCAGAGAGTCTGAGGCTGAGGAAGGCTGTAAGACAATGTCCATTCATAGGACTGAAAGGTCAGGCATTGGGCTTTTTGAAGACCTCTCCAGATCCTCCATTCCCATGGGTAATACATAGGTATTTCAACAACTCAGTATTCAGCTTTAACTTAACATGCATGTTACTATGTTATACTCTCCCTTGAAGCTTCATAGTCATTATTTAAGAAGAAACATGAAATGATGTTGCTTGTTAGAAAAATGCAAGTGTTTATCAATAGCTGTCTTTTCACATCTGTGAAGCAGTGTGATACCCATAGTGCACACTGGTAACCATAACATTGATTATTCAATGTACATAAAATTGATTACTAATATAGCGATAAGAGTTGTTAATGATATCATCATAAAAATCACATCTGTGTCTTCTAATATCAAGAATTGCAGTTCTGTCAGCATCTTTGCTTCTCTCCCTTTTTGGCATTAGTCCTTTTAGTCAAATCTGAACATCCTCCCTTCTCTCCTGCTCTGCAGCTCAATCAACCTGCTGATTCCTATGTCTGCTCTAAATTTTTAAAATGAAGTTTCCTAAAATTTCAAGCCCATAACAAAATCAGTTTTTAGTATGCAAAAGAATATATTTGAAATTATTTTACTTTTTACTTTATTTGTTCTTTGTTTTATGTATCTGTCTAGGACAATGCATGGATCAAATATCCTCCAGATCAAATAGTGAATAAAATATTCTAGTATGCTACTGGACAAAGAATGAGGACAAAATGAATAGCTAATGATGAGAGTGATGATAAGACTGTTTATCTTCCTGCTCTTCGTGCAAACTGGATTCTTTCCAATATTTAGATGCAATGAATCTGTGACATTTAATAACAGGAGTAATGAATTCAGTATTATTAAGGAGTGTGACTTCAAAAAAAAAACATACCTAAATAAATATATTTTCTTCTGAATAAAAACTCCTTTCACCTCCTTGGTCTTCATTCTACCAAGCCATTCTACATAGAAAAATAAAGAACTGAGAGTCATTACAAACACTTTCACTTTGAAAAGTCTAGAAAGGATGCGTGAACGATAAAAACGTTCTGAATTGAGCCCATAAAAATAAGTTCTGTTTGACCCTCTTGTCACAGATTTGATTCCTGCTTATAGTCTAATACATTGCAAAATATTGTTTTCCAAATTTGAGCCATATTCTGAGTTTCAGAAATTCAAATGGACATCCAAAGCAACATACCTTGCTCTGTCACCCCCCAACCCCCGCCAAAAAAAAAAAAAAAAAGCCCTGATTTCTCAAAAATCACTTTCTTGCTGAGGTCTTGTCTTGTATGTCAAGTTTTTGCCAGAAGCCAATTTTTATTGCCAGGTTATAAACCTCTAAAATAGTAGCTCTATTATGAAAACACTGACACAACTTTCGCCATGGAGATGTGAGTGGTGAAGTATAATACCCTGAACGCAGCAGCAGCCATCAGCTCTAGTAGCCTGATTTTGCCCCATTGTTGTTCATTGTCCCCTATACATTTGCTATGATGCCTGTGGTGCTTTTCAATAGTACTTAACTATAGGCTGTCCTCCAGAAAATGTCAGGCATAGCCACCCCTGGTGACATGCAGACATGTGCTAGTTAGCACTAGTTTGTCACTGATATTTTAACTTGATACACTTAAGTATACTTTTTCTGTAAAAAAAAATATATATATATATATATATATATATATATATATATATATATATATATATATTACCCAAAGAACACTCACCCCCAAGCTAGACTGTAAAGTGAAGCCATCAACTTTCCTCATTTCAGCCTATTCTTTTTACATGGTTTACTAATAAAGAAGATGTCGGAGCCAACCTGCTGTTTACTGAGGAGGAATAGGCAAAAAATAAAAATAAAAATAAAAATATTTCCCCCAATTTTTTACTTAACTCATTCTTTAAATCTTGATGGGTCGGTGCTTTCCCTGAATGTGTACCCTTATAATACAGTTTTTTTGCAATCATGTGATAGGTTACAGCCTCATCGGGCAGGATTATAAAAACTCAATCCTGTGGTGAGTCACTGGTGTGGGCAGAGACATCAAGCTATGCAATATGAGACCTTTCTGAGACTGATTCCCTGCACCTCCCGATAGGTGAGGAAGAAATACCTTTCTCTCTTCAGGGCTGTGAGACACTCTCAGGAAACATGCTGGGGATAAGTAGGAAAAGATTTCTGGCTCACAGCACTAGATAGAGCTAGACAAAGACAGGCAGACTTAATATCAGCTGTGTTTTTCCTTCTTTCCTTCTATATGCAAAGACTTCTGGTGGGAAATTCGTGTAAAAGACATCCATATGAAATTTTGGCAGAGATGGGCACAGAACTTTGCATTAGCAGTACTAATATTGCTATGGTAATTTTCTGCTGGGATGGTTGGCTAATAGTGAGGAGATTAGTGAATTCTAACAAGATTCTATAATTTTTTTATGTGTGACTAATAATTTTATTATGACACATCTAACCCCTTAAAATTTGTCTAACTAAGTGTGTGAGCAGTAAGTCTGGATTAAAGGCAATGAGGATATTATTGTAGTGGATTTCTTTGCTTTCATCCTGCTAATATGAAGTTGAATGCTGGCAATTTAAGTGCATTTGCTTAGTTTTTGAAGGATTGTGAATGGGTGAAGCCCAGCCCTCAGTGAACAAAGTAGTACTACTGGTATTCTTGATCTATAAAACAGTCTAAAATAACGTTTCAAATGGGCAAAGAAGTTTCAAATTCTAAAAGAAGATTGGGAAATTATATCTGCAATCCTAGATGCACAAGAAATTGGGACATGACCTGAGCCCACTAAAATTCAACTCCACACACCCTTACACACAATCACTCACACTCACATACACATACAGTTCAATTACAGGAGCAGTGATGCGACTATAGGAAAGTATATTAGATTTTTACCATTGTCTTAACAACCTTCTACAAATTTAGCCACATAAAACATAGGGGACAAGTCCAGCAGACTCAGATGTGTTCTTGCTTAGAGTCTCATGAGGCAGAATTCTAGGTGTCAGCAGGGCTTTGCTCCCTTCTGGAAGCTCCAAGGAAGAATTAATTTCCTTAATCATTCAGGTAGTTGGCAGAGTTAAATTCATGTAGTTGTTCTGAGATCCCAGTTCTTTGCTGGTTGCCACTGAAGGGCTTCCAATTCTAGAGGCTCCCCACATTCCTTACTCATGGAACTTACTTTATTCATCACCAAAACCAATAACAGCCAGTTGAATACTCCTCATAAACATTTCTCAAACACACACTCTCTGACTCTTATGCCTCACTTGTATATTTGAAGTGGTCCATCTGATTACACTGGACCACCTGGATAATCCAATATATATATTCACTCTAAGTCAAGATGGATTAACATTCTTCCCACCTATAAAGTCCCCTTTACTATGGTAGGTAATACGTGCAGGTGTAATGTGGGGTGGAGTATCTGGGTAAGGCAGCAAAGATAGAAGCTAAAATGCTGTCACTGCATATATTATATTTTAAGTTAGTATCACTTTCTTCCTAAGAGGAAAAGCTTTAGTTTTTATAAGCTAAGCAGAATGAATTTTATTTCTTCCAAAATTTTGATTTGCTTAGGATAATTGTCCTCTCAGGTAATCTAGTCCAAAAATTCATTTCTGTTCAACTCTTCTATTCTCTCTCATAATAGTAAATATGTGCTCTAGGACAAATAGGAGCAACCATTCTCGTTGTCTGAATTATAAAATCTTTAGTCTATTTGAAATAGACCGTGATGTCATTGTGGGAATGGATCATACTTACTAATAAATTTAACCAGAGGAAAATCAAGGTGAGAGAACTTTTCTGTCACAAACTGCTGAAAAGAGGACTTTACACAATAGGAACACTTGGTATTTGAAGGTCTATATATTTTATAACTTGACTATAAAACAAGATAACTCAATGTAGAAATCTATCCATCAGCCTATGGTTCTCCCTGTTATGTTTCCTTGGTGATAGAATCTCTGAATGAAGAGATCTCCAAGAGACAATAAACTACTCTGAAATTTCTTTCAAGATCTGACAGCAGTAACTTGGTTTGCACGCAAACCTACCACCTTGCAAACAAGATCCACTGGAATGGTGTTGGTACAGTAGGTAAATGATAAAAGAGTTATTGCAACAATATCCTTTGAGAAATTCTTGAAAATTGAAAGTCTTGAGACAAGATTTCCTGTTCATTTCCTTCGGGTTCTCACATCTATGGGAAAAGGAATGAAAGTGATAGATTATGATGCAGTTTCAACTGGAAAGGAAAGTTTGGAGGACAACATCCCAGTTAGTGCAGGTACTAATCAACAGTGAATGGGTGATGGAGATAACTTGAAAAGAGACTTTTCTTATTTGATAATGACAAGAAATTCCCTAGGGGGAAAAATATGACCCTTTCATGATGTGCATGAATCATCTGGAGCTACAACATGAGGATAAGGCCATGGTTATTTTCATTGCTTTCCCAGTGTCATTAAAGAAAGATGATTAAACAGGAAACTAACAATGTATGCAGCAAGAAGTCTTAGTCAGCTTTCATCACTGTGAACAATAAACCTTGATAAGAACAATTTACAGAAGGAAAAGTTAATTCTGGCTTATGGTTTCAGAGCTTCAGTCCAAAGTCAGTTGACCTTGAGTTTCTGGATCAGAGAGAGGTGAGGCAGAGCATCAAGTAGAGGGGAGTGATGGGAAACAGCAGCTCAGTACTCCACAGCCAAGAAGCAGAGAAACCTGAGTGCAAGGAGCCAGGGATAATACAGTTACCAAGGCTCATTGACCTAGCTGCTCCAGCCACACCCTACCTGCCTACAGGTACCACCCAATAATCCATTTAAATTATTAACTCATCAAATGGAAGAACCACCAGATTAGATCCCGACTCTCATAATCTAATCATTGCACCTCTGAGTATCTCTGCATTGTCTCACTACTGAGAACAATGTAAGAAATAGGAACACTCCATATCCAAACCATAACACAGTCTGTAAGATCTTTGTGAATTTGAAAGTCTGTGTTTGTTAAGACATCCTAGCATGCCTAGGGAAATCCAGAACCTATATATGTTATATGTAGATGTATTTATTTTCTCTCTCAAAAGCTAAAAATATGTTCAAACAAATCAATTTTCTATTTTGTGATAAGTTCTTCCCAATTTCAGCTATGCTTTTTTGAAAGAGTTCTGCTTCTTGGACAATCACCAAATTTTCCTAATTTCATCTCTTTATGTGATAAATACAAAATAGTTATTATTAAACAAATTTTATTAGGGGATACACAAAAGATTGGATATGACGATTGTGAATGAATTTTTATTATAATTTTATAATAAAAATAGACTTAAATGCCATACTTTTATTTTTATATATTATGTATTATTAATTATTATATTTAATGTAATGACACATTTTAATAAAATGTTGATCTCTAAAGCTACATTTCCTCCTTGAGTATTTTTACCACAAACTCAAAGTCTGATATTCTACTTGTCACTGAAGTTTTATAGATAATTATCTTAGTAACAGTGGACAAGAGATGGGTTAAAGTCAGTGCCAACACACTCTCTATCAAGTATGAAAACCTTACCTTGACCTTTATACAATTACTTTTACTCAGTAAAGAATCAATGCTTTCCCAAAATAGCCATACAATGATTTGGGCAAGGTACTACTTTAAGGTTAAAAACTCATGACACTGTGAATGAGATGCCTATTTTCCAGTATTCATTTGCATGATTAAAAGGAAATTTTTGCCTAGTCAAAATTTGGGAGCAAAGGGTCATATTATCTGTTCATAGTATAATGTCTTGCTTTTAAATTTTCATTTTATTCAAATATCAGTCAAACTAAAAAATGCCATATAATATCCTGTAACCTCTGTGTTAAGATTACTATAAAAATAACTCATTCTAATTTTTCCATTGCATGGTCTTTCTAAAGTTTTTCAGACTCAATTTGATCCTTTCCTTTCACCACCTTGGGGAAATCGTAAGTCTTTGGCATTTTTAAGTAATACCAACTTTAAAAAAAAAAGGGTTTTCATTTTAATAATAAGCCAAAATGTGACCATTTGCTATATCTGTTTTGCTACTGGAGTTATAAAAATGGAGTCTACAATGCCTTTTTTATAAGAAAACACTTCAAATACTTGAAAAGTCCTTTGTTCCTTGAAGTTGTCTTTTCTCCTGCTTAGGCATCTTAATCATCTTAATCCCCTTTTAAGATTTCCTCATCTTCCTTCTCTGCACTAGGAGAGGGAGTCAGAAACAGCAGTCGAGGTCTCAATCTTCGGAGTTAGTCCTGTGGAGCTCTGACATCCTTTTCTGTCCCCATGATCAAACATGTGTTTGGATCAAACTGGTAATTTTACCACTCTGAGCCTTTATTTCTTCTGGCACTTCTATGACCTTAAGCAACTTATCCAAACTCTCTGAAATTTGTTCTCTCCCGTACTGTCTATTTAATCTTCAGTAAGATGTTAACCATTTCTGAGTCCTTATATCTTTACCAGTATGTAGAAATAATGGAGTTGCTACAAAGGATTAGCAAAGATAATTTTCATAAAATGCCTAAAAAGACTGTCTGGAGCACAGAGCTAACAGGATGAAATGTTAGTGAATGGGTCTACTCTCCTTTAGACTTAATCACATTTATCAATTTCTTTGTCTTTCTTAGCTTTGTTGATCTAAACAATAAAAAAGCCAAAAATTTACCTGCTGAAGCAAAACTTCAGGTGCTGACAATGTATGTGGAAGGTGGAGGCTCTGGATGGGGAGGGTGAGCTGAGGAAAAGTGTGGCTGTGTTACTGAGATCCCTTCTTCTTTCCAAAGAGTTACAAAGGAATGAACAGGGCCCTGCAGTCAAGCTGCTTGCCCCTGTGTGGCAGCTCACAGAAAGATTCCCAGAAGGAAGAATGTACCCAGAATCCGTACAAGGATGGGAGAAGGGAAGGAAGATTTGTCTGTTTGGATACCCTACTATTCTGTTTCTCATCAATCTTCCATTTGGGTTCCTTAGTGGCCGTCAGAAGGCCAGGTCAAGGCCTGTCAATGGGAGCACAGAAGGGAAGTGTCCACATGACTTAGGGACAATAAGAAGGATGAGGAAATCTGAGAAACAATCATCAAAAGCTTCATTATAAATATAATCCTTTTGGTATCACCTGAAATTAGATGAGACTCAACAAAATCAACTGGTTTTGTTTGTTTTAAATTAAATTAACAGAAAACATTATGATGTGTTGTTATCATAACAACAGGGTACTTTGAAGTTTATATAAATTGCTAAAAGGTTTCAAAGTTGCTAATTATCAAATTAACAGCACAGTTATTCTTGTGCTGATCGTCCATAACATTTACTAAACTGTTTTTCTTCTAGTTGTTTTATTGTGATTTCTATTAAATTAATCTAGAAATCACAGAACAGGTTTTATACATGTGTAACCAAACAATTATTAATATTTATTTCTTTTTCCCCTAGTACTAGGGATTTAACCCCTGGATGTTCTACCAGAAAGCTACATCCCAGCCTTTTTAATTTTTTTTTTTTTTTTTTTTTTTTGAGACAGAGTCCAGAGAAGGTGCTCAGGCTGGTCTTGGACCTACAATCCTTCTGCCTCAGGCTCTTGGATCACTGGGATTATAGGTATACACCACCAGGACCAGCCTATTATTCTAACATTGCTACTCTACTACCCTGTCTCCTTCTATGCTCATTCCTTTACTATTCTACAATATTACAGTCTGTCCCAAATTTATTTTCCTCGATTGAACACTGATTTATCAGTTCTTCATACTAAAGTTTTCTCTTCTATGTAAACTTCAGTAACTGTAGAATACACTAAGAAATTCTACATAAATATCTCCAAGCCTTTCCTTAAAAATCAGTTACAATAGCATATTCTCCACAAAGCAGTATCTTATTCCTACATGAAAATATTTTCATTTTTTTATTAAAAAGGTTTTGTGGTCAGTAGATTGAATTGAAGATTCTGAGCTATGGAACATAGCACAGAAAGTCTCCTACTCTCTGATTCACTCCTGGCCTTTCACCTCTTCCCATTCCTGCTTCTCACCTCATACCTCCCAGAAGCTCTGGGGCTTCAGATTTTCTCTGTACTAGCCACTGCCCATTGAGGATAGATTGTGAATTTCTTATCTTACTTAAAATTTTATAGTAGCCATGTTAAAAACATTTTACAAATTTACTTTAATATTTTGGTAAAGTGAATAGCTCTGCTTTGGCAATATTATAATTTTTTAAAGCCCCAAATACTAAGGAAAAATAAGTATGAAGTTTTTTAAAATGAAGATGCCCTTGTATTTCTTTTATGTTTTTTTTCACCCTTAAATGCAAAAAAAATTTAAAATGTTTTAACATGGCTACTAGAAAATGGGGTAAAAATAATTTTAATAATGTATTTTATGTAACCCAATGTCTCCAAAATATTAATATTTCAACATGTATCTATATAAAGTTACCAGTAAGAGACATTGACTTTTTCCTGCAGTTTTCAAAATCTGCTTTGTATTTAATATTCACATCACATCTAAATTTTTATTGGTTACACCTCACTGTTCACTAACCACATGTGACTGATGATCATTTTGTTGGATAATTCAGCTTTATGTTACTAAAATCCGTTTTGCTCTCCAAGGTCCTACCCCAAAACTCTTATGCCCAGATCTCTTGCATTATTTTTCCCTAACACATACATTTTTCCACAACTGTTTATGAGGTATCTGAAGGCAAACCTATATTCTTATTTGTTTATCTACTTACTCATTCTTTTACATACACTAGGCATCAGAGTTTACTTTTAATTAACATTTATTTCTTGATTAGTAAAGAATAGATTTTTGGGATAACTTTTATAATTCACAGGATATTTTGTGACAGTCCCGATACTATCTATAGAGCTACAATGCCTACAATCTACTTTAGTTTCTTAATCTGTAAAATTAAGACAGGTATTCATACATGTCTTAAAACAGAAGGATTTTGTCAGTGTGTTGTAAGAATATATGTCCAAGCATTCTCCAACAGGTAAGGCATGGAAACAATGTGTTTTTCATATTTCTGTTTTGCTTTCAGTATGTGCCTAAATTTTTTGGCCTGGAATTGTAGTATAACCTTTTGCCAATGGTTCACAATGACTTTTAAAATCCCCTCATAATTCAAAATTTATACTTTTAAGTCATAAAACCACTTGGAATTAATTTTTCTTAAGCATATTAATTTACTTGTCTACACTAAAGCTTTCTGTTTTCACATCTTACAGAAGGGTAGGAGATTTTTGAAGCTAGCTAACTACCATTATGTGTTACTGAGTCTTTTAATCCTGGGGAGGAGAAGCAAAGAGAATTTTTTTTTTAAAGGAGAAAAGAACAATAAGTACACTTTTGAATAATTGGGATTTATTGCAACTAGAGGAATAAGCTTTGTCATGATTAATAGTCATTGCAAATCAATCTTGTCAGATTTTTAAATTCACTTTAATATTTTGGTAGAGTGAATAGCTCTGCTTTGGCAATATTACAATTTTTTAAAGCCCCAAATGCTAAGGAAAAATAAGTATGAATTTTTTAAAAATGAAAATGCCCTTGTATTTCTTTTGTTTTTTTTTCTCCCTTAAATGCAAAAATAAGAAAAAAAATGTGGATTTTCATCTATATACCATAGGATTTGCATGTTTACTAGAAAATACATGTTTTATTTTTACACACAGAAATATTCAGAGCCATTTGGTTAAACCTAAAGTATAGTATGCACACGTGCATGAGCGTGCACGCACACACACACACACACACACACACAAGCAAATGAAATCCACTTAATGAACTCGCTTTTGAACGCACACCTGCTCAATTAGAAAACACCAGCAAAACAGGTTCAGAGCAACAGATTTTGCTGCATTCAAACAATAGTTAAGCTGCTTAATCAACTCCAGTAGTGTTTACTCCAATATAATCATTTTTTTTTTTTTTCCAGGAAGGGGTGGGCTGGTAAAAACAGGTTCTTGCTTTTGAGTTAAATTCCTCAACATGAGGCTATTTGTACATTTCACACAATCACTTGCCTTATCAGAACTCAAAGATCTCATCTTAAGTAATTGTATTTCAAAACTTAGATTAATGCTCTTTGGAATGATAATTTTTCTTAGTGTTTCCAAAACATCATTATTATCTATAATATTACATTTTTGTTATCAATAGCCCTTCAATTTTAAGTTTTGTGTTTGTTATGTACTCTGAAAATTAAGAACTTGCCAATGCCTGCATACATACCTATACTTCTATAATTTCGTCTGAAGATCTACTTTCTCTATTAATTTCTGGGTTCTATCTTTGGATGACATTCTCCTAATGAAAACTGGTCAGAGCCTGTGTTTCTTTTGTTTGTTTGTTTTACATGACAATGAAAGAAAAATCACAAAGTTAAAACAACATTAAGTTTATAGCCAATTCAGGAAATTTTTACATATGCAAAAAAAGAGACTCTAACAAGATCAATAGGTTTGAACTACAGCAGTGGTCACAGGTCATCCAAAGCTTGAACAAGTGCATCTGTGCTGGGATTTTTGTATTGAACTATTTCCCCCATCATCATGATCATGGAAGATCAGACTGCAGGCATTGTAGCTCTAAAGAGAACATAGGGACTGCTACAAAATGTCCTGTGAATTATAAAAGTTATTCCTCAAATCTGTTCTTCACTAATCAATGGATAGATGTAATTTAAGGGTAAACTTTGGTGCCTGGTGTATATAAAAAAAATGTATATAAGTATATAAGCAAATAAGAATATAGGTTTGCCTTCAGATAACTCGTAATCAGTTGGGGAAAAATGTATGTGTAAGTTAAAAATAATGCAAGAAATCTGGGTGTAAGAGTTTTGGGGTAGGACCTTGGGAGAGCAAAACAGATTTAAGTAACATAAATAATAATGATAAAAACAAAACAAAACGGTTTTTGTTCGTTTTTATTTTATTTTTTTTAATTTATTTTTTTTTTATGATAGGACAATATGGCACTTCAACCTATGGCATTAGGGTCCTAAAGCCAAACTAGCAGTCAATAAATATCATGAACCACAACCAACCTGAATTTGATTACTCAGTGGTTATAGAGCTGAAACTCAAAGCCTCTAAAAAGAATCCTAAGCTTGTGACATTTACAAAGCTGTTTCTAAAGACAAAACAGGTAGGAAAGGTCATGACAGACTAAGGCTTTGTGGGGCAGGAGGAGGGAGCAGCTCATCCTCAGAAAGATTAAAGGATTCAAAGTTGTAGAGAAGAAAGTTTGTAATTTTTCTGTACACAAGAGGAAGTATTGTTTTTGATGCATATATGTGCCCTGAATCTCTGTCCTGGAAATAAAAATGTGAAAAAATTTCTCTCTTTCATTTGAATTCATTTTATCAAGTTTCCTTTCCTCTATATAACCTATGAATTACATAATAAAAGTGTGTACGCACACACACACATACACCTATGTACACACAGAAAAAAAATAGTGTGCTTATGTGTATGTTTCTGTCTGTGTACATGAGACGGAGAAAGAAAAATGAAGAGATTAAATGAGAAATTAGAGACCACTGTTTTTATGTCTATGTTCAGTATGATAATTTAAATAGTACATTGCAATCTGAAAACTTTGCTAATAATTCTGTATAGTGGGTATTTTGGGGTTTCTTTACTAACATCCATTTCTCTATTTTCCCAGTTCTTCATGAAAATGACATAATCCAAAGAAGCATTTTAGGAAGAGATGATTGACCTAGATTAAACCAACATATACATCTCAAATCAATCCTACCTCTGATGTTTTCATGTATTATAATTAAAAAAAAAAAATCCACTGCTGTATTTAAACTGGCCTCTGTCATGTTTCTGGTTAACTGCTGAAACCAAAGTAATCCTAATTGCTCTTAGTATACAGTGCTTGCAAGAGATCATTTTTAGAAAGAAAGGAAGGAAGGAAGGAAGGAAAGAAGGAAGGAAGGAAGGAAGGAAGGAAGGAAGGAAGGAAGGAAGATCTTGAAATAATCAAAGATTGACTTTGGACAAAAGTATGATTTTTAAATTACAAAAGGTCTCGACAGCAATAATCATGAGTTTTTAATTAATTTCTCAAGCACAAAATAACCACTGGCACATTAATTAATTGGCATTTTCCTTGTATTTGAATATTATCAAATTTTAATATTCATTTTAAATGAAGTCACACACTTCCATTATGCATTTATAGCAAATGCTATAAATTATGTTCTACTGTGTGACTTTAAAATTTCACATTTGCAAAGCAATTTCATACAACATATTTGTATTAGTTATAGGTGTATGTAAACATGTACCGATGCAATACATAAAGAACCATTTAGTCTAATAAACTGGTCATCATAACAGAAAGTTATAAATAGGATTCTGGTTTCTTCTTTTTTTTTTATTGAAGCAAACATGCATGAAAATATCATTTGTTCTCCAAAGGTAAAAACAACAATTTTTTCAGGCATTATCTACAAAAAACAGTAGAACAGACTGTATGTCTCTATTTTGTCTATAAACTCCAAGCTCTATGATGCCAGGTATTTAATAAAAATATCTTTCCAAAACTTTGCCATCAGAAGAAACATTTTAGGTCAAAGCTAATAATCAAAATACTTCAAGCTGTAATGATGAAAGTTTCTGTTAACATTAGTTCCTTACCAGTTTCCACTTACAATATGTATATTTTATGAAAGATCAGCAACAACAAAATTTAGTCTTAGACTGCTGATATTTTTAGTCAACATTTGCATTTGGTCAACAGAATTTGAAAACTATTGAAAGAAAAGAGAGTTGAAAAACTATTCTTTTTTCAAAAAGGAGTTACACTCTAAATAATACAAGCTTACTTTACTATTGGCCCCTAAGCAAAAGCTGTAGTAAAGATGATTAAAAAGGAGAAAAAGGAAACAGTATTTGCATTCATTCTGGTAATAGAATATGAAATTAAAGCATGAAGGGATTAATGTTTTAAAGCTTGACTTGCAGTGATAAAGCTAAGGTATTAGAACAGACAACGCCATGGTTACAGGATAGACAAGCAAAGAAAAAGCAGCCAGTGCCTGAAAGATGAGCAAGTCAACCTAGAATGGAATTACAAAATGATTAATCAATACAAATGAGAAACTGTACAAGGAAAGAGAGCTTGGTGAGACTTCTTATGGGACTCAACACTGAGGCCGCTTAAAGATAATGAAAGGAGCTGGGCAAAGCCAAAGAAATGCTTTCATTCCGTGGCAAAGTCATTTGTGAACAGTTTAAATTACCCTAATCACCTCCCCTCCAGCCGTCAGTAGGCTCTGACTCTTTAGTTATTTAAAAAAAGGAGTTTGGGGAAATGAGTTCTGCGAATCTAAGCTGCAAAATAATTATACACACACCGTTTTAGCATTTTAACAATGCAATCCCAAACATTTGTTCTCATTAGAATGCAAATCGACTCATTTAATAATCCCACAAGAGAATTCCACCACACTCAGCTTAAAAAGCGCAATGGTATTCAAAATATTATTAATAAATGCCAAGTATGGGAGACCTAGTTTGCTTTGCCAACAGCCAGGCTAGATAAAAGGAATATACTTATATTTCCATCTTCTTTTTTTTTTTTTTTTCCTGACCAAATTTAGTTTAATTGAAATTTAACAGTTGAACTGGTCTGGGACAGACTTCAGAAAAGAAAAAGAAGAAAAAAAAATCAAGGTGACAATCCCCTGTCTGGCACATAAACTTTCACACTCCCCTCAAAGTCAGAGTCTGTCATGCAAACCAAAGACATTTATCCTGAGAAGTGCCTAATTTCATTACCCTAAATTCTTGCTAATTGTCTTAACCTGTGCTAGAGCAAAGACAGTTTAGGATCCAGTGTGTCCTAAATGGAGAATTTGGAACAAATCACCAGAATTTATAAATGTGAGTCTTTTATAAGATTCTTTGATAGGAAAACACGGTTTTCAAAAAAAAAAAAAAAAGAGTTTGACCCAATATGATATAGTGACATGTATATATCTAATACTGAAATTCTGAAAAATTTAGATAATATATATTCTGCATTATACTTTAGATCAATCTCATAAACTATTATTTTGGAAAAGTATTCTTTAGTTCACTTTTTGAATTAAGAATCACATGCATAGGGAATGAACATAATTTTGTTAAAATTGAATTAATAATTCACTCATTTTAATTCAGAGTTTTAGACGTAAGACACTGTTCTATTTTACTTCTGTTATTGACAATCTCTTGCCCCCCACTCTCTCATTAATTTTATAGATATATCCAGTGTTCTCCTTTTATAGAATTGTAAGGAACTACTAAGGCTACCCATCATGTTATCTAATTGATCATATATGTACTGAAGAAAAGATTTAAAATGTGTACAGAGTCAAGTGGCTAAAAATGTTCAATCTTTCAGAGTATTGTAATTTTAGTACACTTCACCTAAAAGAATGAATTACTGGATTTTCAGACATAAAGACATCTCCTTAAATAATATCTGTGAAGCTTATACTTTGTGAGGGAGTGGGAGAAAAAGGTAGACAGGATTACTTTATTGAACAATCAAAACCAGAAAGAATGATAGAAAATATAAATAAATGCACATAAAAATATATTTGTGGGGCTGGGGTTGTGGCTCAGTGGTAGAGTGCTTGCCTAACATGTGTGAGGCACTAGGTTCAATTTTCAGTACCACATATAAGTATATAAAATAAAGATCCATTGACAACTAAAAAATACTAAATATATATATATATATATATATATATATATATATATATATATACATACATATATATATATTTGTGTATGCTTGTATGTGCACACACACACACACACACACCTACACACACACACACACACATATATCGGACAAGAGAATGAGGTGTCCCTCCTGTTACAGATAATCAAATGTTAATGATTCAGTTGTAAACAACTAGACAGGCTTCCTTCCAAGTCAGCTAACAAATAAACATTCTGACTTTGTCATGCATACTCAAAATGTGGAGCCAATTTAGTTTATTTTGTATAAAACATTTACAGCTGAGAAAAGCACTGAAGGGGTGTGGTATGGACTGAATTTTGTTTCCCCAAATGCATAGGTCAAAACCCTAATCCTAAATGTCACTCTATTTGGAGACAGTCTTTAGAGGAGTAATTATGGATAAATGAGGTAATAAGGGCAGGCTCCTACTTCAACATGACTACTGTCCTTTGAGGAAGAGGAAGAGGACTGAGAATGGAGCTTGGTGGTAGAGTGCTTCCTAGCATGTACAGGGCCTTGAGTTAGATCCCCAGCACTGCAAAACAAACAAACAAAAATGACAGAGCAAGAGCATAGCAGAAAAGGCCATGTGAGGGAACAGCAAGATGGAGACACCTGCAATGAAGAGAGGGCTTGGCAGCCACCATCCCTGAAAATACCACCATCTTTACTCCCAGCCTTCAGGATTATAAGAAAGTACATTCCTGTTGTTTAAGTCATGAGGATTCTGGACTATGGTATTTTCTCATGACTGTCCTTTCAGCTACTACAGGGTGTAACCTGTTTTCTCAATATGCCTTGCTCAGTTTCTATATCTTTCTTAGGCTATACACATAGCAAGAAGAACAGATATTTCCCGAAAGATAAAAGACAAAGAAGAAAATCTTTCCTTAAATATCTGGTTTAGAATGCAATTCAAATGAGCAACTCAGAAACCAAAAGATAGATAGTAAAGAATAATTAGGGGGGGAAAAAGGTCTCCTAACTGGGACAATGTTGAAAATTAATTCCCCAAGCCAGGTGCATTCTAAGTCTCAGGTGGAATATAAGGTTCAGTTTATTTCCTGGTTTTTCCTCAACAAAAGATAGTAAAGGGTGAACTGAGACTAACCCTACTCCAGGATAATCTTAATAATAAAGAAAAAAAGAAAATGCATGTTGCCCTTCTTTGTTGCTTAATGACAGAATATCATTGTAATGTCACTTATAGAAAGGACAAAAGAATGTTCTCTCAGCCTAATGAAGTCAGAGACATAGGGTGATCTTAGAAGAATGAGTTGTAATAACCTTACTCCATAGCAATTGACAGATACCAGTAAGCATCTTCATTGTGTGCTGCTGAGAATCTGTTAGTATTAACAGCCAATGTGAACCCAACAATTGAAACACTCAGCTCAATCTCTCAGCCTTTTCTCTCAAACAGAGGATAGGCAGAAAGCTAAAGGAAGCTGCCTTCAATAGTGTTCCCTGAGATACAAGCAAATGTAAAAGCAGAAGTAACTCTAGACAAAGCAAATGAACGGGTGCTGATTTGCTTTGAGGGGTACAGTTTTTTCGAATTACATTCACTCTTGGTGCATTCTTGTGTTATGTCTACTCCAAAAATGCCTGGAGGAAATGGGCATTGGTAAAAGACAATTTCTAAAAACTTTCAGAGGGCTTAATGAGAGTAGGTCCTAGCAGGGGACTTTGAAAAAGCTTGGGATGACTTATGGTTAGAGAAAAGAAGGAAGACAGTCCATTATAAATCTGTTTTAGTTGCTTGTGACTTCAGAAAAGATGCTCTGGGTTTTAAGAAATGAAAATGGTGGTTGGTAATTGGGGAAATACCCTGAACTGGAGAGCTGTGAACCAAAAGATGAGAGCAGTAGAAATGCTTTAAAAAAGCTCAACTACACCCAATGCCTCCTTGAAGTATTCTTACTAAAACTTGAACCCAACAAAGTTTCTACAGCTAACATCCATTAACAAGAAATATGAGAGAAAGGAGTTGCAGTAAATAACATCACCAGGAAGCAAAGAGCCAAAAAGGAAATATGAGACATTCTGGGATGAATGAAATATTGTTAACTTTGATAGATTGGCCAGTGGCATTGGGGCAATAAATTTTATAAGGAAATATTCTTATTTTTTGCAGATACATTCTGAACTACATAAGATTTAAATGTCACAATGCCTAGAATTTGTTTTAAAAATCTTCAGGAAAAGTGAGGAAAGATAATGCCAGAAGCTATATGACATAAGACTTGATAATGTTGATCTAGGTGAGAGGTATGTCAGGGTTGACTTAGTCTTTTGATGCTTCACATTTCAGTGTTTTCATAATAAAAACAGTGAAACTAAGCTGAACAAACAATATCTAAAGAAGCAATCCAAAGTTTTGAAAAGTCACTAGAAGAATAAATTGTGTCATGGGTAGCCAGATTTCTCTCTATCCTGATGGAATGGACTATCAGATCAAAAGAACAGGCACTCTGAGTAGGTTGTAGAGCAGAGGGCAGAGAAAACAGAGATAAAACCAGGCAGTGGCCATCCAATCATTATCAGAGGATGGGGTCCTCAGCACCAGATTCTGACCAATTGTTTGTTCCCATGACAAGACAGTTTTTACTCTGAGACAAGAACAAAGGTCTCAAAAGCCTGGACCACAGGCCATAGGTGACAGTTGACAGTTCTTACTTGGTGCATATTTTCAAATATATTTTAATGTTGCTAATGTTCATAAAAAGGAGATTTCACATAAACGTCTTGTTTTTTGATGTTACTGAAAATTCAGGATTATAAAGGCTTGTTTTCTAGTGGGGTCATTCAGTGACATCCAGGAGCAAGTGCTCCTTTTGGTGGGGCACACATGCTACAATAGCTAGCAACTTATTATATTTATTACTTTGATGTTAAATATTAACAGCTTGTCTACCTTAGGCATTTAATTTGGTAACTGTTGATGTGTTGTGGTCAGTACTGTTGCTGCAAGTCTATTTATTACATCTGGATTGAAATAACTGTCTACAATCTTTTGATTTGATGAAATTAAATATTTTATACACCATGCTCCCTTTTTTCAGATTCCACATTAAACAAGTAGACTAGGAGTTCTCCAGGAGAGTTACCTATTTGGTGTGAATATTCAACATAGAAACAGTCCTACTTTTATATCTTTTACTCCATGTCCTTACGCCCTCCTTATCTAAGTTTAGTAATCATTCAGGTGGAGTTAATACGTGTACTAGCTCATAAAACTGCTGTAAAGACTAAATAAAGCAGTTTATACAGAGCATCTGGCCTAAACATTGGCATACATTGAAAATGGTTGCCATTATTATTAGCAGTAGTAGTAAGAGTGGTGATATTTCAAGGGATTTAAATATTTTATGATTTGTGACAGTGAGGTCTTATGATGAATTGATAAACTGTTTTTCATGTATGATTCAAGTTTCCATGTGACTTACCCAGGGGGAAGGAAAAGATAGGCTAGGAAAAAAAAAAACATGAGTCAGTTATGAATCTATTGCTACATAGCTCCAAATCTAATTTTCTCAAGTGGACGAAATCTTCTTTCCTTGTTATGGATGTTAGACAAGTAGAAGGTCTTGGAGAGGTACCATAAAATGACTAGGATTCTCTTTCTGGTCTGGTACTTGCCTTCTTACCAAGGAGTACAGAAGATTCAGGGGTGCTCAGCTTCCAGTAAGTGCCTTTAGCATCTAACTGGAAAGCTTTCCAACAAGATTTCTCAGCAATCCAGGAGCACTTTCCCAGGAAGCTTCTCTAGCATCGTGGTAGGAAGCTTCAACTGCATTAATGTCTCTGGCAGCTCAAAAGCATCTCCAGAACTGTAGTGTGGGCTTTCTCACTGCCAGTCTGGCCTATAGCACCTCCAAAACCATTTGAACCACTTACAGGGTGGCCACAGCCACACACTGTAACAAAGTCTGATGCTCAGCCTCAGGGGAACAGTGACTTTTCCAACTCAGGCCCTTCCTGAGATGCTCTCCTCCATCTGAGGGGCAATATCTGCTGTCTGTAGGTCCTGTTCCTGCATTCTTCAGACTTCAGTCCTCTTAAAAAGATAAGACTCTTAACAATTAATATTCTTTAAAAATAAACTGTCTCTTAATATTACTGACATGGTTTCTGTTAAATTACTGGACAATACAAAGTACTTATGTAAAAGAGCATCTTGCATGCAGCTATGGTTCAAACCCACCTACCATCCCTTGCTCAACATTTTCTTCAGGACCTTGATGAACTGTCTTCCTCTCATTATAGATAACCCTGGACCCAACACCAATTACTTTATGCCTAAAACCCCAATTCCCTCCTCACCTCCTGAGTCTAGTTTCTCCCTTCATGTGGTTAACATGTGACACACACTTTACTAGTCATAGGACTACACCTACTAACTTTAGTGATTAATTCTATCATGGTCATGTGACCCATTCCAGGACAATCACAAAATTCCTGCCTGACACTTCTAAAAGGGAGGAGAATTTTTTTTTTCTTTCCTGGTTATGAAATCTAAAACTGTGAATTTCTTACACTTCTCACATCTCTGGATGTAAAATATTATTAAAACTGTAGAATCTGAGCAAAGACGAACATGAACAAGATTAATTGTAATAGAGAATGGGAGAGAAAAGGAGAAGACAGTGACTTTAAGTTAATAGTATCATTTGAGTGCATGAATTTCTTGAGGCATCTTTGATCTTGGCACTTACATGAACTAAAATTTTTATCTGTTTTATTTTGTATACTATTTGAATTGTTGCCATTGAATGGTCCAAGCCAATTACATTGTTAATACATTGAAATTATATTCTGCCTCAATAAAATGGTAAGCAGTGTTCTCGAACCCGTATATTATGGCTGGTCACTCAATGGTATCAAACAAAATAAATAACTTGTTTCTTCAATGTAAAGGATTACATCCAAATGGCCTTTATATTTCCAACCACTTTAAATTTCTGGGTACTCTTTGTATTTATTTACATATATTGTGCAATAGGGCAACATCTTGGGGGCATCTGAAAAATGTGTGTCCAGTTCCTAGTAAAAGGAAGGTGTCCAGTTCCTTTCACATGGGGGAATTTTAGAGAGCCAATTGGGGAAGGGCTACCTTTGAATACTATTTTTTAAAAAAGAATTTAAATGTTTTTCTCTATTAGATTACTTCTAACCATTGACTATATTTCTATCTTTTATGATACATAGAAGAAGATTAATTCCCCTTTACATGGACAACTCTCAGAATCCATAGATCAACTTTAGTGCATAAATGTCAAGAAAATTTTATAATAGTTTTTCATATAAAAGTGTGGTATCTATAAATTACTGAATACCACCAAGGTTTACTAGAAATACATCTACTTTATGGTCAAGCTGGCTCAAATTGTTGTTGTTGTTGTTTTTCCTCAAGGTATTTTTAATTAAAAAATCAAATTCTCTATCGCTTTTATTGAACTCAGGTATCTAGTGAAAGGCATAGATATTAAGTGTAGAGTTTGAACAGCTTTGACAACGTGACTGTGATTTCTACTCGGCATGTTTTTGTGATTTATCTGTGTTGTTGCAGCATAACTATAACTTAAAGCTGAGTACTATTCCACTTATGAATATTTCACATCTTCCTTATCCACTCTTCTATTTTCAGATATTTGTTTTACTGCAGTTTTTGGGTATCAAGAACAAACCTGACTTGAACATTGCTGTATGAGAATTTTTGTCAAGATTTATTTTAATTTATCTGGAATAAATTTCTATTAGTTAAAATGGCTTACTCATAAAGAAAAGTAATTTACCTGTACAAGAAATCTGTATACTGTTTCCAAAGTGGTGTTTCCTGTTACACACCAGAATTACTGGAAAATTTCAATTGCTCCTCAGCATGGAAACATTTGGTATGATCAGTCTTTATAATGTTATCCATTTTGTTGTATGTGTGGCATATCATTGTCATTTTAATTTGCCTCTCACTGAGAATTAAGCCTACTGAGAATCTTATCAGATATACATTTTATTTTTTCTTATGTGAATTGGCTCTTCACAATTTTTGTCCAGCTTTATTGGATTATTAAAGTTAAAAAAAAGTTCAGTTTTGAACTCCATTATGTATCATGGACCCAATTTTTGTTGAATATATATATATATATATATATATATATATATATATATATATATGTGTGTGTGTATCTATATTAGCAGTATATAACTTACCTTTTTAATGTCTATTTTGTACATTTACAAGAAAATCATTTAAATTTTGGTAAAGAAAAAACAATGGGCTTTTTAAGTGGTTGTAACTATTTGGTTTCAGTTTAAGAAATGTTTGCCAATCCCACAGTCTAAAAAATAGTCACCAATATTTTATTCCAGAAGCTTTTATGTTTAGATACACAGCACACCTCAAATTAATTCTTACTTATAGAATAAAATAGGAGTTGAAGATATTTATGTTTCACAACATGAATTTGTTTCAGTATGATTCAGTGAAAGGACTGCCATTTCCCTATTAAATTGTTTTACTATCTGTCTAAAAGCAATCGATCATTTAATTGTAAGTTTGTGTTTGGACTTTCTATTCTGCTGAATGCAAAGGCATGAGAGATACTACTATGTTTCTTCAGAAGAGTATGTGCCCTTACCTACTCTTGTCTCAGCCCACAGACAAGAAAAAGACAAAGCACAGAAAGTTTTAACAACATAAGAGTACAGAGAAATTGTTACACTTTGTGGTTAAAAATGATCATTAATAGTAGAAGGATTTACAGGGTGACCATCAAAATAGTGATGCTACAGCAATAAAGATTGATGGTATTGGAACATATCCTAGCAAAGATTGCTCAAAGGAGCACTGCTACACCTCCAGCAAGGTGTATTGCAGCGTTTAGAGATTCCTGTGCTTCCACCAGAGGGGATAGATGGCAGCTGATATAGAGCCTGTAGCTCTGGAGAGGCCCCCATGATGAGTAACTGGAGACCACAGTGATACAACTGTGGACTGTTCCTCAGATTGGGGATGTACAGAGCTCAGAGGAAGAAAAACAATTACACCATGGCGACCAAGGACTGGGTACCTCCTTCCTGCAGTTGCCATGGCAATAGATAATTCTTTCAGACCTCAGATTCTACTAAGTTGAAAGGGATAGAGAGGGCTTCCATCTTGGCTGAGAAGACTCCAAATTAACTTGATTTATTCTGAGTTCACAAAGATGATGCTTTTTATCTCTGGGCTAATTTGGATGGTACAATAAAGATTTAACTTAATGATAAAGAAAAAGTAACTTTTTTTCTTTTAATCAAATTTATAAATTGAGAAATTCATGTTAGCTATGATTTAAAGTCATTTTCTAAGCCTGCCATATTTTGGATAGAAACAGTAGTAGAGTATATGAGAAAAAAATCAGTGTAAAGTAAGAAGACTTTCATATGGTGTTAGTTTTGTTATGTTGTAGTTATATATCCATAGAACATTGTTTTTAACTTTTTCCAGCTTTTTCTTTTTGATATAAGTGTTGATTCAATACCGACAATATTTGATACACTCTTAAGTGGTTTACATACACAATCTATCTTGATTTTCATAGAAACACAGGGAGATAGGTATTTAAACATTTTCATTTTACACAGAGAGGAAAGAGTATTACTGCTTTCATCTATAAGATGAAATGGTAGTCATACTTTTTCTCAGAAGGTTTTAGGTGTATCTAATAAGATGATGCATGTGATGTTGCTCTCTGTGTCAAATAACTAAACTTTAGTTATTGTTAAATTATTAATATTCTGAAGTCCCCAAATTGATTCCTATTTCTCCTCCTTATGATGCCTCTTAGCAACAATTCTGACCAGTTTGCTGGCTTCTTGCAAAATAACTGTTTCAGTGCTATACCCAGATCTACAAAGGTTTTTCTTGACTGGGCTATAATGAACTTTGAAAACATATGGACTTCCTCCTGCTTTTTTAAAATGACAGCTAAAAAGCAAACATTATAAGAAGTATGTTCTGAAGACCCTGCTCAGTTATACGATTACACTTCCTGTTCTCTCTCAGACTTAGTGTATTTAGGGTCCATTTAGGTTACTGAAATGTGGACATTTCTGTTTTAAATTAATGCTTTTTTTCTTCCTTCTTGTATATTGTGGAGCTGGTTCTTCTGTGAGTTTTTAATACATTACTCTGTCTCATCAACTTAAACACTTAGAATTGGTTTTACACTAGTATAAAAATTAAAGTGGGAGTCCACAGTTACATGGTACTTTATTTTAGCTAAGGATTATGGAAAAGTTCAGGGAAACAATTTCAGATTGACCAAATTCACTTGATCTTGCACATTTCTTTTGGTAGTATATTGTCATTCAGCTTCCACAACTGGGATTAAAATAGTTCAAACATTTTCACACATGGCATATTTATACAAGCAAAGAAACTGAGCCAAACAAATCTAATTCTGATGTTCAAAACACTATGAATGACATTTCCTTACAGGAACACATTAATATTATTTCATAAAATAGAACTTGTTTGGATGACATTGTTAAAGGAGTTTCTTTCATGTGACTTTAAAAACTTTAATTTATATATTCATTTCTTTAATGACCCAAATAAAAAAAATATTTTTAAAGAGTCTAAATATCAATTTTTATTTCTTTGTACTTTGAATACAATATCAGTAATATTCTGAGAACATGTTTCTGTTCATATTCATGCATGTATGGACAGTTTTCTTTCTTTTTTAAAAACCCTTGTTGCTATAGTTTCTAAGCACTCAGTAATGATAATTATTTTTTAATTAGCACAATGTCACACTGTGTATTTTAAAAACATCCACGTACTATTGAAAATTAAATTCTATTTTAAATTAATTATAACTCCTTAAACTCAGAAATTCTATCTCAATATTCTTTGTAGCACAAATTTATAGTTCAGTGCTTATTAAGTTTTACTGATTGATAACTTCTAAGAATTTAATAAGGAGTCAATCATAAAGGTAGCAAGCAAAGCAAGCATATACAAATAGTTTACTCTTTCAAATTTATTTAAAAAAATCAGAATACTTAGCAATATTTATGTAGTCATTCATTTTTTTTTCTGAGTGTAAGTGATTTGTGGAGTGTATTTATTTGGTTTTGCCTTTTAAAATACTCAAGTCATCTGACATGACAGGGTGAGCAATTACTCTTTAGAGAGGTGTCCCCCTTGCATAGATTTTGTTTTATGCATGCTTTCAATCACAACAGACATGTAATTATTACACAACTATTTCTTAAAAACATCATAACAGCTGGTTATTTATGAAAACAAGAAAGAACCTACACATACACATTTCTGAATTAAATTGCTGAGACAATTTTATTCCAAATTCACATTTGTATTTCTAAGTAATTATAAGCCCGGACGTTGTAGGAGAGATTTCTAAAACTATCCTCAGATGAATGTGTTCATTATTGCCATGCTCTTATTTCCCAAATATTAAAATAATTTTATGGCTTATTTATTATTTATGGACTATTCAGTATGAATCTCTCTGTTATTTTTACATATTGTAAAATAACTAACTTGATAATATAGAAACAAATCCAGTGGATTCAAACTCTAAAATTAAAGACTTTTAAAAAACAGGAATATCATTTGCAGGGTACTTCCCCAAAACATGTGAAAACTCATGGGAGGTTTGTGTCACATAAGCACATATTTAGGCTGAGCTCTCTGGACTATGCTAGGTTGTAAAATAGAAGACATCATTTTAACTTGTACCAAATGGTGTCATGAGAGTGAGCTCCCTACGTGGGTTTATGAATGATTAGAATACTGAGTTCTTTATTCTAGTTTAGCTTGGTGAACTTGACTTTTCCCTTTTCATCAAGGTTGTCATAACATTAACTAAATATCTCTTTATTCTTATGGGCAGGTAACACATTCACTGAAAACTTCCACATCTTAATGCTTGTTGAGATTACTGTTCAATATGTTTACCAACTCTATGCAAGGGCACATCAGAATGCCCTTAAATAGTGAACACACTGAGATTAACAGGTATGTATTTTATTCTGTTTAAATTTTACTTCATTTGTCCATAAATCTACACAGAGAATGTGACATTAGGCAAATCTCGATATCATAAGTATTAAATTGTTTTCCTAAATCACTTGGGATTTTTATTTTGTGTGAGAATTACAAAACTGCTCTCACTTGCTAGGTAGAAAATATTAATTTACACCTGCATATAAGCATACAATTATATAAATATCAAGTACTTATAATTGTTTGTACTCACAGAAGCATAACTATTACCTGTACAAGTATACACATGCTGACACAATATGTTATAAAAAGTATGAACATGGGCTGGGGTTGTGGCTCAGTGGTAAAGTGCTTGCCTAGTAGGTGTGAGGGCACTGTGTTCAATCCTCAGTGCCACATAAAAAATAAAAATAAAAATAAATAAAATGAAGTTATTATTTAAAGAAAAGTATGATCATATGCCTAAACAATCCCAAATTACTTAATTTATTTTTTATTTTATTTTTAATTTATTTTTTATTCTAAATTGTTATGTATGACAACAGAATGCATTACAATTCACATTACACATACAGAGCAAAATTTTTCATATCTCTGGTTGTATACAAAGTATATTCACACCATTTGTGTCTTCATATATGTACTTACGGTAATGATGTCCATCTCATTCCACCATCTTTTCTACTGTCTCCCTTCCCCTCCCACCCCTTTGCCCTATCTAGAGTTTGTCTAATCCTACCATGCTCCCCCTCACAATCCCACTATGAATCAGCCTCCTTATATCAGAGAAAACATTTGGCATTTGGTTTTTGGATTGGCTAACTTCACTTAGCATTATCTTCTCTACCTTCATCCATTTACCTGCAAATGCCATGATTTTATTCTCTTTTATTGCCGAGTAATATTCCATTGTTTATATATATATATAATCATATTTTCTTTATCCATTCATCTACTTAAGGGCATCTAGGTTGGTTGTTTCCACAGTTTTAGCTTTTGCGAACTGTGCAGCTATAAACACTGATGTGGCTGTGTCCCTGTAATATGCTGTTGGATCAAGTCCCTAGAAATTAAACCACAGACCCTGTGTCTAGTAGAAGAAAAAATAGGCCCAAATCTCCATCATATTGAATTAGGTAGGCCCTGACTTCCTTAATAAGACTCCTATAGCTCAAGAATTAAAATCAAAAATCAATAAATGGGGTGGATTCAAACTAAAAAGCTTCTCTTCAACAAAAGAAACAATCTGTGAGGTGAATAGAGAGCCTACATATTGAGAGAAAATTTTTCCTGCTGGCACATCAGGTAGAGAACTAATCTATAGGGTATATAAAGAATTCAAAAAGCTAAACATCAATAAAACAAATAACACAAACAATAAATGGGCTAAGGAACTGAACAGACACTTCTCAGAAGAAGATATACAATCAATCAACAAATATATGAAAAAATGTTCAACATCTCTAGTGATTAGAAAATGCAAGTCAAACTATTCTAAGATTTCATTTCACTCCAGTCAGAATGACAGCTATCAAGAATACAAACAACAATAAGTGTTCGCAAGGATGTGGGGAAAAAGGCACACTCATACATTGCTAGTGGGACTGCAAATAGGTGCAGCCAATATGGAAAGCAGTATGGAGATTCATAGGAAATCTGGAAGTGGAACCACCATTTGACCCAGGTATGCCACTCCTCAGTCTATACCCAAAGGACTTAAAAATAGCATACCACCAAATTACATTATTTGAAAGACAAAAATGGTGGAGAAGAAAGGAGATACATTGTTATATTATGGTCAAATAATTTTTATATGTTATTTGCTACTTCTCTCAGAGAGAATCATAATAAACATTTGCATATTACTGGCTCCAACAAATAGTACAAAAAGAAACAAGGTTTGATTTACTATCCATTACCAAAACTTCTTCACATATGGTACATTTTTCTACATCTCTCTTGTTTTTGAGAGAGTTCTATTGACCTCCTTTAGTCCATTATTCTGTGATATATAAGTGTGGAGAGTGTCATTAATGTACCTGAATAAACAGAATTATTGTTTCAATCAGATTTCATTACTTTTTTTTTTATTTTACTGGTCCTATAATTATCATTTTGTGGATCAGTGAGTATTACTTAAGTTAAAAAAAAAGAAGAAAGTGTCAGAGTCATTTTCTCAAATTATCTCTTTTTACTCATCTAAAAATTTGAGTCAAAATCTGAAAGAGAAAAAGACATAAATTTTTGGAAAGTCTGCACAGGTGAATCTGATACTGACAGTCTATTTCTCCACCAGTTTTATATTTCTCCCCAACCACTGATCTATATAATTACTCCAATTTTTTTTACTACATTTTGTTTTGTAAAAAGTGCATATTAATCTCTCAAGACTACATCTGACACACTCACAAACTTTGCAATGATCCACTATCTTGAAGTGTTCAAAGTAAACTTTGTTCCTGTTTCCAGTTTTATTTATTTATTTTTTTAATTTTTTTTAATATTTATTTTTTAGTTCTCGGCGGACACAACATCTTTGTTTGTATGTGGTGCTGAGGATCGAACCCGGGAAGCACGCACGCCAGGCGAGCGCGCTACCGCTTAAGCCACATCCCCAGCCCACTGTTTCCAGTTTTAGACAAAAGGTTAAATAAACTTACAAAAATTTTTGAAACTTCTCAATGTTTTCTCAAACTCAAATACTTACTGAACATTACTCCCCCTTCTCCCTCAGAAATAAAAGCATTCATTTCCTAGAGATCCTCTGAGCTCCATCAAACACCAACACTTTTCTACTTTTGGGCTCATACAATTGGTCTGCATAATTTTCTATGCTGAATTACAAATTATTTGGACTCTGGCAGATGAGCATAGTGTTATAGTTTAATAATGACTGTGGGATGTTGGCATTAGAAAAAGTACCAATAATCATTATGCTTACACAATAGTATTTATGTTCTATAAATCGATATTCCAATCTGAGGGACCAATATTCAGGAAGTGTTAAATTCACCAGTGAGATGGTTTTTCACAGCATGGGGAGACCTGACATATTTAAAGCTTGCTGGATCTGGCATGGGTCATCCTGGACAAGGGTTTGTTTTGACCACACTGGCTAAGCTTGTTGTAAGACTTTCAATTTCAAGTTCTAACTAGCTTTTACTAGACACATGTGTATCCAGTGTTTGCTAATCTGGCTTCAGTAACAGACTTACCTTAATTTGAGAACCATGTGTCTAATATATCAACTAATACTTATTCATTTTATTTGACTTCTGAATTGGCAGGAACTATCTAGAACTATCACATGGAAATGGACTCCAAACATACTAGATTGATCAAAGCTCAAACGCAGACCACAGTAAATCATAACCATCCATTCATCCCTCAAAAATTCAGTGAGTACACAGCCCTGTGCTTGCTTATCATGCAGAGGTGGTAGAGGAGTAGAGAGGGAAGAATTTAATTTGTGTTATGAGGAAGCCATGTATACCAGGCCTGAAGCACTGCTGTACTGCCACAGTCCAGCTGCAGCAAAATAACCGGGGGGTGACGAGCAACTTGTGTAGATTGATACAGCAGGAGTGGGAACCCTTTATTGTAGGACAGGAGGGGTATATATACATTCCACACAGCTTATCTTAATTAACATAAACTAGATACAGCAGTCAACCAATAAGGAATCTCCACACTTAATGGCTCGCTGGCGTTACTTTACAAACCACTCCCTCTGCAAAATGCCAGGCGCCATCTTGACTTGTTTACAGACTCTAACATTACACTGTACAGTTGTTTCTCCCTTTATATTAAATTGAGAGTTATTAAGTTTGTATTTAGACTTTAGGTTTCCTCCTCCCTCAAAAAGGGAGAAACCATTTTATATTTAAATATAAAAGAAGCAAAATGAATCTGGTAAATTAGACTGCTTTCCAAAAACAAGGAAACTTTTTACAAAAGAGAATTGCTGGTGTAATGCCAAAGTGTAAGTAATTCTGTGTGGCTAGAGGATGCGCTTGTTAAGGAGGAGGGCACACACTCTGTATACAGATTCAGAAGCCACCGTCCTGTTCATAATTCTACTACTGACTTATCCAAATGTTGCTTGAAAGCAATTATCTCTGTTAGTACATCACACAATTAAAATAGTATCTATTGATTAGAAATATTTTGACATGGTAAATATGTTTTCATCTCATTAGGAGGGAAAAAAATAAACTACCATAATACCTTCAGACTGGATATGAATACCAGCTTTCCACCTCTAGCCAGGAAATCTTAATGTGAGCACCAACATTTGAAAACTGTCATGTGAGTGTATAAGTCTATAAAGCAAACTGATCGTTCAGGAAATCCAATATGGGTTTGTTTATACTTCCACTGAGCATCTCTCTTTCTGGAGAGGAGAGTCATAGCTATGCAGAGATTTGCTGAGAAGATCTGCATGCACTGGGCATCCCAGATCTCTCTAAAGTCTGCAGTCTGCTTGGGGCAGAGGTGAATTATCTGGTTTATAGGGGCTCAGATAGAGGTCACTGCTTGGACTGCAATTCTGGCTTGCCTGTAGTTTATTTTGTGTAAATGTGGAAGTAGCAGCTCTTGAATCCCTGTAGTGAGACAAACCTTATCCTCTGTTTGAAACTGGATTTATCCTGTGTTTCCACGATGAGGTCTTATAACAGAACTCTCTTCTTGGCACATCTAATTATGGGGAGACTTATCCTGTGAGTCTTCTTTTCAAATCACTATCAGCACTAAAATGCAGCAATTAATATATCAAACCATAATTGGGGGAGTGCAGTAGTCATGCTCATTTTTACAATGTATAAATTGAGATACAAATCACTTATTTCCCATGAAGTAAAGCCCTCAATAACAGTGTTTCTATATAATCCACAGTTTCAATGGTTGAAAAAGGATCTATACTTCTGTATTTATAGTAGAAGTAGGGAATGTTTTTATAATAATGTTATGAATATGGAAGCAAATTGGGACCCAAAAAAATTCTGTTGGATGATTTTCTTGAAAATAAAATTTTATGCCAACTTTATTGTTTATAGGCTATGGGGGTGGAATCCAGGTAATAGCCTAAAGTCCTTTCCAATTTCAAAATATCCAGCATAATAGAGAAGCAGCCAAGTTTCAAATACCCCTGGAAAGGTCACTGTCTGGAGGCAGGTGAGAACGTACCATACAGCAGGATGTTTTTATGTCACTAAAGAGCACATTTCAGAATAGAATTCTCCAGGTCTCAGATTTGGCAATTCATGAAGGAAGAACAAATTGCCAAAAACTCTCTCTCAAGCAGGAGGTGCTTAATGAAACGAGGTTGGATATCTTAGATGCTCTGAGGATGTTTTTTCTTTACCAACAAACAATCCCATATATATCAAATAGATCATTCATTGGCCTCAGGAGGAAGGCAAGAAGACATAATTGTTTTACTTTTAACTTAAATAGGGACACGGAGTCCCTGATTATTTACCCTCTCTTCAGAATCACCATTTTAGCCTGCTGGTATTATGTGAGTTGTCTGCAGTAATGGGAAATCCATTTGCCTTTATTACAAAGGAAGGTATTCAAAGGTAGTAAAACTTATTGTCAAACTGGGGTTGGCTCTGCAGAGAATAATTTCAAAATATCCCTTATTTTTTAAGAAGATTCTATGTAACCTACAGAGAAGATAATTATGAAAGTAATAAACTAATTATCATCACATTTAATTGAAAAAGTGTGAATTATTGGTAGAATTTAAGTAATGACAAGCTATGTGAGATCATAAAAATACAAATATCAAGACATCTTAGCAGTGTTTCAATCATGTGCAAAAAATTAAAGTGAGGGTTATATTTCATATGTACAAGAAATATATGCGTTTATTTTTGTTGTATCATCACTTTGTATAATGAAATATGGTGAGCAATTGTAAGATTTAGTATGTATTTTAAAAGAATTATAAAGCATTCAGATAGTAGAGGGGTGAGAGTAATAAGAGGTAATCTCTAGTTTTGCCTTGAGCAAGGGTACAGATTATGTTACCATTTTCTACAAAGAAAAGTGTAAGAGACAGACTGGTTTGATCAATTACAAACTAAGAATTAATATTCTGTTTTGCTTATAGACTGTCATGCTAAGTGCATGGTGATATAGGACCCTTGTATTTCCTCCCTCCAGAAGAAGTGTCCCAACCACTGTTTGCAATTTGGATAAACTAATTAGTATATTAGCTTTAAAGGAAATTGTCTTTAAAACTGCAAAATTTTATTTCTTGATCACATCACACACAAGTCCAGCTGGGCAGCTCTCCTATGTAACTCTCAAATGGTAACTTGGACACACAGGCTCTGCCTCAGTTCTGACACTGCTATTAAAATCTTTTTGGTCAACACAGAAACTAGTTCTACTTGTGATCAACTTTTACCCTGAAGCAGTACTGAAGAATTGACTAGGAAGTTACTGATTTCTATCCTATGGAGAATTATTTCCTTTCATAATTACTACCCAATAATTTAGGAATTGTTCCTTTGGATTTTTCAGTTATAGAACTTTGAAGCATTATGGTAGATACACTATGTTAAATGTTTAAATAGAAGCAAGATTAAATTACAGGAAAATATCAACAGATAATTTTCCAGTGCTCAAGACACTTGACGGAAAATAATCCTACTTTCTCCAAACATATTAGTTTAAAATTATCAAATAATTAAGAGCTAATAAAAAATAACTATGTTCACAAGCAAAGTCTAAGAGCATGAAGATTATTAGCACAATAGCTAAGGCACTAATATGTATGTCCTATTCTCATTTATTTTATTTCTCCATTAACACTACATTTATCCAATAGTACTATAAATAGTTCATGTTCAATGTCTATAAATAAAGTTGATAGTGTTTTTCATATAATTGGTATCATTTATTAATTCTTTAGATACATGTCACATGCTAGGGAGAAAATATCAAAACACATTTTTACTTATTAGTATATGAATAACTAAATTTAATTGCCCTAAAGTCTGTATTCTATATGTAAAATACCTAACTTTCCTGTGTTGCTAACTTACTGTATCAAGAAATGTGTATTGTCAGTATTTTGTATTTGTTATTCCTTTCTGGTTAAGCAACTGAAATATTTCTAGCAGTCATTTAAAATGGAAGAAATTGCTAAACCTCTTCTTATGCTTAGTGACAGGTTTTTAAAAAGTGAATATAGATAGAAGCAGGTTAGTGTCAATAAATATGAATCACCTTGGAAACAGAAGGATCTGCTTCCTTCCATGTAAAGTTTATCTCTGTTATGAGTTATCTACAGGTAATACAGATAAATAAATTAACCAGTAAAAATGAAAATCCCTTGTGACATTAAAAAAGAACTAAGTTGGCATAGGAAAGTTAAGACATGAGACAAAAACTGGATATACAATGATGCAAAGATAAAAATTCAAATCTCCTTCCAAGATTAAAAGAAAAGTAACACTTGAATCTTATGAGTGTTTGAAAAGATTCCAGGAAATCCAAGTCTTCTTATATAGTTTTCTCCTTTGATGGTAACTGGTAGCAAATTATTATTGGTGCTCTTTTTATTGATTTATTGATTTATATCCTAATGTTTATGATACCTTGTATTTCAGACCCACTGTGTGAATACAATATAGGAACCTTTCAGAGAAGGATAATATCGGCATAGTCACTGTGTCAATGAAGGAGAAGGGGTGTCACACCTGCCGGTAAGGAACTAAGGTTCCTCTTCCTGTACTCCATTTAGGAATGCCAATCCCACAGGCTCATCTACAATCATAGTAATGAGGACTTAGGGAGAAAAGTGACACCATGCACAACCAACTTTCAACTGGAAAACATACTTCCTGATGCCATCCAGGAAATAATGTCTCCTTTCAAATAACATATGATAATGTTAAAATGTACTGGCGATCATTTGGAAATGTTTGGATTTTGCTTATTATCAATTCTTTAAGTATAGTTACAAGACATTCATAAGAAGTATAAAACAAAGTATTTTAGCCATCAGTCACTAGTTCCTCAGCTCTAAAATGGGCAAAAGTACATGCCTTATTACAGTTTTACAATCTTTGAATGAGAAATCATATATGTTGTCCTAAGTGCTCACTTATTGTCTTTCCTGAAACTGTCAAGAACTGATTTTTGGTCTTCGAGTGTGAAGGTGCAGGTTTATAGTGATGGGGGTTAAATATTATTTCTATTTTGGTTGAAGGAAAATTTCATATAAAACTAAATGTAGGGCTGGGATTGTGGCTCAGGGGTAGAGCGCTCGCCTAGCATGGCCGGGACCCCGGTTTGATCCTCAGCACCACATAAAAATAAAAGGCATTGTGTTGTGTCCATCTACACCTAAAAAATAAATATTAAAAAAAAACTAAATGTATTTATGTCTTTTAAGAAATATTAACAAAGCACTTAGAATGTGCCCAACACTGTTTCTAAGTGCTTTAAAAATATAAATACATCGTATCTTCATAACAAACCTTTTAATACAGTTTTTTTTATCTGATGTTCTCTTCACATTTTACAGATCAGGCAACTGAGGCATAGAGAGTAACCTGTATATAATAGACTCTTAATCTAAAGGTAAGCCAGGGGGTTCCTAGCTCACACTAAAATCCTAAACACTGCTACTCTGTCTTTTTTAATACTAAAAAAATCAATCTAACTTGAAAGACTTTGTCATGTCACTTATTTATTTCTGTTAAAGTCCTGCATCATTCACATTCCGTTTTGAGTAAGCAGACATTCAAAGCAAATAGCTATAAAGAACAACACTCCTTTTCCTTGTGATAAGAGAACAGAGACCATCAGTTGCCTCTTTCATTTTTTTAAATAGCTGAACATATTTTTCCCTGAACAGACTTAAATTTGCATGTTAAAGATCCACCTTATCAAAACTTTACTAAAATAATTTAATCAATCTAACATTTGTTGGTTGAATGCAAGGTGCTGGGCACTTGTCTGGTAGTTTTTGCATGCTATCTAATTTTATTTTTAAATAAACAGCACCAACTGTTTTTTGTTGTTTGGTGCTACATTCAAAGAAATTTGGAAATTGACTGTCCTCCCTGGTCCTATGAAGAGTCCTTCTTAAGATCTAAGCAAAGCCTCTGCTTTTTTAGATCTCGTTCCCCTTATGAACCGAGAGTCACAATGCATTTTCATGTCCCCTTAAAATGAATGGGGAAGTGCTCTAGATGCATCAATTTTACAAACTGAGGTGGAAAAAAAGAGAGTAAAGGAAAATGGGTAATATTTCCATTTGTCCATAAATTGATTCAATATAAGATAGATTATTAGAGTGCCTTGATTTTCTTCAAAAGATATTTTGTCATTATTAGAGTGTTTCCAGGGAATATTTGACTATCTCTTCTGGTTTTTAAGTTATATACAGTAGCTAATTATTGCTTAAAAGCAGTTTTACAAAGTTATCTACATGACAGCATGAATTCATGTGCTATCAATTGCATCACTTGAACAAAAGTCATTCTTTTTTTATCCAATATTGGGTTAGAAAATTGATAGCTCCCTTTGCCCATACATTGTATTCTATGTGATTTGTGGAAAATCATTTTCTACAGGCTGCCGCAGTATCCTACACCCACACTGAGATTACAACCCTAGTTATAATTAACCTATGGAAAAGAAATGAAATAGACAACCAATAGGAGTACTGAGGAGATTCAAAGAAACACTGTCTATTGTATTTCTCAGAGAATATTAGATTAAAATTCAAATCCTTTCTAGTGACAGATTGTTACAGGAATAAGAAATGGCACAAACAATCCATTTCAGGACAAAGACTTCACAAAAACAGGAAGGTTGATTATAATTGAATATTCCCTATGGATATCTCTGAAGCTATGCCTCAGTCTATTTCCTATTGACAGGTGGTACTGTAAATTAAATGTGGTATTATGCATTCAAATTGGATTTCAACTACTCATCATCCATAGTGTGACATTAGAATTAGCCCCAATGATGACAGTCTAAAGATCATAATGAGAATAGGTGCCCTTTTCCATTCATATTGTAGTTCCACTGGTGGGGAGGGTAGGAGTTGGAGATTGGATTCATAATTTTGTTATAATCTTTGCTGCCTGAAAAATTCATACCATGAATTGACTATCCTGAATATTAATACTGTGCTGACGGTTCTCTGAATTAATGACAGACAAAAGGCCACTTGTCTTCCATAAGCATTGTGCCAAATCCAAAGCAGCAATATTCGAAGTCCTGTCAATTCTACTATCAATCATTACCTAACTCATCATAAAAAAAAAAAAGGAGGAATGAGGCCTTGCAAAATAGCACAGTCCCGAAAAGTGAAAGAAAGAGTAAAAGTTTCTCTCTCTGATAATGGCCAGGAATGACTTCAGTTGCATGGACCAGAGATTCTCATTCAGAGACATGCTACAGAAATCTAATGTAACATTCTGTGAAGGTTTTTATGTGCCAGGGCATGCGGATGCTCAAATCATACCCTGTGTGGATCTGATGCACTTCTTTCTCCATAACCTTTTTTTTTTTTTTTTTTTTTTTTTTAGTATTTCTCAAAATGAGCACTGAGGATTACCTGCATTAGAAAAATCACTGGGACAGGGAATGTTGGTGCCTGTTGAAACTACAGATCCTGAGAGCTACCCAAAACCTACTAATTTAGAATTTCTGCAAGTGAGGCTGGAGAACCTCTCTCTCTCTTTCTCTCTCTCTCTCTCTCTCTCTCTCTCTCTCTCTCTCTCTTTTTCCCAATACCATCTGTAGGAGTGTCTGAGGTACTACTGAGTGTTAAAATCCCTGGAACATGGTAGTAGAATTATCATTTGGCAATTTGGACATTACTATGGCAATCTAAAGGTGAAGACATTAAAGCAGGAATATCACACGATGAGTTATTTTATGAAGTTAGATATTATTTTAGTTTTAAAGAACACTTTTACTGTTACAATGACAGAATACAGCATTTTCATCATAGTCTAACCCAGTGTTTCCAATGTTTTTAGTTAGGCCATTAGACTAACAACCAAGATTAATTTTTGTTATAGTTTTGGCAAGTTACCATGTAAGACTGAAGAACAGTAGTCAGCCCATAATACAAGATATCTGAACACAAATAGGTTCACACCAAGGCACACACCAAGTAGGTTCAGTTAAAAAAAAAAGTCCATTTGCCATTGGCTTTACCTTGTCTCCAAACAACTGCCTGTAATTCTAGCTCCAAGAAGCAATAATTACAGTAGCATCTGGTAGAGTTTCTATTTCAACAAGGGTTTTTATTTAAAAAAAATAATGACATGTAATTATTCATGACATTTGGGATTATAGAACACAAAAAGTGGAAGGGGATTGAAATGTTAAGCATTCCTGGGGGTTTAAAAAAAAGTATATCTTTATTATAACTCCTAATTTAATTAATGTATTCTCATTACCATCTGGCCAGATCATCTTAAAACTTAACAAAAGAGATTAATCTGATGTTTAACAAATAATAAATCTAAATGAGTTTAATACTGAAATATTGATATTATGCAATCATCATTACCAGCATAAAGCAAAATGAAAAAGGAAAAATGAAAGAAAACGACCATCTCTATCAGCTCTGCTGACCATTTAGAAATAAGGCTCCCACCAAGATTTCAGACATAATTATAATATTATATTTAAGTGTACTTGAAGCAAAATGAGATGTGTTCCTATCCCAAATGCTCTGTGGGTACAAATTAATAAAGTGTAGTGAATAATAATATATGCCTGGAGTCAAATACCCATGTCTTGGTCTCTTTTCTAAGTGTGACACACTTTCTACCTGTGAGTTAAAGGTGTTCTCTGGATCTCAAAGCCTTCACTTGAAAAATATGATTATGTATGTAAAACCTTTATGAGAATGATGAACAAATTGTATACATACCTTCATATCCTATATGAATTTTTTTTTTAGTAATTGACAATCACTGTTGTACCTTGTAAATAGTACTCTATCATAATTAGGAAAGAACTTTAGATTCTGGCTCTCTGAGAGGGAAAAAAATCACTTATTTTCTCTGAAAAAAATTTGGAAAATGAGTGAAAATTATTAGATACATCTACACAATCAACACATTTTGGAGTCCCGATTAATCACTCTCCTGGGGGAAAAAGGGAGTTATGTGTTTTCCTAGTTGTTATCCTAGTTAGTACCTAAACCAGAGAAATGCTTGAGGGCGTGGAAGTACCACAATTAGCAACTTCGGTTATTTAGATCTGTACCATTACACATCCTATCTTTTGAAAACCAAACTGAAAAAGTCCAGAAAACATCACTAAAAAAAAAAAAAAAAAGACTGAGTCATGAATACATATTTTTTCTCATTTGAAGTTATTTAAATGTAATCTCTATCAACATAAAAGTAATACCACACAAATCATTCAGGCAAGGTAGTATGCAATGATCAAGAAAAAGATGTTAGCATAAAAATTCATCATTCAGAGATCTTTATACAACAATCAATTTAATTAAGAAGGGAATAAATAAGAACTAAACCCATAATTAAATAACAGAAGACTATGAAAGGAAGTCAAGCAAGGCTAAAAACATATTTCAGTTCTTACTAGAAAAACAATATTTTGTTGAAATGTCTCAAATTCAGTTTGGTGCATTGAATTGATTAGGTTCAGGTGTTGTATTGACAGTCATGCACTCTTTTTGACATTTGCTTATCCCCCATGCTTTAGATAACATGCAAATACATGTATCAATTTGCAAAGAAAGAGTAAATGTAAGTTATTTTTGCTGTTTATTCATATGTTAGATTAACTTTGTTTATCAACCCATATATTAAAATGTAATCATTTCATTGTCTGGAGCCTAAAGCTAATGTTAATTACAGTTTGAAACTTCGATTATTAATGCATCTTTACCTACTGAAGTGTGAAATAAGCAATAGTAGTTAGAATGCACCAATTAAATTAGCTTCTGAGACAAGAATTCATAAGTAGGTATTTGTTCATGATGAACAAATGCCATAGAATTTTGTGTTCTAAGCTATGTTTGTGAAATTGCAGTCCCAAGGAGGGAGAACAATTATCAAACAGACTAAGTAAAAAAAAAAATGGCATGCACAATAAGCATAACACATGTGATAAGCATCCCAGACCTTTATTTGTCTATTCCCTGTGTCATTCAAAGAAAAGACTTTATAGTCTCCATCAATAGCAGAACGTGTAGGCTTCTGTTTTGTTATATATAAAGGGGGGGGGGGGAAGAGTCCCATTGGTCATATAGTATATCAAAATCATGTAATACTTTGTCAACTATTTATTATTTTATTGCATTTTATTTAACTGTAAAATGGAAACAAATCTTGCCCGTTCCATTAATGCCTTATATTAGGTTTAGATAAGTTACTGTTTGCTTCCTATTTGGAAGGTTGTCCTTTCTACTTCTTCCAGGGCTACTTGCACAATAAACAGTTATCTGTATTTCCTATAAAGAATAACTTTCACTACTTCTTGCTAAGTGCTTTCTTACTATATATTCCCAGTACAATGGCCCTCAGGATCCTTGTCAACATTATCACTTTTCAGGTAAGAAACCAGCACCACAGAGAGGTAGGTGGCCAGTTTGAACTGTCAAAATTCATGGGCTGTGTTTCCTGCAATATTTTTTTTTCTAGAATTTTGCTCATAATTCAATTTTCAAACTTAAAATATGATAATGATGAACTCTCACTTGCAGTCACCCAGATTTCAAATATTTTCATATTTTGCCAATAGTTTTAAAGAATATGAGTATTACAGAGATGAAGTTAAGTCTTCTGGGTTAAGTCTTCTGTGAATTCCCTCTTGATGCCTTCACCCTTTGCTTCTTCCCAGAAGTAACAACTACTAACAATTGGTTGTTTATTTTCCTGACTTATATTTTTATATTCAATAAGAACTCCTTGTTATATTTTCCGTGCTCTCAAACATGATATAAATATCACACTATTCTATGGTATTGTTAGACAACTTTATTTCTCTTCTCAACTTCTCAAATTACCTTATAATTCACCATTGAAACTTTTCAAAAAATTACTTATTTATTTTTATTGGTTCATTATAATTATGTATCATAGTGGGATTCATTATGCCATAGTCATACATGCATATAACATAATTTGATCAACCTCATTTCTCAGTATCTTCTCTTTGCCTTCACCCTGCCTCCCTCTGATCTGCCTGTACTACCTTGATTTTTCTGTCTCATAATTAAATGTAAAAACTTTGTGGAATACTAGAGTCTATAAATTTGCCAACAATTCCATGCCTCTTCACTTCTATTTTTTGTTATGGCCCAAAACAGGCATAGAGGATTCTCCTGCCATAATTTTCAGTATATTTCATTATTTCACTTAAGGAGAGGATAAATGTTTAAATAATTTTCAGTCAAACAAATGTTCTAATATAATTACAGATAAATCCAGAGAGGTAATATATAGTATTAGGATGATAAATACCAATTTAAAATAAAAATTGGAAATTTCTAAACAATTTATGCAATCTGTATGCAATTTATGCAATCCATATCAAATAATTCATTTAAATGGGACTGAGAAAATAAGTTGGAAATAAAGGAAAGAAAGATATGATAAATGGTGTACAATTATATCTTATTAAAATTGTCCTTGTTTAATTCTAAATATAGTTTATGCATTATTTAGAATATTAGGGCATATTAAAATTATACTTAAATTCTTGAGAGATATATGTAGTCTATCCATATATTTAGATAGTGAGAGAAAAAATGGATGGTAAATATTTACACAGATTATTCAAATAGTAAGAAGAAAAAGTAAGTGCTTGAATATCGATAGGACTCTTCTCAACAACAGGGATGCCACTGATCAAGAATATCCCTTCAGCAGGTCTATGGCCATGGTTTTATGATGTAACCTGGATGGGCTAGAACAGACAAGAAGACTGATGAACGGGTTTTTTTTTTTTTTTTCCAACCTGCACAAAATCAAATTAAAATGGATGAATTAAAATAAATGAATTAGACAAGAAACCTTGCAACTGCTAGAAGAAAACATAGGTTCAAAACTGCAGCATATAAGTGTTTCCCCACTAAGACTTTCCCAAAAAGACCCCAAGAAATTAAACCAAGAATCAAGAAGTGGAATGCCATCAAATTAAAAAGTTTTTGCACAGCAAAGAAAATAATTAATAGGGTAAAGACAGCCTACAGAATGGGAAAAAAATTTTGCCAGCTAATCTTTTGGCAGGAGGTTAATATCCAGAATACATAAAAAAACTCAAAAAACTCAATATCAAAAAAATCAATAAATGAGCAAAAGAAGTAAACAAATTTATCAAAAAAAGAAGAAACTCAACTGTCTAACAAATATATAAAAAATACTCAACATCTCTAGCAAAAGGGAAATGCAAATCAAAACTACACTAATATTTCATGTCATTACAGTTAGAATGGCAATTATTAAGAATAAAAAGCATAATATGTACTGGCGAAATGGGGGGAAAAGGTATACTTAAACAAACATTGTTGATGGGATTGCAAATTAGTAGAATCCCTTTGGAAAGTAGTGTGAAGATTCCTCAAAAACGAGGAACCATCTGACCTAGCTATCCCACACCTAAATACTTATCCAAAGAACTATAATTGGCACACTTAAGTAATAAAGTCACTACAGAGTTTATAGCAGCACAATTTACAATAGCCTAATTATGGAATTAACCCAGAGGCCCTGGCTATAGATGAATGGACCAAGAAAATACGGTGTATTTACACAATGGAGTTTTACTCAGCCAAAAAGAAGAATGAAATAATGGCAATTTGCCAGTAAATGGATGGAAATAGAGAAAATTATGCTAAGTAAAATGAGCTAGACTCAGAAAGTTAAAGGTCCAATGTTTTCTCTTTTCCTAAAGGAAAATTAAAGGAAAAAAAAAGGCAGCTGGGGCGGGAATTGGATATCACAAAGACAGAGGGAAGAGCAGTGGAGTAGAAATAAGAGAATGAGAGGGAGAGAGGAAGGGATAGAGAAAGAGGTATAGAATGAATCCAACAAAATCACATTATATACACATATAAATGTACCAAAGGCAACATCTCCTTTATGTATATGTAGAGAGTACTCATCAAAAATAAATAAATAAAGGTGTGAAAGGAAGATCAGTAGAGGAGAGGCTTGAGAAAAGGGGGAGAGTGGAGGGGAGGAAGCGGGAGGAGGACTTTGATTTGAAATAAAATTCCTCATATGCATAATTATGTCAAAAGGAACCCAGATATTATGTATAAATATAATGTTTTAATAAAAAATAAATTTAAAAAAAAACCAATGGCAATTAGAGTGCTGAGAAGTCATATAGCTATTTTTAGGAATGCTTCTGCTAAGTATCACCTGTATGCAGTATAAAGCAAGTAACAGGGAAAAAAAGGGAAACATTAATAATAAAATATGACACTAATATATTACATTTCTTTGTCCTTAAGTTCCAGCATATTTTTTCACTTCCACTTTACTGAACAGGTAGAATTATTTGAGTAGGGACAACATCAATCTGGGTTTTGAAAATTCCTGAAAACTTTCCAATTTTTTTTTTTAGTTGTAGATGGACACAACACCTCTATTTTGTTTATTTAGTTATATTTTTATGTGGTGCTGAGGATGGAAACCAGTGTCTCTCACCTGCTAGGCAAGCGCTCTATCACTGAACAACAGCCCCAGCCCTCCAATCTTTTATTTAACTTTTTACTTTGTTGCCCTGGTATTATATTATACTTGGATGACTTTGAGAAGGCATGTGATAAAATGAGCACATCATGACTCTACAAAGAAATGCTCACTGGAAATTACAAGGAACGAAGTGCTGACACATAACATACCGTGAACGAACCTTGACAATATTATGGAAAAGAAAGACATCAGTCAAAAACAAACAAAAAACATATTATATGATTCTGTTTATATGATGTAGCAAGAACAGCAAATCTGTGGGTACAGGAAATGAAACAGTAGTGGCTTGAGTCCAAATGTGTTGAAGGATGAATGGGGAAAACTAGCAGGTACTATGGAGTCTTTTCTTGGACAGGGTGACAAAAATGTTCAAAATTTTATTGTGGTTAAAGCTGTACAATTCTGTGAATTAATAGTACCTTTATTTGTGCATTTTAGATGGGTGAATTGTATGTTATAGGAATTATATCTCAATAGAGCTGCTACAAAAAAATAGTCAAATATTTTGTATTTAAGAAATGCCCAATCTTAAATGTTACTTATAGAAGTCATTAAATTAAATTATACAAAGAATTGCACATGAGTTTTAAATTTACTAGATTGAAAGTCACCTTAGAAACCATCCCATCCCACCAAGATATAGAACAATAATTATGAAGGGATTCAGGCAAAGCACTTGCCACATTTTATTGAAGGCAGGTATATATTGGAGAATCGCATTAAAATAATGAAAATAGAGTGGAGAAATGGTGTGCAGAAATTTAATTCTCGGGACTGTGGTTTTAGCTCAGTGGTAGAGTGCTTGACTAGCATGTGTGAGGCACTGGGTTTGATCCTCAGCATCACATAAAAATTAAATAAAATTATATAAAGATATTAAAAAAAGAAAAATACTTATAAAAAAGAAATTTAATTTTTAAATTTAAATTAAAAGACACCGAGGCAGAGGGAGATACAGAAAAAATACAACAATAACTAATGAGATTAGAATAATTCTTTCATTAAAATTAATTTATCAATGACTCCTTTTTCTGTCTGCTTTAAGAGAAACACAGTACAATAGTACCTAATGGCTTCAAGACTGCATATTTTAAGAGCTCACAATAGCTCCTATTTGATGTTAATAAAATCTGTCACAGGTTTTGGAACCAAAAAATAAAAACATATTCTGTTTTAGACAAGTGGCCAAGGAAGGGTTTGAGTTTCTGCAATACAGGGATGATGGAATTTAGCCCAAAGCCCTTAGGCCACCTGGACAATGAATTCACCTTCTGGAGAAAGAGAATGTTTCATGTTGCATATAAATGGGGCACTCCCTGATCATGTAATGGCCTATTCTGCCACAAAAAAAAAAGCCTCGCATCTGCTGCACTTACACATTATTTTTAAAAACCATGTGAATTGTAAAGCCTACTTAGTGTACTGTTAAGTCAGAAGCAAGTTTCCTTCTGGGTTCTGCGGGTAAAAAAGTTGAAGACAAAGCAATGTTGAGATCATGTTACTTTTGGGTGCTTCCAAAAGTTTTTCTCTAAAACTGATCAGCTTCTCTGAATTCCTGTGCACCCTCCATGGTAACACCTGTGACTGCGAGCCTCCCTTTCTCTTGATAAGACAATGGCAACCTTTCCAGGTGACAGGCCTCTAATGATAACCTTCCATGCCCTAATTGGTCTTAACTAGTATGCCTCTTCTATTCTGCATGAATGTTTTGAAAAGAACAATGGCCATTTCTGACAAATAATGAAAAAAAGTTGTGTCTAATGGGACACTGCTGAAAACTATATTGCCACTTTAAAAACAGCCGGACACAGTGACACAGGCCTGTGATCCCAGCAGCTCAGGAGGCTGAGGTAGGAGGATCACAAGTTCAAAGCCAGCCTCAGCAAAAGTGAGGGTCTAAGCAACTCAGTGAGACCCTGTCTCTAAAAAAAAAAAAAAAAAAAAAAAAAAAAAAAACAAACTACATAAGAAGGCTGGGGATGTGGCTCAGTGTTCAAGTACCCCAAGTTCAATCCCTGGTAACCCCCACCCCCCAAATAAATAAATTTAAAAAAAAAACCACAATATACTATATATATGAAAACTGGTCAGACAGAGATTTTAAGTGTTCTCATAACAGAAAATGTGATAACACATGTAAAATAGCTCCACTTAGCAATTCACATCATCTATACGTATGTGTGTGTGTATGTGTGTATATATATATATATATACATATATATATGTATATATATATATATATAAACATCACATTGTACACTACAAATATGTACAATTTATCCCTCCAATTAAAATATAAATATGAGAAAACTATTAAAATACGAGGTATTCCTCTTTTTTTCACGGAATACTTTGCATCTATAATGTGAGGTCAAAAACTGTAATAACTCCTATAGACTCAGGAACACTGCTAATGTGAAATCAAAGCTGAAAAGTTTGAAATTTTAGATATGAAAGAAGAACAATAACAAAATTACAATGGAAGGACTGAAATTTCTTATATATACGTACATTTTCTCATTGTTTAAGCCCATGTCTAATAATCTACTTCTGACATGTAACTAATCAGTTTTCCAGCACTTCTTAGTGACTTGATTCAATGGACAGATTCTTATCACCTCTTTGCAAAGCATCATTGTCTACTTGTGGTTTCATCACAATAATGATCCCCAGATGTTCTACCCTGAAAAGCCCCACTTGCTGAGTGCTGTTCCCACTTAGGAAACACAAGAGGGTGTTATTTTGGGTACAGAGAACTGAATGAGCAGCTCTGGGCAATCATGCTCTTTGGAAAACAGGATGGTAGGTGATCAGTGACAACTTCTGTAGGTACGGGGAACAGAACATGGCATCTATTTTTGAAGATTTGCTTGGCATGCCTATAAAAGGCTGGCATGGAAGCAAGTTTCTAGGACGAAAGTAGTGACTCTACATGCTCATTACTGGGAGAACCTTGACAGCAATGCACTAATAGGAAAGCAGCACCAGCCAATCTTCCTCAGCCTCCCTTTACATCCACTGCAACATTATTCACAACAACCAAGATATGCAAACAACCTTCGTTTCTAGAGGTGGATACATGGCTAAATAAAATGTGGTATGTGCATATAAATACACACTCAACCTTAGAAACAAAGGAAATCTTGCAATATGCTACATCTGGATTAGCCTAGAGGACACTGTGCCTTGTGAAAGAAGCCAGTCACAAAAAGATGTATATTGCATGATTCTTTTCATCCGAAGTATTTCATATAGTGGAATATAGAATCATAGAGTTGAATGGTGATTGCCAGGGTCTGGAGAAGGGAGGAAAATGAGGAATTCATGTGCAAAGGAATTAAAGACTGAGTTCCACAAGATGAATAAGTTTGAGAAACCCGCTATACAACACTGAGCTTAAAGTCAAATGAGCTGCGTTGTACACCTAAAATAATTGGTAAGAAGGTAGATTTCATGTTAAGTATGATTATCACAACAAAATAGAGAAAGAGATTCCTGACAATCATAAAAAAATACAACACAATTAAAAAAAAAAGAAATATTGAAAAATGTCAAAATTTAAAAAAAAGTAAATAAACATTTTCATGGTGGGTAAAACCAGAAATGTTAGCTGCCCAAATAGTTGAACTGAATACAAATTTTATTGTGAGGACTAGAAGACAGTAGTAAATTTAGGAAGGAAGGAGGGAATAAAATCAGAAATGTAGAAAAAAAGGAAAGATTTTCAAAGTTGTTGGCAAAGATTTATGTGTTCAATGGAATACGGATCTTATCTATAATATGTAAACAACACAATTCTAGAAACTTAATCTAAGGAAATGCATGTTCAACTTCAGATTAAGTATATTAATGGTAATGACAATTTATATGTCTAAAAGAGAAATTTGTGATGCTATAATGCTATAATTGTAATGCTATAATGTAATGCTATAATTTCTGGAAGAATTAATATTTAACATATAATTAACTACAAATCAAAAGTCCAGGATAGCCAGAAAAAGATTAAACTCCAGATAAACAGCAAATAATTGTATATGTTTGTTCAAAATAGTCTATGGTACTTAGTGTTAAATTTTTCCATCATTTTTCTGAAACTCAATTTTCACTAGATGTCCCATATTAAATCTGGTGACTTTAAATGCATTATATTTATTTTCTCTAAGAATACCAAATTTTACAAAAATTACAACCATTTATGTTCTAAGACCATTTTCATTTTGAATTTAAAACTTACAAATTGTATTAGAAAGGAGAAAATAGGGAGGGAGTTCTTGGAAAGGTCTTACAAAGTTACATCTATTTAGTATTCATTTTTCATTCTTATTGTGACCCTGACACAGTGAAAATAAATAAAATCAGTCTTGTGTGTGTGTGTGTGTGTGTGTGTGTGTGGTGTGTGTGTCCAGCTAACTCATATCTTACAGACTGTGGAAGGCAAGCGGTAATTTAAACCCGATATAGGGGAGAAAGGGAAAGATAAGAAGCAAGTTTTGTGAAAGTGCGGGAATTATTTAATTTTTTGTGCCTTACTTCTCTCATTTATAAATGAGATGTTGATGGCATCAGTCTTACAGGTCGCTCTGACATTAATTAAGACAGTCATTATAGTGAGCTTAAGGCACTGGTTGGCATATAAAACCTCATAGTTCTTATCTGTTTTATTGACATTCTTTTTGTAATTAAATAATAATAATAATAATGATAATTATTATTATTGTTATTATCCTCAACACATCATCATCATCATTGTCATCATCATCATTATCCTGTACTTCTACCTGGCTTATATGGATGCTGACTGAGATTAAATCCTGGAAGTTTCATTGCTTCCCTAATAAATGTGTTGTATTCTGAGAGAACAAGAAAGGGCAATTATGCAGACATATGAGTCTACAAAGCTTGCTCTGTATAGAGCTTCCTAGTAATAAAGAAAATGTACAAAAATCTCTCTCTTCTATGAATTTATTGCTAATTCTACTTTTATGTTAAACCTCCATATGTTTAAAAAGTCTTTTAATTACATAAAATTAGTCAAAATTTGGACATAGATCTCTACATTGGTTGAGGGTAAGGAATCTCCCATAAGCAGAATAAACTATAATTTGGTAAACTATAGTTTGCTTTAAGCTAACACTGTTCCCATATACATTAAAAACTGTGTCCGTCTAGAAATGCATGTATATTTAATGACAGATTCTGAGTAAATTTTGCACCTCAAAAGCACAAGTTCAGTAGATACTGAAAATTTCTCCCTCATGTCAGTTTTACACCAGCCCAAATATTATGTGTTGATGATTCTTTACCTTGTTATTTTTATGTTTTTTACATCTATTTGAAAAAAAATCATGAAAAGAATCATTTTAATGTGTACCAGATTTCTAAAGTCCTGTTGTTTTTTAAAAATATATTTGTTGACTAACTTTGATGGTCAGACCTGAAGTTTTTAAAATTCCCTTACTACTGTAGGCTACAGTAAGGTAAAAATAGGTTAACTTACTAGCAATGGAAAATGCTTCTTTCAAAGTTACTGATAAGTCTAAAAAAAGATGGGGTATGTTTTAGAAAATGGTTGATGAAAATCACTGAGCGTCTGCATAAGTATTTATCTTTTCCTTTCCTTGAATCAGAGACATCCATATAATTTACATGCTTTTCTCCTACCTTCGATAACAGATAATAAATGTTAAGTGGGACCTCAGCATATATTAAGCACTTGTCTGATCCTGCTCAGACAGCTTCCTTACTCATCCTGAGCATCTCTGTAAACTAGGGAAACAGGATGCATCACAGATCAATTCAATCAATCAACTTTAATCATAACAGAAGAATTAAGCTGCTTTCAGGCATGATGCAATAGAGAAAATTGCTGGAAGATTTTTTTTTTTTTTTAAGGCACCAAACATCCCACAAGGGCTGTCATTTGGCTTCTACATCTGCTCTCTTCCAGAAGTATGCATTTTCTTGAGGAATGTACAAGAAAGGCTGCAGCAGTTGGAATCTGGGGGCATAATGAATGCACTTTATGTCATTTTAAACATACCCAGGATCACTGACAAGAAATAAAAACAGAAAGTCAAAATCTTTGCTGAAGGAGAGACAGAGCCCCAGAAGGATTTTTTCCCTCCATTATTTGTTGCTTTGGGTTATGTCAGTTTATTTTATAGCTGCAGTAATTTTAAATGCATTTTTCTCTCCTGTGAGATGCACTCTTTCAACTTTCCGGAGGGGAGCTCGAGGGTCTGATTGATGGTCATATATGTGCACTCACATCTGACCATAAAACACATGGTAATTCAGCATTTGCTTTTTTGAAGGGAGTGTTCTCTCTGCCTTTGTTCCTGATTCTTGAAATCAAACCTTTCTTTCTACATAGAAATGCATAATGAGCCTCTTGAAATACACACAGATACAGACACAGACACACAAACACACACAAACTCACACATACACTCACATGATATTTTTCCCTGGGAATACTTGAAATAACTATTAATGGATTCCAAAGAAGGGAAGAAAGCATTTATTTTTGAAATATTTGAATGGGAATATTTTAAATCATTGTAAAGTAACTGAAAAATAAACTACCTAGGATTATTTGAACAAATAAATCCAAAGTAATATAGATTTTTATTTCTTATTAACTCCAATAACCTAATTTATGAATGTTGTTCAATTTATTCCATAAGACCAAAACAAGTTAATATACTGCCCTAACATTACAAAAAGAAAAAGACAACTAGAAGTTTCCATCTGAATTGATTTTCCCCTTCTCATTATAAAATTATTTTCTATCAAAAATTTTAGCCTATTAATAAAATAGCTATAAACCAACTAATACAAAACTACTGTTTTTCTCAAGAAGTGGAACTCAGGGTATTAATAATTTGTTAGTTGTGTAGAATTTTTGGTTCAAGTTAATTTAATACAATGCAAATTATATACTTAACACCAAAGAAGTAGAACAAAAACACATTATTCATTTATTTTGAAAAATCAACTTTGCTTATTAAATTTGTGGTTTAAAAAGTTACTGTCAAATTTTTGATTTTTGTTTTTTCCCATCTTTCTGCTCACAGATTAGGGGTAGAAGGTAGAAGTGCGGCACTTTCAGCATCTCTTGCTTCTTCTGGGATTACAGGATCATGGAAAGTGTCAGTGTGTCTCACCTCTCTCCCTACTGGACATGGAAAATCAGCAGGTACTGACTACATGGCTGCAAGATCTTGCAACCACAGACAACTCATATTATGGACAGGAGAATTTGCTCTGCCCTGTGCTTTGTAGGATGTGAAGCATCATTGTGGACCTCTATCAACTAGGTGCCCTAGGCAATTTTTCTTCTAGTTGTAACAACCAAACATAATGTCTACAGACATTGCCAAAATCATAACTCCCACCATGCTTTTAGATCCATTTTTCTGGTGTTATGGTATATATATACTTCCACATATATATGGCTTTATGTATATGCATATATGCACATGTATATATACACACATATATAAAACCATATATATATATATATATATATATATATATATATATATAAAATGAAACTTTATTTTTATTTTTATGTAGTGTTGAGAATCTAACCCAATGCCTCACATGTACTAGGCAAGTGCTCTACCACTGAACTACAACCCCAGCTCCTGGTGTTATGGTTTTTGTAGCACGTGATTTATTCAGGACCAAATGGACCCAGCACCAGCTCTTCCAGTAAAGTATCATATTTTCAATCTAAAATTCAAGCTTTGAGTTGACTGTAGATCCAGGAAAGCTTAACTTAGAGTGTATCCAGAATGAAAAGAAACAAAAATAAGCAAGGAAACAAAACATTGAGTGGTGGAAAAGCGTAGATTTCTAATGATTAGAGATGTGAGTACAGGTAAAGCCAAAACTATTACTATCCTTGAGCACTTTTTATAGTAAGCCCCAAACTTTTTCATTAGGCTACATTTTAGTGGGTTTCTCTCAGTTTTAACTTAATGGAAACTGATTATGGATTGGTGAAAACATATGATCTCAATCAGTAAGCTTTCTAAATTGGCAAAAACAAGTGCAATGATGTATATTCTGAATGCTTTCAAATAGGTACTTCTATGTCAATATCCCACACATTAAAACATGTACCTTATTTGATAATGTTTATATTTGATGAATGAAGTAAAATCATAAAGGATTCTCAATTTGTTTTTCTGGCAGCCATTACAAAATCTATTTATTTCTAGTAAATATGATATACTTGAGGTGTGTGGTCTACACACATGGTAATGGACAGATATTCTAAAGCCTAATGTGCCCTCTGTAGGGTTGTTTTTTGTTTTTTATTTTTTTAAACAAGATAAAATCTGGTCATTTCCATCAGCATCTCAGAACTTCAAATTGGCTTTTTGAAAATATATGCAAATAAGTTTTCCTGCACAATTACAAAATCAAATTCACAGTTAACCAACATTGTAGTCCTGTCATTAAGTAGGTCTAAGATGAGACTGAGAGAGGGAACATGGAAGGAAGTTCATGGAGGATCTCTGCAATCACATCTGATGATTAATAATTAAATGAAACTGTACAAACTCTGCTGAAGACTCATGAGCAATAATGAAAACAACAAACAAACAGAAAACATTGCAGAAGTATTGTTAATTGTTGATATTTTTGTCCAGGAAATAAACCTCCAAGACTTAAGAAATCCACTACCTTCATTTTCATACTAAACATATAGCTGCATATAGTAAAGTATTGATTTTCTATTTTGACTGGCATGTTTTCCCCACAATATAGGTGTAATATTCACCATAACTTTAAAGAAATTAAACAGAGAAGAAAAATTAAAATTATGAATTTCACCCAAATCTGCCAAAGAGTTTCAGTGTTAAGCACCTGGAAAAAGAATGGAGGAAATCAGGTATCCAATATGTACAGGAATATTCTCAAGTGTTGTTTTATATCTGTAGATTATTTAAATTATGTTAATGATAACATATTTTGGCACAATCACTCCTTGCACTCTCAAACTGTTTATATCCTGTAAATTAAAAAGTTCTCCATCAATGTTTCCTTTGCTATAAATTTCTAAGTATATATTTTGCTGTTAGTTGAAGTACTTGCATATTATATGGTGGACTGCTTTTTTTCTAAGGCTGAGAAACCTGATGATCTTGTTCTCAAAAAAATGAGAAGAAAATATTTCCAGCAGTTTCTATGAGAACTGCTTGTTATCATGCTTTACCTTACCAACCTTATATAATGTAGCTATCAATTCCAAAAAGAAAAGTGCAATAATATGGCTTTCCTCTAGTTTCTTGGAGAATGATTACCTTTAAAGTAAAAAGCTTGCTATTAAGTCTGAAGGCTGTTTTAATCATCAGAGCTTTATGTATTATACAAATATTCAAGACATTTTCACTTTTTCTCACTGCATATTGCTAAAAAAAAAAAAAAAAAAAAAAAAAAAAAAAAAAAAAATTCAAGGGAATGTTACCCTTACAATTTCATGAGGGAGAGAATACCAAGAGTTTTCTAAGCTCATTTGAAGTCTGAGAAGGCTATTGTACCCATTTTTAAAACCTGATCAAAATTCAGTCTGCTGTTTGTTACTAAATTATGTATCTCTGAAGCATAAATGTGTTGGCTTTAGAAAGTTACAAATTAGTGCATTTCCATATGACTTGGGAAAATGTAATTTTAACCAATTTTGTTTGGGGTGAAAAAATATTGTTTGCATTATTTTATAACACAAGGGAGCTGTCAGCCCACATGGTCATCCAATTTCTGTGGCAGAGAAAGCTTCCTTGCATCTCAAATGGTTAGCAATAAAGCTTATATTTTTTATATTAATGCCACTGATAACCTACAAAAAGGCTTGTTTTATGCACCTTATTTTGCAAAAGAAAATGTGGCAAGCCTAAGAAAAGAATTTGGTGCTTTATTGAGTAGATATTCCGCTTCTCACTCCATTATCTTTAATTCAGAAGTGTGAAACAGCATTTGGAATCGTCCTGAAACTTATTATTCTTAATCCTTTTCAGATATGCTGATTTCATTGTATTCTTGGGGAGTTTAGTTTCAACAACTTCTCCTATTGTCATCTCCAGTGTTGCTGGGCTGTCATTCTTTGTTCTGTTAGTCAGTAGAGCAGATATTACTGTTTCCAAAAATGTGAATTTGAAGACTGAAATATAAGACTGACACTGCAGCAATATGGATAAAATCCATTAAATTAAGTATGAGTGTATTAGAAAAGATAAATGGATATATATTCAGAATAGAACAGAAAGGAGAGCAGGATCTACAATATGAGGGGGAAGAGTAAATGGAAAAATTTAAATGGAGAGGAGAATATCTGGGAAAATTGGCAAAAAGGTATTGAACAGCAAAAAGATATCAAAGACTTCATGAATCCTCTGAAGTCCTCTAGCGACTGGAACATAAAGTATTTTGTTTTTTTGGTTTGGGGTTTTTAATGCATTTTATTTTAGACACCTGTTTGGGATCCTTCACATCTAAAATGTGGAGTCAATTACACATTTATAGATGTAAAGCCTGGTGAGGGCAATTTAATGGCAAAACAGGAAGTGGTATTTAATTCCTACTTGAGTTCCCATGGGATTCCTTTTGTTTTCAGAGACAGAGGGAGGATGCCACTGGTTTTTGGTGAACAGAAGACAGGGTGTTGCTAAACACCCTGAAATACTATAACATGGAATTGTCTGACACCAAATGTTAGTAATGCTGAGATGAGAAACCCTGGTCTATGACACTAATGATTTCTGTAGCAATGGAAGAAGCCCAGGTGTCTGAAAGATCTTTGATTTGAAAGTACTTTACACTGCCCATATACACATTTGAACCACAAGTCTGGTAAAACCATCAGTAACCAACATGGCCAAATTTTTCATGAATTATAGTACCTTGAAGAAGACATCTGCTGGATCCGCATTTATTGACCAATGGTTGTCAAAGAGATATTTGGAGTTCTGGGTGGATCTAACCCCAAATTTAATTTGATATAGTCAATTGCATCTCAGAATAAGATGTGTAAATGAGAGAGAATCTACAAATGAGAGAGAAAGACTACAAAAGGAAGGAGCAAGTGGGGCCCCACAAGGTCTCTGGTACTGACTATCACAATGATCAATAACATACTCTATTTAACTCTGCTTTCAGGACTCAATTACACTCTAAATGGTGGAGGTATATAGCAGATCAAACTTTTCACAAGACAGTTCCTTTAGAATGGTGGGTTTTTTGTTGTTGTTGTTGTTGATGATGATTTTTTTTTTAACATTACATGCCTATGAATCACCTAGAATTTCAAGCAAAAATTTAGGTTATGAGTCAGCACATTTAAACTTGGAAATAGGGATTTTACATTTCTAAGTTGCCAGACAATGATGATGGTACAGGACTAAGTATCATACTTTGAGGTGCAAGGCACTGAAACTGTTTGTTTGTTTTTTTTTTTTTTTTATTATAACAGAATATAACATCATCATGCTAAATTATATATATAAATCATATATTATATAATGTGTATATATGCATGTACACATGTATAAGGCAAATCACATATACAAAACTTTTAAAAATTATATAATTTTATGGGAAAGATTATATTTCTTTCAAATAGTTTTCATAGAATCACTGAATTTAAAAATCCATTACTTACGTAATGCCTAAATTAATTTTAATTTTTAAGAAAATATATGAATAAGACAAAAGACACCCTTGAAAATCAAATATGTCACACAGTCCAGTTTTTCTTTTTCCAATTGCATCAACATCTGTCCTCTTCTTCCACAACTAGAAATAAATACTAATGTTGTCAATGTGGTACATATTCTTCCACATCTTTTTCTACACATTTATGTACATTCATTACTTTATACATTTTAATTTATAATATGAAAGTTTTAGTTAGTTATTATAATTATATTGGCGTTGGTCTGCAATTTATTTTTCATTTAAAATTACACTTGCATTAAAAGTATATATGACTATATGTGTATATCTATATGTGTATTTTATACACACACACACACACATGTAATTTTATCTTGGAACATAATATATGCTGAACTGTTAAGTCTTTTTTGAATTGCTACCTTTCCCATACAATGGATATGCCATTTGTATTTTTGTATATTTTGTGAAACATTTTTATATATTTTAATAATAAAAAAGAGGTAGAGATTGTATTATCATACACACTATATATTTATATTTATTCATGTTTTAGGATAAAAATGAAGATTGCAATTTTTATACAATAGAAATATTTGAGTTTTTCAAATAAAAACATTATGCAATTATGAAGCGTTTTATATACTAACCCAAAATTTATAAACATTTCCACATGGGGGCTGGAATTTTAAAAATATAGAGATATGATATATATGTTCTTCCTGAACATGTGTTATGTTTTTGTAATTTTGTAATCTTTCTCAAAATGAAACCTAAGCCATTAGAGTCTATCTTTGTTTGTGACTTTTGCTAGGGGCTTCAGTGTAATCGCAGCACCTATAAATAATCAAAGATACTAACAGAGCTCTAATGGCATGGATTAGTTTCTTTTTATGGTCACATATAACTTAGCCTTCTTAGAAATTCACTTGGACTTGCTCCAAGAAAATAATTTAAAGCTATAGTCAAGATTTCTTCTAGATCTACATATTCATAAAAGGCTCCAAGAATGGAACTTTACATCATTATCTTAAAAAAATTGTTGACCAAGTTGTAATATCAAACATGCAATTCTTCATTTGTCTTTCTTGATGTTGCTGATGTTTAAACAAATCTGCAACAGTTTTGGAAAATTTTAAGCTTTCACATGGCATCCTGCAGAAGAACTCTTAAATACCACGGATGCATGCAATTTCTGTCATGAATAGCACTGATGCCATGCTATATTGTGCTCTCAGTCCACACACAGTGGCTGTTTTGAGTCAAGCCTGTAGCTCACTTGGGTATCATCTCCATGGTAACTTGTTTACAAGGGCTGAAATACAAGCTGAAAATTCAAGGTTAGCTTTTCCTTTGTTGCTGTTTTGATGTTTTTGGCAATCAGAATAATGTGGGTAGAAGACTTGATTTAAACAGCTTCATGGCAGGCTGAGTCAAAATAAAACTCCACACAAAATATGCTTTCTTCATCTCCATTTTAAAAGAGAGAATTCAAAATGATCTTTAATCAGAACCATCAGTTATATCTCCCTTTCATATTCTAAAACAACAGTCCTCATGCTGCACTCTGGAATCACATCTTGGGAAACTGGCTTAAGGCTTTATATATTTTGGAGCAATAATGTCTTTGTGCATATGCTCTATCTTAGATGAAGAATTTAGAGTCATTTGGACCATCGGTGTGGGAGCTGGGGGGGGAAGAGTTTAGTACCTGTGTTGAAATACTCCACCAGGTGGATGAGCCTTTTGCATTCTAAAAATTAACTGCACTTTTAATATTGTAAAAAACAGTTGTTACTCAAAGGGATTCTTTCTTTGAAATAATTATAAAATGACGCTGATTATAACATGAGTGGAATATTTGATGTGATTATGGAAAATTTAAATTTAGATTTTGAGAAAAAAGTATTACAATATTTTTCTTTAGCAGAATAACTCAGAGGGATTTTAAAGCTCCAGGATTTGTTTCTTCAAATAAACGTACAGTAAATTTATGGAGAACAGAAAAATAATGCTATATTCTACTCTTTATAATGTCTTTATGAAACTTCATGAGAATTATAATAATTGAATATAAGCTCTAAAACCAGGACAAGATATCATTACTGTTGTTTCATTAAAAATTTCATAATTAAAGTATTATTGATTTGCAAATATAATAATGTGACATTAGCATAAAGGTGGTAATTTAAGCATAAGTGAAGATAGATTTTAGGACAAGAAGTAGTGTTAGAGTTGGCATTGCTCAAGTCGGAGAGATGAAATGACTGTGTTCATGCTTGTTTATTTTTCAGGAGTTGGTTCATGCAGGTATCTATTGCTTTGAGACACTGGACCCAAGTACCTCCCCTCCCTTTACTACTCTGTGTGTGTGTGCACGCGTGTGCAGGCGTGTGTGCACACTCACCTACATGTATATGAATGAAACATGCAGCACCATGAATTGTGGTATCTGGTTAATGAGTTGGTCTTACCAATAGATTTTTATCACTGTATCTGATATAATATTTTTTGAAAAAATATTTGATTTTGTCATGGTTGGTAATTGTTCAATGCCTTTGTTAATAATATTAACTCTCCTACAGAGGCCTGTCCATGATTTTGCTCTTTCTCACTGTGGATTTTTGGAACACTCTGCTCTTCTATACTAGGTGGGGACAAAGGACAGCCAGGTTGTTGCCCTGTGTACTGAAGACCCCACAAGCTCAGCCATGCTTTCAAATCCTTGCCCAAAACTTTCTCCCATATGAGGATTTTCTTTTCCCCCATTCACACTGCATCCAAACTTCACCATGATTCTTCCCTTTGAAACAATGTGTTTCACTGTGACAATAATTTCTGTATCTATCATCTGGACATCATTCTGTTCACCAAACTTTGTCTTTTGTAGATAAAGGATAGAATAGATGCTGAAAGCAGAGTACTTTGAGAGCTTTAGCCGTGCTTAGAATATTTGTTAAATTTTATTAAATTCCACCGAGGTTCTTGGTTTGCCCCTATTTCCCAATTTGTTCTTAATAAGGTTGAAGGGTTTATTTTCTAGTGCATTTTAACTTTTCTTTGCATATCTTCTTAATTCTAAAGTATAGTCTTCTATGTGCTATTTATTTTGGCTATTATTTTTACAATGTTTGAAAGAGTGAACATACAGTAAAAGTTTACTATTAGAAAAAATTGTAAATCAAGTGCTTGATTATAAAATAAATTCTTCTTTAAATTACCATTTGAGGCAAGATTGAAGTAACCTAAGAATGACCTCAATTTAAATGAAAAAGTTTGCTTTTATCGATTTACTTCTCACATGGCTCCAACCAGAGACCAATAAAATCTTAAAGAGTAGCACACAGGTGATTTTCACCCTCAGATTATGAGTTTAGTTCTGAAATAAACTGTGAAGAGGATATTTTTTCCTTAATGAACTTGTATTAAAATAGATGCAACCAGTGCCAATGGTGTTATATGAACTGAGCTGCAGAGATCATTATATGTTAAGTCAACAACACAATTAACAAACAATATGCTCCTTCCATCTTTTAAACTCACCATTTACTTTAATTAAGCTCATGCTGCGATGTCTTACTTTTTTTTCTTTCTGAAGATATAATAAAAAGGTGACTTAAGAACACAAATTCACCTCACAATTCTACTATATGAAAGTTAGTATAGCCCCTGATTTATTACTGATGGTTGTATTAATTTTTCAATAAAAGTAAATAAAAATAAGGGAGAAGAAATGAACGTAACAATAAAAGGGTCTCAGCATGAGTCCTCAGTTTCAGTGTCCAGCAACAAGCTTTACCCAAACAAATAAGTCATGCAGCTCTGGAGAAGAGTAGATGGAGAGAATGGTGGAGAGAATGTGATCACGTGATCATATTTACACAATATGACCCTGCTATTAGAAGAAGTGCCCTTGGGGACTCCTCCTTCAGATGGTACTGTGAGAAGGGGACATTATTGTTCAGAATTATCATTCATATTCCCTTGATTGCTGGCAAAATGTTCTTTGAAACAATAGAGTAAAGGTGATGACCTTCTTTTTAACTTGGCAGAATTGATAATTAAATTTCTTGCTTTTATATGAAGTGAAAATCCAAATGCAACTCAGTAGTCTCAAAATATAATATTAAATCAGTTAGATAGATCTACTATGACACTCAAGTAATTGAAAGAACTTAAAAAAAAAAAACACATTCTGAATAGAAGGATTAATGGTTATTCAACCAATCAAATTCACACTGACACCATAAATTTTAAAGCAAGTAACCAGCAACTGATAATTTCTTAAATATCCCCCTTTGCAGGCCCTCCAAACTAGGTGGCAAGATGAATGTAACATGATGATAATAAATCAGTTCAAGAGTATCTATAGTCAAGGACTAACTTGTATGATACACTAAAAATACACAGGTATTCAAAGGAGATTATCAATAAATGGGAAGACAATAAATCTTTCAAATGAAGCATCATTTTTAAATTTTAACCTAAATAATTACTTTTTGAATTGGTATAAAGAATATGTAAGAACATGTACATATACATATTCATTGCATGTGTATACGTCAAGGATGAAAATCATCATAAAACTCGTGGAATGTGGAGAGCTGGGTGGGGGGTCTGAGAGCACAATTGGATATCCTTGGAGGTCTGACTGGAGGACAGGGCTAACCAGGCAGCATGGGGTCAGAGTATTCTCATCAGTAGCAAGTAGAGAATTTTAGACTTGTATTAATAAACAGGAAGAAAATTATGGTTTTAGAATGATTAAATAAGTGATACTTTGGAAAAAGAACATTTAAAGAATGTTTGCATGGCTCCTAGAAATAATGCATTGGATGGAGATAAGTCAGCAGAGTATTTGGAAGAGGCTACGGAAGGCATCCTATTTTGTTCAAGTTGCTAACAGCAAGAATAACAAAGTAAACTGAAGTGGTGTGCAGCATCTGGTGCCTTGTTAAATACATAGAATTGGTCAACATTTCACTTGCAAAATGTGGAGACAAAAAATATACACTCAGAGGCAAACTAGAGTTTATTATGCCATAAAAGTGACACTGCACTCCCCCCTTCCAGCTCCAAACATGGAGAAATCTCTCTTCCTATCATCCCCGCTTTATAAACCACTCAAGATTTTAGATCCATCTTTCAATGGTCAATGAACTTCTCTCAACCCTACTTATGCTACTGTGTCCTGGGGCCCCTAATATTCATGAATTGTCCTTAAGGTTTATCTTAGTTTATACCTTTCATATCTTTTTTTTTTGGCAAAGAAAATGATTGTTTGAATATATTATTATAGTTTAAGGATATACTTAATTATGTGAATATTTTTTAAATACTGCTTTAAGTTAACATCTCTGCTAGGTACTAGAAATATTGTTTACACCTTTAGTAAACAAAATGAGTGAAGGCGTTAGAAATCTGAATCTAGCTCATTTTTATGCATCAAAAAAACAAGCATCAAATACCTCAATAAATCACATATTTCTTACATCAGGAACTTTCTGGTTCTTGTTCCAAGAAAATAAATTCTCTACTTAATTGTGGACCCTCCCTTAAGCAAAATTTAATTAAAGTATACATTCGAGTTCTAGAAATTGATGCCCACACAATTTCTTTACTTTGCTGAAAAAGATGTGGATTAAGAAATCACCAGAGTCTATGAATTCTCCTGAGGATGGCTTACATGCAATTAAAAAGAATTAGAACTTATTTGCTCTACAAAATTGACATAAAAAAGAAAACAAAAAAAAAATCCATCAACTCAACAATCTACACTGGAATCTAGAAAACACTAAGTCTACAGATCAGAGACAATCTATGGTGTGATGGCCGAATGAGTTACCCCCCCAAAAAAAGGCAGAACTCTAGGGGATATCAGGGACAAGCAATAAGAAATTAAATTAGGGAATATGTGGAGACCACTGAAAAATAGAAGCCATCTTTGAATACACTTAAATAAATAACAACTTACAAAATTACATATAAGAGGAAGTGAGGGGAAAGGGAAAAAAAACAAGGGGGAGAAATGAATTACAGTAGATGGGGTAGAGAGAGAAGATGGGAGGGGAGGGGAGCGGGGGATAGTAGAGGATAGGAAAGGCAGCAGAACACATCAGACACTAGTATGGCAATATGTAAAACAGTGGATGTGTAACTGATGTGATTCTGCAATCTGTATATGGGGTCAAAATGGGAGTTCATAACCCACTTGAATCAAATGTATAAAATATGATATGTCAAGAACTATGTAATGTTTTGAACAACCAATAATAAATTTTTTTTTTAAAAAAAGAAAACAGTTTGGGGTAAAATAGAAGAGAAAGTCCAAGAAATAAGTTATTTGAATTAAAGGAAATGAAATAGCTTGGAAAAAAATGCCATAATTGTATTTCAAAATCTTAGAAATTTCTCTTGAAATTTCTTATTTGATTCATGATATTGGGAAATATATTGCCTAATATTCATATATTTTTTAATTTTCCAAGGATGTTTTTACTATTAATGTTTAATTCCATTGTAGTCTGAAAGCAGACATTATGGTTTCTATTCTTTAAAATTTGTTATGTTTTATTGCCTAGAATTGGTGATTATTCCACGTAAGATTCAAAAGAACATGGATTCTACTGCTCTTGGATGAGGTATTATATAAATCTCAACTAGTATCAGTTGATTGATGGTGTGGTCCTATTCAACTATTTTTATGTAGTTAATTGCTGTTTGTGTCCTTACTATTAAAGTTATGTTGAACCCTACAAAAAAAAAAAAAGAACAACTTGAAGATTTAACACATAAGACACTGAGGAGGCCAAGAGTTGTAATTGTCTTCATCAGTAATAGGGGTACTGCAATAAAGAAATACCCATTCTAGAATAAGCTAGAGTAGAGGAGTGGAACCTGACAAATGAAAAGAGGAACACAGATTAAAATAATCCTTAGTTATTAGGATCCCAATGGAGAGGTACTCAGGAATTCCAAAGGATGTAAATCTAGACAACTATGAGGTTTAAATGAACTATTTTGTGATTGATATAGTTCTTTCATGGTATGATTTTAAGTGCCTCTTACAATCCAAACTGAAAGAAAATTTTGCAACTATTTAAAAAATCTGTTGTGTAGTCAATATTCCAAATTCTGACACTAAAGTAGTTAGCCAGGTGGGCATCATTTATTTTGATGTTTTATAATAATAGGAGGAAATATTTCCCATTATTCCCCAACATAATGAATTCAAGAAAGATTTCTTGAGACCTTCAGTATGGATTTGTCTCCTGAAATTAATTAATAACAGTTATCAAAAATGGGTTCATGCCCTAAGTTGAAAAGAAACAATTAACCATTAACCGTGTTAGGATAATTAAATCCTACATCATGTATACTTTTAAGGGACTACCTAATATATGCCAATATTCCTTTAGCTATCAGCCAAAGAAATAAGATGCTGTTTTTGCTTTTGTTTTCTTAGTTAGCCATATTGTCATTACTCAGAATATTCTAAGCACCGAGTTTATCTTTATTAGTGTATTATAGACATATATAATGTTGGGGTTAATTTTGACATAATTATACAGGTGTGGAATATAATTTGTCCCAATTTGGTCCCCAGTACTTCCACTTTCCCTCTTTTCTTCCCACCCCCTGTTTCCTTCCTTCTATTATATTGATCTTTCATTTATTTATAGTCATTCTTTAATTAGTGATTTATAGATATTAATAAAGGTGAAATTCACTGTGGTATACTCACATATATGTATGTGTGTGCATTGGGTAGCTTGGTCAATTCCATTTCTCCATTCCTCCCATTCCCAGCCTCTCCATTCTCCCCATATGCCTTTCTTCAACTTCATTGATCTCTCTTCTGTTTTCATCGGATTCCCCTCAACAGAAAAACACATACTTTCCCCCACTTGTTTTTGGTCTAGCTTCTGCATATGAGAGAAAACATTTGATCCTTGACTATCTGAATCTGGTTTATTTTACTTTAGCATATACTTCAGTTCCATTCATTTACCAGCAAATGTCATAATTTCATTCTTCTTAATGACTGAGTAAATTCCCACTGTGCATGTATACAGTATTTTCTTCGCCCATTCATCTGTTGACAGATACCTAGGCTGGTTCCATAACTTGGATATCGTGAATTGTGCTGCTATTTTTAAATACTGATGTGGCTATATCACTATAGTATGGTGATTTTGGTAGGATACCTAGATCTTATGGTGGTTCCATTCATAATCTTCTGAGGAACCTTCACACTTCTTTCCAGAATGGTTGCATGAATGTTCAGTCCCATCCACAATATAGGAATGAATCCTTCTCCCCACACTCTCACCAGCATTTCTATTATTTGTATTCTTGATAGTTAGGTTCTGAATAGAGTGAAATGAATGCTCAAGGTAGTTTTGATTCTTATTTCTCTGATTGCTAGATGTATTGAACATTTGATCATTTGGAGTTCTTCTTTTGAGAAATTTCTGTTTAGTTCTTTTATCTATTTATTAATTGGAGGTTTATGGTATTTTTATTTCTTTATATATTCTGCATGTTAATTCCCAGTCTGAGGGTTGGGAGGTAAAGATCTTCCCCCATGTGGTAGGCTTCCTCTTTATGCTCTTGTTTCCTTTGCTAGGCAGAAGCTTTGTCATTTGATGTCATCCCAATTTTGTTTCATTTGTTGCACTTTAGGAGTCTTATTAAGGAAGTCAGTGCCTGTGACAATATGTTAGAGTGTTAAGCCTACATTTTCTTCTAGAAGTTACAGAATTTCTGGTCTAATTCCTTCTTCATTGATCTGATTTAAGTAGACTTTTGTGCAGGATGAGTGATAGGGATCTAATATTATTTTTCATTAACGTGTGGCTATTCAGTTTTACCAGTACCCTTTATTAAAATGGTTTTCTTTTCTCCAATATATGTTTTTATATTATCAGGTGACAGTATCTTTTCTCTGAATCTTCTGTCTATCCCATCGGTCTTCATCTCTACTCTGATGCCAGCACCATGCTGTTTTGGTTATTATAGCTCTCTAGTATAATTTGCGATGATGTATCATGATTCCTCTAGCATTTCTCTTATTGCTTATTGCTTTGGATAGTCTGGATCTCTTATTCTTCCAAATAAATTTTAGAACTGTTTTTTTTTCCTAGTTCTGAGAAGGATGCCATTGGTATTTTGATGGAGATTGCATTGAATCTGTGTAAAGTTTTAGGTAGAATAGCCATTTTGATGATATTAATTTTGCCTATTCAAGAACATGGGAGGTCTTTCCTTCTTCTAAGGTTTTCTTCAGTTTCTTTTTTATAATAAACACTGAGTTTGATACTGGACAACATATGATTTCATTACAAAAACACAAACATTTTAGTTTTAGCTGCCTGAAAATTGAATTTAGGAAATATATGCCTATTAATTTTCTTTTTGATGATTTGTTTTGATAGCCTTTTAAAACTCTTTATAAGTCAACGATGTTTGACAGTTAAATGCTAACAAACAACTTATGCATCATGTCATAATTGAAAATATTCAATATTGGGTATATTAGAATTCTAGGAGAGATATGTTAGATAATTTACACACATGTGCAAAATAATTCTGAGATTTAAGAAGAGATTCATAGACTAGAGAAGAGGTAGACATAACCAAAAATAAAAATATAATATAAAATAAAGTTTTGACAAAATTTCTTCTAGTTAGCCCTAATTTTAAATACCTTTCATGAGAATATCTAGAATATGCTTGAGATACCAAATTTTAATAGGTTGCTTTTAACTAGTTGAATGGAATCATTGCATGATTTAAATTGGTTTCACTGAAAGAATTAAAGGATTCTATAATCAAGTAATAGGAGGTTTTCAAAGATGAAAATGTACATGCAGGTACAGGAAGGATAGGATAAATATTTTTAAATGTTCAGGCATATTTAAATTTTTATATAAAAATGAATTTTATATAAACCAAAACAGCATGGTGCTGGCATCAAAGTAGAGATGAAGATCAATGGTATAGACAGAAGATTCAAAGAAAAGTTAACATAGATACTGTCACCTGATAATATAAAAACATATATTGGAGAAAAGAAAACTGTTTTAAAAAGGGTGCTGGTAAAACTGAATAGCCATATGTTAATGAAGAAAATATATTAGATCCCTATCACTCACCCTGCACAAAAGTCTACTTAAATCAGATCAAATTTTTGGTAAGCTTAAGTAAACTGTTAACTCATGTAGTTTAATATATTGACAGTAAATTTCTTTGGTGGATTGTTATAATACACAGAGATAAGATGTCAAAAATCTTTCTACTATATGGATTCTGATTCAGAGAATCATAAAAAGCAACAACTTAGCAGACCTTACATATCATTCAATCTGTTCTGTCACTTTGACTCTATATATCTTAAATATACCTGAATCAACATAAGCAGGGACGATGGGTATAACTCAGAGGTGGTGAGCACACTTATTATGAGCAAAGTTGTTTTGTTGATCACCTGAACCCACAAAGAAAAAAGGTATAAAATAAATAAAAATGTTCCAGAGCAGCTCTATGGTTGTGTTAAGAGCATGACAAATCATCTCGTTAGAGAAACAGAGATAAAACTGAATAAAATTGACAAAACACCCATTTATACTGTCTGGGAAATGAACAATGGAAGCATTTATTCAAGAAAATCCAACAAGCCTCAGTAAGAAGAGCAGACTCTTTGACACTTGTATCAAGAGGGCCACATTCCTCTGTGCCCCCAGCTCTGGGTACAGAAGTCCCATACTGGGCAGGTGAGTAGCCACAGGGACCTGTAATTCACACTTTCTCTCACAGCTCCAGGGTACCGAAGTTTTACTGGAGGCATTTCCAGTGCGGTTTGCAACAAATAGCCCACTAAGTGTTCCTGCCTGAAAGGGGTGACTCAATTTGCAACAAAACACGGAAAAAAAAAAAAAAGAAAGAAAAGAAAAAGAAAAAAACCTATTCCCAGGAAACTTCTTGAAAACAGTACAAATCACAGAGTGTATCAACTAGTGAAATCTAATATATCCATGATAGGATGAAAATCTAATAAAACTGCTGACCAGACAGAAATTTAACAGGGATTCCAGAGACAAATCCAGCCCAATGGACACTGCTAAGATTACACTCATCTCTGGTGGTATGCAATGCCCGTGGTCATCCACAAAGCTGTGCCAGTGAAGGAGAACTGATGAGGGCTTTGTGAGCCACTAGTTCCTGCCTAACTGTAGGACACCTTGTAAACACCTTGAACTATGAAAGCTGCACACAGATCCATTGCCAATGCTTAGAAGCCGTTTTGCCTCAGGAGGCTTAACCACCAGTCACTGGATGACCACTAAGCTGTACCGACTTAGAAACACAGGCTTAAGTGTGGTTTTAACTCAAAGCCAAAATGAAATGAAACAAAATAAAATTCAATCAAGAACCTAGCAGCGTTTTTTGTTGTTGTTGTTTCAGTAATTGAACTCAGGGACACTTAACTACTGAACCACATCCGCAGTGCTTTTTAGACAGGGTCTGGATAAATTGCTTAGGGGCTTGCTAAATTACCAAGGTTAGCCTTGAACTTATAATCCTCCTGCTTTAGCCTCTCGTGTTGCAGGGATTCGAGTTATGTAATCCAGCACTTTCAAAAGTAAAGGTAAAATAAATGCATACACAGATAAAACCGAGATGATGCATTGCCAGCAGAACTGCCTTACAAGACATACTTGAGGGAATTCTTTGGGCTGAATGCAAGTGATACCAAAATTCTATTCAAATCCACAGGATGAAACCAAGGGGGGCAAGTAAATCCATGATAAGGGATTTAAAATATATATATTTTACAATTATGTATTTTATTTTTCATTTTCTTCAACTGATTTTCTAGAAATGATATAAAACAACACCAACATGGAAATGAAGATTATTACATCTCCAAAGCAGTAAGTATGACATTACCAGACTAATGAATTACCACTTGGTAGTTCAAATAGAAAATCTATTTAAATAATTTTCCCATTTTGAAGTTACTCTTCTTCTGTTTCATTCAATCACCTATCCTATCCATTTTGGCCAGGTGATGGTCCTGACATAAGCCCAGCTCTAAGCATCTGGAAATGTGCATTTCTGTTACCTATGCTGAGAAGCAGAGAGATCTTCTGATCTACCCAGTTTCTCCTGGATGATTCACTAACTTCACTTAGGACTCCTCCTAAAAGTTATGAGCAAGTTCTCTCTTTGCAATTCTAAAGCAGCTTTCCTTTTATTTCCTTTCCCCTCATTTTAATTTCATTGGCTTTGAGAAACACTCAGACTCAAAGAATAAAATAGATTCCAATCAGGTAAGGACTAGCAATGGCATAGAATTAATCTTACTCATAGCGATTATTTATTTGCAATAAAATATAAATTATGTATCCTTGTTTATTTACCTCAAAAATGGTGAAACCCTATTTTTTTATTTTTTAGTAAATTTAGTAAGCTTGCTTTTCTCTCTCTCTAGTAAATTCCTTACTCATTGAGTAATGGTGTAATTTGGGGTATAGCAAACATTTGAGATGATGATAGATCATCATTTGACAGGTGCCAGTGAAACTGATCGAGTTTCTCAGGAATGTCTAAGAGTTTCACCATTAAACCAAGACAGCCCACAAAGGAGTCCCTATACAAGTCTTTAGTCCCCAGTAGAGGTTTGCAGTTTAGCTTGGTGCTGCCAAACACAATTCTTGGAACCTTTCAAATCGACTACCCTGTGTTTCCTAAATTGTAACTAATTTTGAAAGAGGATAACACAGGAATGTGTGGGAGCTGAGCTTTATAACCTTATCTATAGTGTGAAATGTAAAATTAAAAATGAATAATAAAGACCAATCCCAGTATAATTTCAGCTCATATCCTAATGCTGTTAAATATGCCATTAAATGATTTAGTCAGGCCTGAAGTATTGCTTCTGCATTCATCCCTGGTCAAAGAAGGGGGTAAATTATCACATGTATACAAACTCAATTTTTAAAGAATCTGAATAGAAAAGCACACTTAAGCTTTAAAACATATTTTATGGAACTTTATTTCCTCTCTCCAAAAGGAAACTGAGAAATTCGCAGGGCATAGAGTTTATTATAAACATCAATTATTTTTGTACTGGGAAATATGAAGGAGTTGGCTAATAAGGATTTAGAGCTAATGGAAGCCAGAAAGGCTAATTTTACTAGATTTTAAATTTTTGCATCCTTTTGAAAAGAAGGGCTTCCAAAAGAAAATCAGGACAAAGCATGGAAATATTGACTGTGGTGTAAAAAATTGATGTTCCAATTTAGCTTGAATATAACAGAAATATAAAGAAAGAAAGCCCATATACATTCACCTCTCTATTGCAAAAGTGATCCTAAACAGGGGAAACTTGGTAAGGTTCAGAGGCATTTATTTATTTATTTATTTATTTTATGGTCAGGGGTGCTAAAAGACAGCCTCTCACAACAAAGAATTATGTAACATGAAATGTCAATAAGGCTAAGGATGAGAAAGCCCATATTATAACATCCCACATATTTGAGAATGAATTTAAGGTTTTTATAAAAAAATATTTTATCTGTCTACAATTATTTGCTAAAAAGAATTAGAGTAAACGTGGAGAGTCCTAGATCTTTGTCAGAAAGATAATCACAGTATTGGCTGACATTCAAAATCCAGATCCAAGTGTAACTTTGTGAAGGTTAAATTTCTTTTAACTTCATCCAATCAAGTTGGGATTTGTGTCTTCAGAGATTACAAATTCTGGCCATCCTTTGACACACTTCCTTATCTGTGATAGAATATATAACAAATGCTGGTGGGGAACGTATCCCTTGTCAATTTTCTCTCTTCTTCTCCCTCAGCTCATTTTCTCCAGCTTGATAGAAATAAAGCAGAGACAGACAGGTTGTGTACGTGGAAAGGAAAAAGAGCTGGAAAGAAACTGAAAAGCTAATCCACTATGATGCCAGTCTACACCAAAGATAGCATGCCAGAAGTCTACGGAGCAGTCCGTTAGAAGGCTGACAGGGTTGGCTCCTATGACAGACTTTGATAGAGTAAGCTTTTGTAGTTCTGTTTTCAGAGTTTGAAGGGAATTGTGAACTTTATCTCAAAGACTTATCTTCTAGTTAAAACATATTTTTATTACTAAATTAGTATTTCCAAAAATGTTTGGAAGTTTTCAATTTATCTTTCATTTTCTAATAGCATCCCCTTTTCCAGAAGGATTGTAGGGATTTTTGAAATATTACAATAAAGTAAACATTTGTTCCTGAGGATTTCATGACACCAGTTGAGATAAACAGAGATATCTGAGGTGATGAAAGTTTATAATTTTGAATCATTACATTATGCTATCATTATGCTTGAGAATAGAATAATTGAATACCTTGGGATTATTTTTTTTATTTAAGTCATATAGTGTTGATGTTTTACCAACATAATTAAACTTTATGCTTACTATAGTTTTTGTTTTAGCATTTTCATGCAAGAATTATATTGCAGAGGGAAAAAAAAATGGTGCTGTTCTTGATCTCCTGGATCTTTCCTGGTGACCAGGAGACATCCTTCATTCACTTCAGGTACAGACAGAACTGTTTACTGTATTGCCAAGCCTGTAGTCAGCACTCTGGCCTCTTTCTCCTGCCCCAGAATGACCAAGGGCCCAAATGCCCAACTCTTACCTAATGGACATTTTTTTTTTTTTCTGCTGAGTAAGTCCTAGTACTTGTTTCTTATAGAAAAAGGTGATCTGGGATCCCAGATCAGTCTGGATCACAGGCAGACAGAGGCTGTGATTAAAGGGTCCCTGTCAAGGGGACTTATCAGTGCCTTGTGGTTTTGGTCACTATTCTCTTTCCATTATGCCCACTTCTAAAATGAACAGGAAATGACAAAACAACAACAATAATAATAAAAACAAACAAAATATTTTTTTTTTCAAAAAATGTTTGCCTTACTAAACTCCTAGTTGAACATGGTGGTACATGCCTGAAATCCCAGCAACTCAGGACCCTGAGGCAGGAGGTTCACAAGTTCAAAGTCAGCCTCAGCAATTTAGAGAGGCCCAAAGCAACTTAGTGAGACCTTATCTCAAAATAAAAAGAAAAAACGGGATGGGGACATGGCTCAGTTGTTAAAAGCACCCCTTCTTTCAATCCCTAATGAAAAAACAAACAAAAACTCCTAAACTTCAAATGAAGACACTAGTAACTGTACTTACAGTCTCAAAATTTCTGTCATGTCCAAAGGAGTTACTGCATCTCTTTTATTTTTTTTTATTTTTCCATTCTCAAATTTCAGGATCTTCTTCCTCATTCTCTCTTTTGCCTGATGTCTTTACTTTTCACTTTACTGATAAAACCAAATTAATCAGAAGAGAACTCCCATATATTTCTATCACCACATATACCTGTGTGCATCTGCTCCCACTTTCTCTACTCTCTCACCTATAGCTACAAAAAAAAATAAATAAATACTATTGCTGCTTTCATCTAAAGTCTCAAGCTGATACTGGAATCATTCTCTATGACCTGCTCAGAAGCATGACTCCAGCAATCTTCCTTCAATCAAATATATCACTGAATTTTTGCTCTCTACTTGCTCCTTTCCATAGGCATGGAAATTTACTTTTACTTCTGTGGCCTTAAAGCTTTTATCTTACCAGGTACTACCTTTTTCTTCGCTTTTCTTTGCAGTAATAATAATCCTCAAAACAGTTATGTTTATTCACTGTCTCCGGTTCTTGTCCATCTGGTCAGGCTCACAATCCTATCAGAACTGCTCTAGTCAGTCAGCAAAGCCTTCCAAGCTCATAAATATAATAGTCAGACCTCTCTTTTCCCCTTGGCATCAATATTTGGCACAGTAAATTTCTTCCTTCTTTGATACCTTTCCTTGCTTGACCTCGCAGATGGACTGTCTTGATTTCTTCCTACTTCATTATCTAATTCTTAATGTCATTGATGATATTTTCCTTCTCCCTAATATATTCATATTGGAATGAACTGAGGCCCAATCCTTGAAATGGTCTGTACACATAGTACAGACACTGTGGCTATCTAATCTAGTTACCTACCTTAGAATCTTTCTATATGGTGATGATCTGATAAACTTGTTTCCTGAACTCCAGACATTTATAACTGTCTATTTACATCTTCAATTAGAGAGCAATAGGTAGTCCAAATTCAACCTGCTCAAAACTGAACTTGTGATTTTGCCTCCAAGTTTCTCCTTCCCACAGCCTACCTCATTTCATGTGATCATGCTACATTTTTTTTTTTTAGCTTCTCCAGATGAGATGTTAGAAAAATCACTTTACATCCTTTCTACTCACCTTCTACATCTCACCTGCCAGGTGATCTTGCTAGCTTTACATCAAAATATATCCAGAATATGACCTCTAGAATTGTTATGAGTTCAATTGTGTTTCCCTAAAATGATACTAAAGAGATCTGACCCCTAGTACCTCATAGTTGTACCTTTTTTGGAAATAGGATATTTGCACAGTTAAAAAGAGCTTATTAGGGTGGACACTAAATCCATAAAACTAGTACCCTTATAAAAAGGAGAAATTTGGAAAAAGAGACAAGAACTCTTCTGTTCCAGCCAGTCTGCTATCTGTGCTGGTGTTAGGGTGACCAACTGTCGTGGTTTGCACGGAGCTGTGGGGTTTTCCATTACATGGGATGCTCAGTGCTAAACTGAGACAGTTCCAGGAAAATCAGGACTATTGGGCACCCTACCGCTATGCAGTGAATATAGGTCCTTCTCTGCAACAGCATCTTTGGACAACAAGTTTACTCTTCCTGGAATGAGAGACTAGAAAGCTGCTTGGACACTGGTTTACCAACTCCCTCACCAACTAAAGCCCTGGATGGAATCCCACATTCTTCTGAAGCCAATGCTGATCGTCATATATGAGGTGTGCTCCTCCCTCTCATGTTCCCAACCCTCTTAACCCACTAAAACATTTACTAATCCAATATGAAAATCATCTCTAATAGTGCATGCAGTTAACTTCTTTATTATGTCCTTTATCTCTTGTTGACATACCTTATGAGAATGCAATCTACGAGAGGGCAGGATCTTAGTGTTCCTGGTAAATCTCAAGTGTTTGTTCAAATAATGAATAATCCATAGGGGGAAAAAACTTGCCAAATGTGCATTATTATTTTGAAGGGCCACACTTTCAAATGAACTTGATAATTCTAATTTAACCCAAACTCTTCAGATTCTATTTTAAAAACTATCATAGTTGTGGATATATTTAGCTGCCTATACCTATAAAGCTAAGAGATACATAGATTTGAATGTGAATTTACAATGATATAGTATTTTAAAGCCTGGGTTTACTTAGAATGAAAACAAACTGATCAATATAAGAATATTTCCTACAGGCCTATGAAGTAGATACTATCTTTTCTTCCATTTTCTTATATATTTTTTTATTCAAATTTATTACCCATGCTCAAGCATATACTCTTGCTCACACATTATACTCATACTTATATATGCATGGCCTCTTCATGCAACTGTTCTAAGACCATTAGCTTCATCATCATCTGTTTCATTAAGTACTCATATTTTGGGCTCGGTTCAAGGTTAGATAGCAAAGGTTAAAGAATGAATGCAACAGGGTTTCTGCTGCTATGAGTATATACGTTTATAAATAAAAGATAATGCATTAAGTCTTTTAATTTTTATTTTTAAATTTAAAAGATATAAGCCAACAAAAATGTGTCTCAGACCAAAGGAATGTATATCTCTTAGCTTTTTTTAGGTCAAAATGTAATTTTAGGGATTTCTAAAATGTGAGGAAGTTAATAATATCCACAATAGAGTAAGGATTGGAACCCATGTCCTAGATTGAAGACTGCCCTTATTTAAAGCATACTTCCTCTATTATTAACTCTGTAAATTTAGGTATGTAATCTTCTTTAAGCTTCTGTTTCCCCACCTGTGAAATGAAGCTATTCATAAACATCTTTCTGCTCATAGTGACACCATCTGAAAACACAGTAAATACTATTGCTTATTACAAAAATATTGCAACATTTTCATTTTACATTAATATTTTTGAGTTGATAATTTTTTTCTGAATATCATCGCTTAGATTTTAATAATGTACATATGTGCATGTGTTTGCACATGTGTCTGTTCATATATTTCTGGGACAGTAAGTTATAAAACACACCTGGGTTTGAGAACAAATTCACATCCTGCTTTTTGTGCATGTGTGTAAAGAAGGCTGGTTTAGCTTGAAGACCGCATTTGTAAAAGCTGTGGTGTTTTAAGGAACCAAATAAAAATGCTTGTGATATTGAAAAGAGTTTAGAATAGTTGACATTTGTATCACAAGTGGTTCTCTAGGTAAGTTCCATAAAGAAATAGAGTTTCTATAAAATATACAAATTTCTTTTGAATCTCTTAGTGATCATTACATAAATATGTGTCAGACAGTGTTCTATGTATAAAACCACATAGAGCCCTTCTAGATTCTGTCTTCCAGAAGTCACTGTGTATTTTTACACATCAGAGTTCACATCTTCCAAGTACATGGATTCATTGATATCTATTGATTTACTTTTTCATTGCAAGTTTTCTTAAAGACTAAAAGTACCTACTTAATCAATTTTAGAGTAGCAGAGAACATACTTTGAAAAACTTAAGCAACATGTTTTTACCTGTGTACAGGAATTAACAATTAGATAATCCTTAAATTTTGCTTCCAATATAGTTTAACTTTAGATGGACAAAATACCTTTGAATATTTATTAAAAGTAGATGGTGATTTTTAGAATGTATATGTTTTTGATATAATTGTTATAGATGAAAAACAAAACAAAGCACAATGATGGTTCAAATTTTCTGTCTTTAATTTTTACTTTCTTTTAAAAATCTTTTTAATATATTATGACTTTTACTTTCAGTTTTATCTTATTTTCTCACCAATTAATATAACATGAATTTTTCTGGGAATATATTTATGTTGTATTTCAAATGTGACTGTGTATATGCAAATATAAGCCTTTCTATGCATTCATGTTTAGTAAGTATAGAGCTATATTTTTTTCTAAAATATAAGTAGTGACTACTTGTTACTAAGTACTAACTACATGTCAAAAGTCCAGAAATTTTTGAAACATTGTTTATAACAACAGAAATTTCTCAAGTTCATTACTTTTATATAATTGCAATAAAACTAAAACTTTACCAGGGACTTTCCTCTAATGTTTCTGCCCTATGAGTATTTATAGTGCTTAATGAATCCTAGGTAATAACAAGGGATGCACAATATGGTCACTATCTCTATTGGTGCAAGCTTCTAATCTTTTAAAGGGGAAAAATACCTTCTATGCTGAGGATTGCCAAATAATTTTAAAGGTACATTGAGTAAATACTACATTTTAGGAAAATTGCATCCTCATTTCATCCATTCATCAGTTCATGTGTGCCACTAAACCATGAAATACTCTTGATAATAGGAATTGGTCCCTAAAATTTAAATCAGGGGAAGCAAGTTTGTTGATCTTGCAAAGCTCACAGAATAGTGACAAAGTCAGGTAGCATATTATAAAGTAAGTAAATAATCCAGTGATTAAACAAAAATAAAGAGAGAGAGAGAGAGAGAGAGAGAGAGAAAGGAAGGAAGGAAGGAAAGAAGAAACACATTGATAATTGATATAGTGCCCAAGTACAGAGTGCAAGATTCAAGAAATAAGTAGATGCTCAGGGAATGAGTGTCTGTACTCTGGTGGCAACTGAGCTAATAAAGGAGAGTTTTCTTTTTTTTTTTTTTCTTTTCATTTGCATTTATCCTATTTATTCTACAGGTAGACAAAGATTCAGAAGAGAGAAATTTCCTGGGCTTGGTGAAGAAACTGAAAAAACAGACCCATTGGCTTGAGGCATAATGCAAAATTCAATGAAAGAAGAGACACTGAGGAGTAGATTGGGGATAACACAGGGCCATGAAGGTCAGGGTCGGCTCTTTGGCTTTGCCAGCAACAGCATCACTTGCTGTCCCACTGCTGAAGCATTTTTTCAGGGTACCTAAGCAGGGGATCTGAAAATCATAGGGGAGGAAAGATGTCAGCTAATGTCAATTTTTAGGTCTTAGTGCACGACAAATTTTATAGAACACACACACACGATTTGTATGTTGAAGTGTTTATTACATGAACTGAGAAGTTAGTTAAATATTATCTCTCTGAAGTTCACTTCTACCCAGAACCTCTGAATGTAACTGTATTTGGGAACAGGATCTTTGCACATTCTTAAGTTATGTTAAGATGGAGTCATCCTGGATTAGTGTGGTCTCCAAATCCAATAATTGACATCCTTATAAAAAGAAGGGGGAGCACACAGAGATACTCATATGGGGGAAAAGAGGTCCAGACCGAGGTAGAGACTGGAGTGGTGTAGTTATTTACCAAGAGATGGTAAGGACTCTTGGGGTCCTCTGAAAGCTATATATATTATCTAAATTGTAATTTAGATAATATATATATATAGGATTCTGCAAATTTGAGTGTAAATAAGAGTACAGATGCTAAAGTTATCTGTTATAAAGTTATCCTTGTTAGTTGAGTATTTTAGGTTAATTAGTATTTTAGGTAGTGACTCTCACACTAGTTCCTAGCTTTCTCAGAATCTGATTATTTTGGCACAGTGGTTTCTGTTTCACATCCTTAAATGCAATTTGGCTCTATTAAGCAGCTACTTAGAATTGGACATATTGGTATAATGGACAAAAACATCAACTTGATCTCAGTTTCATGGAGTTCACATTCTATCAGGAAATAGAGAAAAACATTTATAAACTAATAGTAGTAAATTTCCAAATTACTACTGGAAGTAACCTATTTCTAAATAAAATAACACAGGGCGATGTAAAAGAAAGTAATAATGTAATAAAGACATGGAAAAATCAACAGAGCGAAAGGGCAGGTGCTCTCATGATTCTCCATGTGATCTCTTCCCATCTGGGCTCTGCCTATTCTTGTTCTGCTTGGGCCTTGGGACAGGATGGCACACACAGCATGTATCACCGGGTTCTCTCTGTCATTCTGTTGAGTTCAGACAGTGAGAGGCACCAGCAAGAGATCAGATCTGTGGAATCAAAAATTGGGATATGTTTTTTTTTTTTTCTTCCCTTTTCAGGTCTCTCGTCCTGGCACAGTCTATGACCCTCAAAAATCAAAACTTCTGTTTCGCCTGTCTTCTGTGTGCTCAGCTCCTACCCAGTTTCTGATACATTGCTGGCTTGGGCAATAATACCCACCCCTTGTTGTTTCTCTGTAAGCCTTAACATACCATTTGCTCATCAACTATCTTTGTTATTTTTTTCTCACTATGAACGATGTTCATCCTTTTTATACATTGACTTATTACTTTCCCAATAAATGATGTATTTCTATTAGAATTTGGATCTTATATGTTCATTGCTATACTTCCAGGATGAGGAAAGATCCTGCACAAAGTAGAAACTCAAAAAAGCAAAATAAATAAAAATAAAATAATAAAGAAGAAGAAGAAGAAGGAAAAGAAAAAATAGTGACTGAACACCCTGAACACCTTACAATGTAAATTGGCCTGTTTTGTAAGAGATAGATAGATACATATTTGTCCCCAATTGTATTTATAGACTACATATGTGTAAGTCATCTTGGTGCCATGGCAATGTTCCCCCCAAAATTAAGTACTTTTGCCCAATTTTTACATGGCAAAAGGGAGAACCATGACTAAAAACCAAATCTACCTGCTCTAGGCCAGTTTTTGTTTTGTGGCAAGGGCATATCAAGTCTGATAGATCAATATCTTATGAATATTCTTAAGTAGTAATACTTGGCAAGTGTCCCAACTTACATTTAAATTTACAGATTCCCAGATACACTATTTATATTACAATGGATTTTTTTTATTGGTACAGTCTTGATCATAACGTCCATAAAAGAAATGCCCAAACACAGTTTACTTCATTACTGTTAACAAAACCACACAATTAAAAGCAGTGAATATTGAAGTTTCAATACTTTTACGCTTTTGAATAGCAACACAACCAAAATGTTTTGCAATAAAATAGAATTTATGTATGGTGAAATGTGGACCATTTGGCTATATTGAAATGTGTTCCCAAGGCATGTATTGTTTCAGGGAGAAGAAAACTTATAACCAAGAGAAGAACAAACAATAAGTGAAATTCAATTTGCAGCTAAATATTGATGATCAGATGGTATTATAATCCCAGCTATCAAAGATAGAAATGATTTAAGATAAAAAATGACATAATTGATTGCCGCAGTCCGGCTGCAGCAGAATAATCAGGGGGGTGACGAATAACTTGTGTACGTTGATACAGCAGGAGTAGGAGCCGTTTATTGCAGGACAGGAGCAGTATTTATACATTCCACACAGCTTATCTAATTAGCATAAACTAGATACATCAGTCAACCAATAAGGAATCTCCACACTTAATGGCTTGTTTTTGTTACTTCTCAAACCACTCCCTCTGGCATTTTGCCAGGCACCATCCAGACTTGTTTGCGAACTCTTAACATTCCCCTGGCAAAATGCCAGGTGTTATTTTGACTTGTTTACAGACTCTAACAATTGATTGAGGGTAATAACAGTGCATATCTAAGAGACAGCAATGATATGCACATAAATGAGAAGAATACTAGAAGGCTTCAAATAACAGGAAGCAAGAAAGAAAATATAGCTATTTGAAGAGTGTGATAAAGGAGAATCTAATCAATTTGTCTTAAAGACTATAGACAAGGAAAAAAAGAGGAATTTAAAATATTAAAAGGGCATTATCTAAAGTGTATTAAATATGTTATGAGACAGGCATATTTAAGAAGAGCAATTCCATCAATCCCTCAGACCAAAATTCATGTCTTTAAAGGGTATCAGAAAAATGATGCATGGAAAAATGTATGTAAAACCTGTGATGTGCACAAAATGGCAAACAGAGGAGGCTTACTTAGATACCCTGGTTTAAGGAATATAATGATATGGATAAAAGAATATAATAAAACACATAAATGAAATGGCATAATGAGATGCATAATTGGACAAATGCAATGATATGCAAAGGAGAAAGATGTAATATGATACATATTTTTGAAGAAGTGTAATGAGATGCATAAATAGAAAGGTGTAATGAGATGTGCATGTTTAAGTTCTGGAATGAGAAATATAGGTTATAATAACATACATGAAAGTAATTTAGTAATGAGATATACAAGGGAAAGGCTTTAATGAAATCCACAAATGCAGAATATGTAAAGATCCTTAAAGGAGATGTAATGATATGCACATATTTGAAAGTTAGAATGAGTTGCCTTAATGAAAGCGTGTAATGAAAGGTATATGTTTGAAAGGTATAATGAGACACATTTAAAAAGGAAGAACGCAAAGCAATTCTTTCCTCCTATGTAGAATAATGGTCCCTGGAAGCCTTGAAAAGTCATCATCCTAGGGGATTTCTCTGTTTCCACTTTAGTATAAATGACGATGCCATCAGCAGTTTCAGCACTACCACATCAAATGGCATCTCCCTTGAGTCCAGGTGTATTTTTGGATACATAACTTAAAACACAGCCCCTTACCCAGGGTCACATTTAGGGATGAGTTAGGAATGGTGCTGATTATTACACATTAACATAAGGGGAGGAAAAGAAAAAAGAAACCAACAGCCCATGAGTCTTCATTTGGAGGCTGAAGTTGTGGTAGAAGTCTTTGGATACTTGAGTGTTCCAGCAATCTCACAAGGCAGACATTCTTATCTTCATTTTGACAACCTAACCTAGACAAGGGAGGCTCAGAGATAAAGCTGATTGCTCAAGGTCACGTGGTTAGCAGGCTTTGGAGCCAGTGTTTGAAAAGAAGTCTTCCTGGCTTTGAAATGCTACTTTCTATTTCTCTTTTTATTTTTATTTATTTTTTCTGTGTGCACATTATTTTCCCCCCATATATTTGTTTGATTATATTTTTTCTGGGTAATTACTGCTAATTATGGCTGGAATTTCCAAAAAGGTTTTATTAGCACCTCCAGTCACAAATGTAGCACATTTGCATAGCTAATAATTTTGCCAAGACAGACAAAGTGATAACAGACTAACCAGCCTGTAACTTGATACATTGAGAAATGATTAGCCCTATTTGTTTTCTGAACAATTTTGCATCATATTGTACTCCATAAAATAATTATTTGATGATATGCTGATTAGGAAACTTGATGAAATTAATGGGTTTTAAAAATTAGACCCATAATTTCTAAAAGTATTGTTGGAATATATATTGGCTAGTGAATGAATTGAAGCCAAGCAAATAAAACCATTTTCACTATCACTTAAAAATCTGCACGAATGAGGCCAAGCTTTGTAACCTCTCATGAGATTCATTTTCCTTCCTACAGAATGAAGATAATGGTATTTGTCTTATTAAATTTTATTACAGTAAAATAATTCATGTAAAATATCTAGAACATTCCATAGTATATAAGAAGCAATGAATAAGTATTAATTCCTTTCTTTGCAACTTTTAGTCAAGGTCAGATAAGTAATTGTATGAAATAACTCTGAGCCTTAAATATCTTTACTTTTAGTCAATGGTAGTTTATGTCCATAGACTAACTTACTGGGAAATAAAAACTAGAAAATATTATAAGACAATGCTTTCTATGGTGATTGTAGGCAGTAATTTATTTCTAGATTAATTGCTTATAGAATGGCAAAGACATTAATTGAAAGAGAGAGAGTGATTTTTTATAAAATATGAGTACCACAATTAATTCCCCTTTTATTGACAGAATTCAAATTAAACTAAGTACAACGTAAATTTGTGACCTTTCACCTTCACACTAATAACTTTTTACAACCTTAATCAATCAGCTTAATATAGCAATTATCATCTCAACCATATTTCCATTGGAGTCTATGATTATTTTAGGATAACTACTTATTGTTCAATTAAGACTCTATGAAAAAAGGTCAAACATTGGTCACTTTTACTCATTAAAATTTTGAAGTTTTATCCTGAATATTCTTCTACACAATTGAGGATTTCATTAGAAATTAATTGTGAAAAAGTCATTCACCATACCATGATAAGCTGACTAGCTAGCTGAGATCTAAGAACAAAATCTAAGATTAAATTTTAGTTAAATACACATTATATTTATGTACATAAAAGCAATAATAAGTATTTTAGCTGAACCAGCATAAAGATGAATGCAGTTATTTAGAAAACTTCACAAAGACATTTTTTTTTTCTGAGTTTGTAAAACTGACAAAACTAACCAGAGTTCACCTTTCAAAAGTGTGGACAAGTGACTCATAAAGTAGATGAGAGGTTTTATTTCTCCTTCACCATGATATGACCATCCGAGGGTTACTGCCGTTTTTTAGGAGACAGCGGACATCAGTGACTAAGTGTGTACGCTCTGAAGTTAAGCTGTTGGGGTTCAAATACCATCCTTGTTGTGTGCTGGATGTGCAACTCTGGAGAAATTTGTTATTCACTCTAAGCCTCATCTTCCTGTTACCTGTGTCACATGTTTGCCATGAGGATTATGTAAGACAACATATGAACAGTGTCAGGTCCATAATAAACTCAGAGCTCTGGGGTAAGCATGTCCACCTCAGGTAAGAGATGTAACAGTGAGCAGTGGCTTTAGATCCCTAATTTTACTGTGATAATGTAGGTTTCACCTGAGAGTAGATCATATTCCATTTAATTTGGTGTCAGAGATCTGGACTATACCCTTGGTTCTGTTTGTGAAATATGACTAATTTTCAGGGCTGGGGTGTGGCTCAGAGATAGAGCACTGTCCTAGCATATAGGAGTCCCTGAACTCAATCCCTACTATTGACTCCCCTCAAAAAAAAAAGACTTGTTTATTATAAAATCATTCCACCTCAATGGAACCAAGAAAATTTGAATACTAATTCTAAAAGTAAAACTGGTTGGTGACCTCAAACAGACAGGGCTGGAGAAGATATGGCCCCATGGATACATGAGAATGAGGAAACAAAAAGATCACAACATTTTTAATGTGACAGAAA